>NC_091199.1:1522433-1664933 GCF_040958095.1 Procambarus clarkii | reverse complement strand
GGATAGGATAGGATAGGTCATTACAGGGGGTTAGGATTGTTCATTACAGGGGTGTTAGGATAGGTCATTACAAGGGGATTAGGATAGGTCATTACAGGGGGGTTAGGATAGGTCATTACAGGGGGGGTTAGGATAGGTCATTACAGGAGGTGTTAGGATAGGACATTACAGGGGGTGTTAGGATAGGTCATTACAGGGGAGTTAGGATAGGTCATTTCAGGGGGTTAAGATGGGTCATTACAGGGGGTTAGGATTGGTCATTACAGGGGATTAGGATTGGTCATTACAGGGGGTTAACATAGGTCATTACAAGGGGTTAGGATATTAATATCCTATATCATATTAATATCCCCTTTTGTTATGCCCATTCATCCACTTACTAGGGGCCTGACAGCTGAGTGGACAGCGCTCAGGATTCGTAGGCCTGAGGTTCCGGGTTCGATCCCCAGTGGAGGCAGTAATAAATGGGCAAAGTTTCTTTCACCCTGATGACCTGTTCACCTAGCAGTAAATAGGTACCTTGGAATTAGACAGCTGCTACGGGCTGCTTCCTGGGCATGTGTAAAAAAAAGGAGCCTGTTCGAGGACCGGGCCGCGGAGACGCTAAGCCCCGAAATCATCTCAAGATAACCTAGTTGTGCCCGAGGGGCTTGAGCTCTGCTCTTTCGGCCCACCTCTCAACTGTCAATCAATCAACTAACCACTAACTAACTATTTTATTTATCACACACACACACACCCAAGAAGCAGCCCGTAACTGATTTCAAACTCCCAGGTACCTATTTACTCCTAGGTAAGAGGAGCATCAGGGTGAAAGAAACTCTGGTAATTTGTCTCTGCCGGCGCCGGGAATCGAACCCGGGCCACAGGATTACGAATCCCGCATGCTGTTCAATCAGCTACCAGACCAGATAACGGGAGCACCAATGCCGGTCGACCGAGCGGACAGCTCACTGGACTTCTGATCCTGTGGTCCCGGGTTCGATCCCGGGCGCCGGCGAGAAACAATAGGCAGAGTTTCTTTCACCCTATGCCCCTGTTACCTAGCAGTAAAATAGGTACCTGGGAGTTAGTCAGCTATCATGGGCTGCTTCCTGGAGGTGGAGGCCTGGTCGAGGACTGGGCCACGGGGACACTAAAGCCCCAAAATCATCTCAAGATAAGATGGCAAAAGTTTGCCAATGGGTGCTCGCTCACGGGGTATTGCTTAGCCTACTTTCGGCATTGGTGTGGGGATGGGGGGGGGGGGAGACAGGCTTTTGGGCCTTATATGCATATACCCCCTGTATGGAATTACATTGCGAATAAATTGATACCAAAAGTGAACGATATAGCACGAAAATTGAGGAGACAAAACTGAAGTGTATAAAATTTTAGTGCTGTTCTGCACTCGTGGGTAACACTCGGACGATTTTTGGGTTTGGTGCCGGAGGCACGTTGGTCTTTTGGACCTTATATGCATATACCCCTGTAGGGAATTCTATTGCCAACCATATGATACCAAAATGAACGCTAACACAGAGCGAGCTGTCACACTTTCGCAAGTCCAATAATTTTTGGACTTGCCATCCACGGAGGGAACCTCTGACTCACTCCAAGCCTTTAGATTGGAGCTTGAGTCGTTAGTCATGGGACCCAGCCTTAAGGTTACTTTAAAGGGTGTGGATTCGTTAATTAAAGTTATTGTAAGACGCAAATTACCCAGTGAAAAACTGGATAAGTTGTGTACCTTCCATAACAAATCTTCCCTAACAGTTCAGGAGATTACAGGTTTATGCTCTCTTATAGAATAACAGAGAGCAAACACAGATGGTAAATCTACACCAAAACCTTCGTTAACCAGCCACAGTAAATCATTGAGTACACAAGCAGTACTCCAAATAAACCTAAAACATCTACCTCCACTCCAAGATGGAAACAAGACAGGGTGGGTACATGCAGTAGATCCCTCCAAACCTAGAGATTAATGTATCACCCAAGGTGGTGACTTCCGAAGGTCTGTAGGTTGGATGATGTGTTTGTTCTGTAATGAAGAACATTCTATATACAACTGCGCTAAGTACCCTGATCGTGCTACACGTGTAAAGCAACTCAAAGAGTTGCATAAATCCACAGGTGTCTGAGGTCAAATAACCCCCATACCTGTGCAGCCCAAATGGACATCTGCAATAGGTGCAATAAGGGTCAACACCATACAGCACTGTGTGGGGGCAAAAGACCAAGGTCTCCCAAACCCCAGGTGGAGGAAGAAACTTTCACTACAATACAGTTCTGTAAAGTACGTCAGGATGTGTCCTTTCAACAAAGTCTGATAATAACACAGCTTTGCCCACTGCCCAGCTACTCATCAGAAACAGAAGGTCCAAGGTCACCACTCGTGCGTTATTTGACCTAGGATTCCAAAAGACATTTGTCACACAGAAAGTAGCATATGATCTAAAACTAAAACCCGTTCGACAGGTGAAACTAAGTATATTAGGAGTTCCTGACTAACACAGGACCCCAAGTCTATAAAGTGGTCCAGCCATTAGTATATTTTGGCGGTTATGCCCCGAATTGTACAGGCCATTGTAGTAGACAAAATTCCATCTGACCAATATGTTTATGGTCTAGGGACAACAGACATATTCCTACAGGAAAAGGGAATTAAGTTGGCTGACAACAAAATAACATCTGATCACCTCTCCAACATGGGATTCCTTGTAGGTCATTACCATAAATTCATCGCTGAAAGTACTTAACGGCAGGGAATGAACCTGTTATTATCTGCGGGAGGCAATTTGCTCACTGGCCCAGAATTGAGTCTAAAGCATCCCACACCTGTAGACAACCAACAAGTCAACCCAATGATGGTTCCGTGACTAGGTAAACAGTCATCACTCAAATTCAGAGACGTAGATTATTTGACCAAGGATCCAAAATGACTTTTATCTCAAAGGAGTTGGTAGATGCCTTGAAACTCTAACCTGTATGAGAGACACGAATAGACATAGCAGGATTCCTGTTAGGAGGTTATGTCAGAACGATACAAGCTCTAGTAGTAGATAGATTCCCAACAGACCTGTATGTATATGGTCTAGGGGACAACAGTCAAATTCCTGAAAGAGAAGGGGATCAAATTAGCTGACAAAATCACATGAGACCAGAAGACATGGCAGGATGTGCAGAATACCCCCGTTGAAAAACAGAGGTGCAACTGGTACTCTGAGAGAGAACTCTATCAACATCAGAGGTCCGAGACTGTTCAACACGCTTCCACTACACATAAGGGGCATAACTGGCCGACCCCTCACAGTGTTTAAGAGAGAACTGGATAAGCACCTCCAAAGGATACCTGATCAACCAGGCTGTGACTCGTACATCAGGCTGCGAGCAGCCGCGTCCAACAGCCTGGTTGATCAGTCCGGCAACCAGGAGGCCTGGTCGACGACCGGGCCGCGGGGACGCCAAGCCCCGGAAGCACCTCAAGGTAACCTTAAGGTAACTTCTCCAATATTGGAATCCTTATGGGATCAGATGTCTACCATAAGTTTATCAAAGGAAAGGAAGAGAAACAGGGAATGAATTTGCTACCATCTGCAGGTGGCTATTTGCTAACAGACCCAGTATTACGACTGAAGCAACCCGCACCTGTAGAACACCAACATGCCAACCCAGTAATGGTTGCATGATTGGGAGAACAGTCTCCACTGCAATTCAGAGACATGTCCGAGGATGAGCTTGATCCCCCAGTACATAAATTATGGGACCTGGCAACTCTCGGCATTGTCCCTGAACAACCTAGCCCAGATGACGACTGGATTTATAAACAATACCTGGACTCAGTTATCTACAGAGATAATCAATACTGGGTCAGGTTACCATGGAAGCTGAAACACCCTCAGCAACCCGTCAACCATTTTATGGCACAAAACCAATTAAGAGCACAGGTGTTGCGCTTACAGAGACATCCTGAGAACTTAAAATTGTACCATGAAATAATACAGAAGCAGCTCGATGACAAATTTATCGAATTTGTCACAAATGATAACCCAAAGGAAGGACACTACATGCCACACCACCTTGTACTGAAAAATTCTGCTACTACCCCCACTACGGATAGTATTTAATTGCAGCGCTAAGACAAGGCAGAATAGTGTTTCGTTAAATGACTGCCTTCAAACTGGCCCTAGCCTGACACAAAGGCTATATGACTTGCTGTTAAAGTTCCGTATTAGGACTTACGCATATATGGCCAAAATCAGCAAGACTTTCCTTAGGGTAGGTCTCCAAGAAGAAGACCGTAACTTCACTAAGTTCCTATGGATCAAGGATCCTAACGATCCAAACAGTGAATTAATCACTTACAGGTTTGCATCTGTTTTGTTTGGCACCACGTCTTCACCATTTCTACCTTAGATACGCACTTGAAGAAGTCCAATAGCCCAAACAAAACAGAAATTAGCAATAACTTGTATGTGGACAATTTCCAAGGAACAATCAGCCGTGAGAGTTAACTGCTGAACATATACCACGAGGTCAATCGAGAATTAATGGGAGCAAATATGCCTCTCCAGTCGTGGGTCTCCAACAATGCCAAATTAAATCAACTGATTGCAACTGAATTTACCGACTACCCGGTACCCGAGAGGACAAAAGTACTAAGCTTTGAATGGCATACAACAACAGATCAGTTGACAATCAAGTCGGTGGAGCCAGATACCACTAACTTAACAATGAGAAAATTACTCTCACAAGTCAGCAAACCCTTCGATCCATTAGAACTATTAAGTCCAATCTTAATTAATGGAAAGTTGATAATGCAGGAATGTTGGCAACAAAAGATAGGCTGGGATGATCTTCTAACACCTACCTTACAAGAAAAATGGCAAGGGTTAGTGAAAGATTTAAGTATCCTAGACACTGTCAAATTCCCTCGGAACACAGTGAATGAAAAAGAACCAATTAAGCTACATGTATTCTGTGTTGCCTCAGGAAAGGCTTATGGCACAGTAGCTTACCTGGTCTTAAAAGGGCAAGCCAATTTGCTCACATCAAAGGCCAGAGTGGGACCTTAAAAGAAAAAATCATTGCCACAACTGGAATTAACAGCCTTACTGCTAGGTGTAAGATGGGCTCATTATCTGATCAAAGCCTTAAGCAACATCCACTTTGAAGAAACAGTGGTATGGTCAGATAATTAGGCAGTGCTACAGTGGGTTAAAAACAATAATAGTAAAAATCCTTACGTAAGTAACCGCGTTAAGGAAATACGAGAGTTGTCGGCAGGATATAAACTGAGATATGTACCCACCAAAGAGAATCCAGCAGACTATCTCTCCCGAGGCCTGACTTTACGACAATTAACAAAAGCAGAGATGTTGTTCAATGGTCCTCAGTGGCTAATCAGCTACCAGTGCCTTAAACAAAAGCCACAAGTCATTGTGACCAATTTCACTGTTCCCACTGAGAACCCAGAACTACCTCAGACTTTGGTAATTGATCCTAATCGGTACTCTGAACTGAACAAACTAATAGATGTCACCCAAGTAGTGTTTGATTTTCTAAAGAAAATAGGAATCAAGCATAAATTTCCTAGTGCCCTAAGGTACTGGGTCAAAAAGAGCTCAGACCGACACATTCGGGACAGAATTTGACAATGTTCCTAAGAAGCTACAAAATGATCTGGGTCTCTGGTTAGACACCGACAATTATAACATTATCAGATGCGGAGGCCGCTTACAGCATGCTGACATAGATCTGGAAGCAAAAAATCCAATATTGCTTCCTCGTCACCACATAGTAAGCAAATTAATTGTGTTACACATACACAAATACAACAATCTGCATGGTGGGGTATTAGATACTCTCACAGACTTCAGACAACAGTACTGGATACCCCAAGGTAGGCAGACTGTAAAATCAATAATTAAATCCTGTGTTATTTGCCAGAGATACAATGCCAGAGTGTGTCCATAGCCAGGCTCTCCTCCACTTACAAAGGAACGAGTTGTACATATTCGTCCCATTGAGACTACAGGAGTAGATTTCACAGGAGCACTAACATTAACAGGCACCAAGGACAAAAAACCAGTAACGGCCTATATCTGTCTTTTTACTTGTGCCACAACAAGGGCAGTCCATCTAGCAGTGACTCCCAATATAAGTGCCGAGGTATTCTTACAGGCTTTCCACAAGTTTGCTTCATGTAGATCCTGTCCTAAGTTAATGATCTCAGACAATGGGTCCAACTTAGTGGCAGGAGAAGCATGTCTGAGGAAAATCTGGACACACCCAAAGGTACGCACGGCCCTAAATCAACGGCAGTGCCACTGGAAATTGATACCTCCCAAGGCACGGAGGCTTCTATGAACGCATGATTTGGTACGGTGAAACATTCTCTACAGATATCCCTACACCGCCAAAAGATTGACTTACAGGAGCTCCAAACCATAGCCATAGAGATAGAAGTATTCGTTGCCTTGTAGGATACAATTTATAATTACCCAGTTCATGTTCTTACAGATCACCAACCATTAATTCCCTTGTTCAAAAATAAGAATCCAGTTGGAAAGTTTGCTAGATATTTGCTCACAATTCAAGAATTCGATCCCACCGCTGCCACCAGTATTCGTTGCCTTGTGGGGTTGAATATTAAACACAGTAGGCACTTCTGTAGATTTATTGAGTGAGGCAACAACGTGTATAACTGGCCAGTCGAGGTCCACCTACTCTGGGTCTGTGAGGGAACTGAGCCTGCTGGGAGCACGGCTGGTGTTTGTCTGTCTGGCATGACGTCAGAGGCCTACTCGCCTGTGATTGGTTATGTTCCAACTTGTCATAGAATTTGAGTATAACACCAGCACGAGTTAATAACCGACCACTTACCTACCTCTCTGATGATGTTTTGCAGCGTGAACCACTAAGTCCAGCTCATCTGATGTATGGGAGACCTTTCAGTACCCTTGTGTCCCTCACAGACAAGGAACCAGAGGATCCTTTCTATGTCCGAGAGAGTAATTTGGTTCAACGTTTTAAACATCTATCAGGGGTGATAAGTTGGTGGAATGACGTATAGACTCGAGAATACCTTACTGCTCTGAGGGAGTATCATTACGGGGCAAACAACCCCCTACAACAGAATTAACTTGAACCCTGGTGGACAGCGATGGGCCACGCTCAGAGTGACCTATAGGCCAAATAGTCTCTGTTCATCCAGACAGCCAGGGCATCTTGAGAATAGTGAAAGTAAAAAGCTGAGGCAACACTACTCTCAAAACATTAGAGAAATTAGTTCCTTTAGAACTGGCAGGAAAAGAAGACGTTCAACGACGTCCAGCACCCGAAACACCAGTACGGGACATCCGTCCCCTAAGAACTGCAGCACAAAAATGTAAACTAAAATTAAAGCAGCACTATAATTCTGAAGGAGAGGAATAAAGTGATTGCAGTCCTTACCGGGACTTCGACCCGTGTTCCTTCCCCCCGGAATTATGTCGGAATCTGACACACATAATAACATGAGTTATCCCCCTTAAAGAAAAGAGAATGGGTGATTCTGTGATGTCATCGATGCCACATATTTATTATTACTCTGATTTCTTTTAAACAATAGTGTAGTCTTTATACTTAATAAAAAAGTGTTCACTAAGACTGAATATAATTTCCATCACTAGGAATATAGCTTAACACTCTATTCCTTAAACATAAATAGAACCTCCAAACATTTGAGTTCGTCTCCCTCGGGAGTTTCCTCACGTAGACAGAATAACAACAAACAACATACTGTAGAGTGCTCTCTCCATATGAGCTGGTTTTACTCGTTAGACACCCAGACTACGTGTCAACAAGCGAGCAACCAGCACAACAGCCTCTCAACAACCACAGCAACACCAGTATCCGTCATACCAAGTATTTATAGTTTAATTTGGCCATTTTATTCATAAATAGGTAGGCGGTTATACTGTGGGATTAAACCCACTAACACGTACGTACTCAGCTCTACACACACATATTACATGTCATACCTGTATACATATGTTTAGGGAACCTTTATTAATTCCTTACATCCCAAACAGGTAATTGTGAGGGAAGTTAGTAAAGCAGGAAGCTGGCTCCCAACATATTTATAGAAATTGCTACCACTAGCAGTACATCAAGCCTTGCAGGCCTCCAGACAGCCGCCATTACGTGGCACTCAGAGACACAGGGCCACACCCAATTTTGATGCTACAATACACAGCCTTAGCAGGCCCCCATCAACAGGAACAGCTAGGGCCCCTTTTTTGTTCAATACTGTAGACATAGTATTAGTAGTTATAAATTTCATAACTGTGGTATAATAGTAGATTAGACCACCATATGTGGTATGAATTATAATTTATATATCAAAGACTAGGTAAACAATTTGTGGTTTTTCAAGGAGCCATCTCAAAGTGGTTTAAGCTACAAATTGTCCCTCCACATATGTGAGATAAATTCAAGCAGCTGAATCAGTACATACAGTCTACTTACTTACTTAATTACTTACTACTATCTAATTAACTAACTTATTACTAAGAACTAAGAGAAATAATCAAATAAAATATCATATTAAAGTCAATTTAAAAATAAATATTTGAGTATTTACAGAATTAAAAGGAATTAAAGCTGCTAGGATTATCCCACATCAGCCACTAATAGGTAAGCACTAGTAGGTATGGTACAAATAATTAAGCTCTAGTAGGATAGGCACTAATAGGTAAGCACTAGTAGGCAAGGCACTAATTGGTAAGCACTTGTAGGTAAGGCACTAATAGGTAAGCACTAGTAGGTAAGACACTAATAGGTAAGTAATAGTAGGTATGGCACTAATAGGTAAGTAATAGTAGGTATGGCACTAATAGGTAAGTAATTGTAGGTGTGGCACTAATAGGTAAGCACTCGTAGGTTAGGCGCTAATAGGTTAATCCCACCCCCTACTCACTACTTCTATCATATTACCACACCGCCACTTAATCATTAATAGGTAAGGCACTAATTGGTAAAAAAGTAATAGGTAAAGCTGTAATTGGTACGATGGTAATAGCAAAGGCAATATCAGGCAATCTTGTAATAGGTAAGGCACTATTAGTTAAGGCCCTAACGTGTAAGGAATTAGTAGGTAAGGTAATTATTGTTAAATTACTAATTGGTAAGGCACAAATAGGTAACGCAGCAATAGGCAAGGCTCTAATAGGTGGGGCAGTAATTGGTAAGGCAGTAATAGGTAAGGTGCTAATAAGCAAGGCACTAATAGGCAAGGCAGTAATAGGCATGTCACTAATAGCAAGGCCATTAGTCACTAATAGGTAAGGAATAACATGTAATGCGGTAATAGGTAAGGCAATAATAGTTAATACAATAGTAGGTATAACAGTAATAGATAAGCCAGTAATAGGTAAGAAATAACGTGTAGGCAGTAATAGATAAAGAGCTAATAGGGAAGGCAGTAATAGTTAAGGCAGTACTAGTTAACACAGTAGTAGGTATGGCAGTAATAGGCAAGGCAGTAATAGGTAAGGTGCTAATAGGGAAGGTATTAATAGGCAAGGCAGTAATAGGTAAGGTGCTAATAGGGAAGGTATTAATAGGCAAGGCAGTAATAGGCATGTCAGTAATAGCATGACAGTAAGAGGTAAGGAATAACATGTAATGCGGTAATAGGTAAGGCATTAATAGTTTACACAGTAGAAGGTAAGGCAGTAATAGGTAAGGCGTTAATAGACAAGGCAGTAATAGGCAAGGCAATGATAGGTAAGGCAGTAATAGGTAAGGAAGTAATAGGCAAGGCAGTAATAGGCAAGGCAATAATAGGTAAGGCAGTAATAGGCAAGGCAGTAATAGGCAAGGCAATAATAGGTAAGGCAGTAATAGGCAAGGCAGTAATAGGGATGCACCACGCCCAGCTCACCAGCACATTATCTTACCAACAATCACTGGTGACAAGCTGGGAAGTTCTGGGGTCGTATCATCATTTGTATCTGCCGGAGATACTCCCTGTCTCTGTCACCTGGCGTCCAGTATTTTGTGCTCATGTCACTATGGAGACTCGTGGCATCAACATCAGTGCACCCATTGTACCACCACCCGGCTTGGTTTATCTTGTACAGAGCACAGGACCCTGTGGGTGGAGACACCACACATATGGATTACAGAGTTTAGTGACATGTACACATGTTTACACACCTGCACGCACACGCAAACGCACGCACACACATGCACACACACACGCACACACCACTGAGCGGAAAACACTCGGGGATCGTAGTCCTAAGGGGCCCCTAGTTCGTTTCCCAGCCGAGGCAGAAACAAATGGACAAACCTTCGCTTACACTACACTACATTACACACAGAAATTACAACAGCGTGGTGAATCAAGCGAGCAAATCCACAAGGGCCGTGATGAGGGTTCGACCCCACATCCGAAAGGATCCCAGACGCGCCTTGCGGGGGAGGGGGGGGGGGGGGGGGGTTAGAAATAGCCTAAGCAACTTTATCTCTTTGACATGTATTTCTTTCTTGTCTCAATAAACATACTTGAATTTGAACTTGACGCGCCATAATCGACTGTGCCACGACATGGTAAAATAATTGCAACCGGGAGTTCACCTGCCCTCACACGGATCTTGCAGTCTCTCCGAGACACAAACCTGGGTTTAAACAATTCCTCCATGCACCCGAGCTCTGTCAATAACCTGTTCTACCTCTTCGCCCTTACTTCATTACACACAGAAATCACAATAGCGTGATGCATCATAAGAACTAATCCACAAGGGCCGTAATGAGGGTTCGAACCTACGTCCGAGAGGATCCCAGAAGCACTTTAATCGACTATGCCATGACATGGTAAAAGAATTGCTTCCGACACGGTAAAAGAATTGCAACCGGGAGTTCAACTGCCCTTACACAGGCGATATGAGCCCCAGCGTGTCACGGAAGGGCGCGTCAATTCCGAAAAGCGTATACTCTCTTCAACTTTGTCACCTCAATTTTCGTTCTACGAGATTAAATTTGGTATCATTGTGTTCGCAATAAAATTCTCTACAGCACTAAATGCATATAAACTCCAAAAGCCCGGCTAATTACCCGCAACCAGCAGAGAAAGTGCGAACGAGTTACCCGGGAGCACGCAAACGCGATAAAATGTGTTCACTCTTTTCACTCTGGTCACCTCAATTTTCGTCCTAGGTCTTTCATTTTGGTCTCAATGGATTCGTAATAGAATTCTCTAGAGGAATATTAGCATATAAAATAAAAAACCTGGTTACGCTCCAACCGCCGACGAGTTGAAGACGGGCCACGCGTTAGCCATGAGTGAGTGCTCAGACGCCTTCCTGCTACAATCCCAATTCCTGCCCACATATGTTTAGTATTATTTCCTGGTGGTAATCTCAATTTTCGTGTTACAGCGCTCATTTAGGTATGAAAATGTTCCTAATAGAATTCTTCAGATGGATATGTGCATATAAGGGCCAATTGAAGAACAACATTGCCTGTACAATACGGGAAACCGGCAAATACCCATCAAGATCGTCAGTCCCATATATCTAGCAATTTCCTTCACTGTCACTGGTTGCCATCTGTGCTTTGTACTTTGCCCAGTACCTGCCTTATTTTGGGAAGCATATAAATTTGTTTCATAGGCAATATATTTCACCAATTTTTGTGTCAGAAAGAGTTGAATGAATCCAAGAACAGTGGTAGGTACAGGAACAGTCAAGCCTGGTGTACCTGTAAAATTGTCCACAAAGGGTGCAGTATTGTCACTACACCATCCATCATCAGAATCTGTTGGTGCTGGGGTACGTGTGGTACGTCTGGCTCTAGCACGAGCTCCAGTACCGCACCGTGCACGAGTGGCAATCTCGACCTCAGACTCCTCACTGTCCTCACTTTCATCACTATCAAAATCCTCATCGGCCGTCTCTGTTTCTAAATGTTCACTACTTGCATCAGTATCAATACCAACATCAGTTTCATCACTAGATGACCCAGACAAATCGTCAAATACAGCCTGAAACTTAGAGGGAGTTAGTCTCACATGCTTGTACTTCTCCTGTACACTACTCAGCTTCTGTTTTTCACGCCTTTCTTTCGCAATTTTCTTCCTGGAAGGGCCTTGTTCATGATCACTATCCATCGTGGAGTAAGCGTAGATAATTTCTGAAGCCGCAGTAAGAAATATAGCCACGGAAAATAGCCGAAATGTTCACACGTTTGAGACGCGAGGGGAGGCAACACCGGTCACAACAGTGGAGCGAAAACAATGGGCCGACGGCGATTGCTGCGCCGCCTGCGGGCCACTAGGCGCAACAAAGAAAATGGGAAGACATCGGCGCGCATTTTAAAACCAGTCCCAAAAAAATCTGATAAAAACCTGATTTTTGGCGAATTTTTAAAGTGGATGACGCACAGCTGCGTCATCCCCGGCATTACCGCCAGTAAACGGATGACGCAATGCTGCGTCATCCCCGAGCGAAAGTGTTAGCTAAATGAATTGTGGGGTTCAGTCCCTGAGCCCATTATGTGCCTCTGTAACCCTTTCCACTACCGCCCACAAGATGGGTATGGGGTGCATAATAAATGAACTAAACTAACTAACTCATATTGAACTGTTCCATCTCATGTTGGAATAGTGCTCAACGAGGTGGCGGATGACTTGGCCAAACGTGCCACATCAAAACCTGAAGTTGACATTGAATGTGAATACACAATGAGACAAATAAGAAGCAAAATCAGAAATATTCAGGCACAGGCGGGAGTGGAGAGGAGAGAGATAATGTATGAGAGAAGTCAAACCATGCAACACTACATGTATGTGAGTCAAAACACCCATTTCACTTATGGTAAAAGGAGAAATGCTTGGAGTGACTCTGTGTACATGCGGCTCAGGCTTGGGTACAAATATTACCGGGAATATGGGATAGATGTTCATGATAACGACACGAAGTGTAAACTATGTGGTATGTTAAGGTCTCACACCCTGGTCCATTATGTTCTTGATTGTCCGTTGATTAATGTATATAGAAACACTGAGATAAGGACTGTTCCTGAACAAATAGCCTGGATGTGTCACAACGGAAAGGTTGATGATATTCTTGTGAGATATAAGAATTTTGCACCAAGACTGTAATATTTTGTTGAATTATCTGCAGGTGTCTTGCAAATTGTCTATACAGTATACCTAGGTCATAAAAGTATTTGTGTGTACGTCTGATAACATACTACTTGTGAAGGAGGAAATGTATATGTTTATCTCTCAGAATGTTTGGTAATATGTTTATTTGTGATGTGTGTCTATGTATGTTTTAACACGTTGTACTGAATGGGGTGAGAATAGCTTGAGCTACCTCATCCCTTTGTTTTTCATGCCCCAAACGCTTTGCGTAATAGTAGCTTTAGGCATTGTATGTACTAGCCCTATCTATGAACTCATTACTCTTTGTAAAATCTCTTGTATGCTTGTATGTATGTACCTTACCTAAATAAACATTTGATTTGATTTGAGTATTATAAACAACAGAGGTCCCAGGACAGAGCTTTGAGGTATTCAACCTACAACATTTTCCAACTCTGACTTAACCCCATTTATACTAACTCTGTTGAGCATTGACCATTTATACATCAACTCTGTTGATGTGAGCACTTAATTGGTGGTCAGTGGTGGAGCTTAATTCTTAAAAAGCAATATATTCTTTCAATCGTGATTTAGGTTAGTCTGCCGTTTAAAGAAAAAAAGAGCATATCGATGGTATATCACAGAAAACGAATTTATCATAAACTCATGTATTTGTCTTATTATATTGAACTGCATTCATATTTTTAATATATAACAATATGAATATCCAAATTTCTGTAAATCCCCTACCATGTTGGAATCTGTGGAAATGAATGAGCAAATGTGCTGGCTGAAGGCGCTGAAGGAAACCACATTGGTTTCATTTTGGATACAAATGTCCATGGAGATTCAGAATGGAAACTAATTATATAGTTGAACCTGCAGAGAGGAGTTTAAGAATCTGTGTTGAGAGTGATGGACACAGCCTTCACAATTATACTTCAGAGAATGTAAACATCTAAGAGTCATTAGAAATATGTGTAGAATAATAAACCCTACATTGTTTGAGTTAGGGAAAACACCATTTGTCATATAAATACTAGCTGTTCCTAAAGATTCACCCATTTTGCACCAGCAAGATAACATATAAGATTTTCTGGGTTGACGAATGTTAATCTTCTTGTTTGATAAACTGTGCACTTGAGACATAGTTAATAAGAACACGCCAATATATAAGACAACAAAAAGTTTTCAGATTCTTTCACACCTCTTTCCAGCAACTTTTATAATTTATATAAATTATTTTAGGGAATAATACATAAATTATATATTTAAACATGATATTAGTGTTTATTGGAATGCATAAGGAGTCAAATTGTGTAAAAAGAGCGATTTTTAGAAAATTTTGAAAACTATTTTTTTCTGATCATATATTATAACTAAATGGATTTTGAACGTTTCACTGAGCCAATATATATCATTCACAATTTATTAATGAATTTTACAAAATAACACCATGAATCTTATCTTTAAACATGTAAAAACTATTTGTAATACATTAGGAACAAAATAGTTGTAGAAAAACAAATTATTATAAAACCTTTGAGTTTGGATTTTTTGATTAAAAGTTTCTCAAAGGCTCTCCTGCACCATTCTCAATGCAAATCATTCCCACACCTATGGGAAGAGATAGACGAACGTTTCCTAGATGATTTGTGTTTGCTGGGTCTCTCTCTATCTCTCTCTATCTCTCTCTATCTCTCTCTCTCTCTCTCTCTCTCTCTCTCTCTCTCTCTCTCTCTCTCTCTCTCTCTCTCTCTCTCTCTCTCTCTCTCTCTCTCTCTCTCTCTCTCTCTCTCTCTCTCTCTCTCTCTCTTTCTCTCTCTCTCTCTCTCTCTCTCTCTCTCTCTCTTAGGGAAAAACATGACAGGCAGACAAACTCAGGGAGACAAAGGCAGGGTGACATATATGGCAGGAACAAACCCAGAGGAAGGGGAGGGACAGGATTCCTTGATTAGGGAGACATTTGCACAAATGTGGAGTGAATTCAGTGAAAAAATATTGCCGGAATAACCATGGACATCTTCAAGAGAAAACTGGACTGTTTTCTAAGAAAAGTTCTGGATCAACCGGGCTGTGGTGGGTATGTGAGCCTGCGAGCTGCTCCAAGCAACAGCCTGGTGGACCAAACTCTCACAAGTCAAGCCTGGATTCGGGCCAGGCTTGGAGAGTAGAAGAACTTCCAGAACCCCATCAAGCAGATATCAAGCAGGTAAAGACTCAGGGCAATGAGGGAGATAGTAACCAGCCTGCAGGTTGAGCTAAAGGCAGCAAAGGAGGAAATAAGAAGCCTGAAAGAGAATCCTCCCTAATACCAGACACAAACCATCCCTCAGGGAGATGGTAATGTTCCTGTAGAGGGGACTTCTAAAATACAACCCTAATATGCAGACTTGTTTAAAAAAGAACCCTGAAGCTAGGTCTGCAGTTTGGGAAGTTGCCATGGAAGTGTCTTCTTCTCATGAAGCAGCTAGATGTACTAGCTGGCTGATAGAGAAAAAAAGAGCAGGAGTAAGAGTAGGCATTAAAGAGCAAACACGAACCAGTCCAGCGGAGTGGAGAGACAAGGACAAAAAAGAAGTTAATGAGACCCTTAAAGGGGTAAAGATGGAGAGAGCTGACCAGAATATTAAAAAAGGTTTTTAGGCTCAGGCAGTAAAACAAGGAAAGAGACCGATTGATAAAGGTGGTATTCACAAGTGAGAATAAAAATGAGGACCTGTTAGCAAAAAAGAGTGGACTAGCAAATTTACTGAAGTTCAAAAAAGTACTCCTGCAGAGGGATATGACAAGGTACGAGAGAATGAGGGCAGCAGCCATGAGGAAGGAGCGCAGAGAAAAAGAAAAGAATCAGGGAACCACAACCCTGAATGCTACAATCTCAGAGGGGAGTGGGGAACTCTCCACTAGCAGTTCAACAGCCTCAGTGAGAGAAGCACCACCCCTAAGTTTCACCTAATAGACGTCCTATCTGCCTCAACCCCTATCTAACCCCCCTTTCCAGGTGCCCATCTAGGGCACCCTCACCCCACTGCCCCCCTCCCCAAGTCCACCCTTCTCCCCCACCCCCCAAGGCCTCCATTATTCCCCATGCCCTCTCTTCTCCCTCACCCTCAAGCCTCTCTCTCTCTCTCTCTCTCTCTCTCTCTCTCTCTCTCTCTCTCTCTCTCTCTCTCTCTCTCTCTCTCTCTCTCTCTCTCTCTCTCTCTCTCTCTCTCTCTCTCTCTCTCTCTCTTAGGGAAAAACATGACAGGCAGACAAACTCAGGGAGACGAAGGCAGGGTGACATATATGGCAGGAACAAACCCAGAGGAAGGGGAGGGACAGGATTCCTTGATTAGGGAGACATTTGCACAAATGTGGAGTGAATTCAGTGAAAAAATATTGCCGGAATAACCATGGACATCTTCAAGAGAAAACTGGACTGTTTTCTAAGAAAAGTTCTGGATCAACCGGGCTGTGGTGGGTATGTGAGCCTGCGAGCCGCTCCAAGCAACAGCCTGGTGGACCAAACTCTCACAAGTCAAGCCTGGATTCGGGCCAGGCTTGGAGAGTAGAAGAACTTCCAGAACCCCATCAAGCAGATATCAAGCAGGTAAAGACTCAGGGCAATGAGGGAGATAGTAACCAGCCTGCAGGTTGAGCTAAAGGCAGCAAAGGAGGAAATAAGAAGCCTGAAAGAGAATCCTCCCTAATACCAGACACAAACCATCCCTCAGGGAGATGGTAATGTTCCTGTAGAGGGGACTTCTAAAATACAACCCTAATATGCAGACTTGTTTAAAAAAGAACCCTGAAGCTAGGTCTGCAGTTTGGGAAGTTGCCATGGAAGTGTCTTCTTCTCATGAAGCAGCTAGATGTACTAGCTGGCTGATAGAGAAAAAAAGAGCAGGAGTAAGAGTAGGCATTAAAGAGCAAACACGAACCAGTCCAGCGGAGTGGAGAGACAAGGACAAAAAAGAAGTTAATGAGATCCTTAAAGGGGTAAAGATGGAGAGAGCTGACCAGAATATTAAAAAAGGTTTTTAGGCTCAGGCAGTAAAACAAGGAAAGAGACCGATTGATAAAGGTGGTATTCACAAGTGAGAATAAAAATGAGGACCTGTTAGCAAAAAAGAGTGGACTAGCAAATTTACTGAAGTTCAAAAAAGTACTCCTGCAGAGGGATATGACAAGGTACGAGAGAATGAGGGCAGCAGCCATGAGGAAGGAGCGCAGAGAAAAAGAAAAGAATCAGGGAACCACAACCCTGAATGCTACAATCTCAGAGGGGAGTGGGGAACTCTCCACTAGCAGTTCAACAGCCTCAGTGAGAGAAGCACCACCCCTAACTTTCACCTAATAGACGTCCTATCTGCCTCAACCCCTATCTAACCCCCCTTTCCAGGTGCCCATCTAGGGCACCCTCACCCCACTGCCCCCCTCCCCAAGTCCACCCTTCTCCCCCACCCCCCAAGGCCTCCATTATTCCCCATGCCCTCTCTTCTCCCTCACCCTCAAGCCCTCCATTTACCCCCACCCCTCTAGGCCCTCCAATCTCCCCCACTCCCCTAAGCCCTCCATTCTTCCTCACCCCCCCCCCCCCACAACCCTCCCTTCCCCCACACACTCTGTGAGGGAATGGAATTCCCAGCTAGTTTTTGTAGATTATGTTAGAGTGTAGGGTGTACTCTAGCGCTCTAGACAAGAAGTTCACACACACTACAAGTCCTCGTGGGAAGTCTAAAGAGAGACTATGCTTTGGGCTGTTCATTAAGACTATGATGGAGTCTGTAACTGCTCTGTGGAAGGAGTTACAGCTTTTTACACGTTTTACTTAAAAAATGTGTGTAGAGGAGAGTGAGGTATAGGCTCGGTGCCTCCCCCACACTAGATGATGTCGCCTTCCCTGTCCTGCTGCCCAGTGACGTCACATGGCTCCGCGTGGCCAAGGACGTCCCTGATTGGGCCAGGCACCTTGGCATCTAGTAGGCGCTTGGACGCCAAGTCCTGTGATTGGAAGAGGCATCTTGTGGGCCTGCCAGCTTCCCTCTCATTGGGAGAGTTCAAAAAACAGAGAGGCGGACCAGCACGTTGGTCCTGCATCTGGCGGAAAGATTCAGTAGGAAGCCAGCAGTTACCTAGGGTGGAGGTGTTGTGGGAGGATGAGAAAGGCCACCCAGCCTCCATCCACCATGGGCGTTCCCCTCGGTTTTCTTCCCATTTGTTGATTCCCATCATGAGGTGTGTCAGAATCCACCTTAAGCGATAGTGGGGAGGAGAGGAATCGTCAAGGGAATGGAGACAAGAAGAAATTGTGAGTGTCTCACACACGTGCATCTCGGCAGGGCCACCAGCCTGTCTTTGTGATCCTTGTGATCTGCCTGTATCGTGTCATCTGTGTTATTGACTGAAATGTTTGGCAGGAAGTAGAACCGGGGATGGTTTCTCAAGTGGTAGAGTGGAATTTTGCAGTGGAAGTGCAGTGGAATTTTGTAAAATTATCTGTCCGTGTTGGGACATTGAATTCTACCTCACCTACATCGCCATTACGTGCACACCAGCATGCCCTGTGTCCAAGCACCACCCTGCTCTTTGCGTGTGTGGGTGTATGCGCGCGCGCGCGTTCACAAAGCCTACACACCAATTGTGTATGCCTGAGGGCTACACAGCCAGCCTACGCCACGCCTCATCTTGGCAGCAGCGCCAGCATCGTCTCACATCACCCTGTGGCTACACCTTATGGCTACATTGGGTCTATGCACGTGGTTATGGCAGAACCACGTGTGAGGAGTTGGGTGATCTTCAGCTTCAGTGCTTCAGCCAGTGGAGTGAATGAGGAGAGTGATGACGTGAGTACTCAAATTTATGTATTGGTGCAGTTGTCTCAGCGCTGATGTTAAATCAGATACCAGCTGTGGTTGTCCCAAGCACCTGCTAGGTGAGGGAAGCCAGTTGCAGAGGCGCACCATTATTGACGTCAAATAGCAGCTGTGGGAGGTCACAGACTGTCTGTAAGGACTGAGTGTGTATGATATAAACATTAACACAATTTGATGTATATGTAGTACAAATTGTGTGTTGACTGTCTCGGTTATGTATACCATTCTGTGTGGAGATTTCATATATATATATATATATATATATATATATATATATATATATATATATATATATATATATATATATATATATATATATATATATGTCGTACCTAGTAGCCAGAACTCACTTTTCAGCCTACTATGCAAGGCCCGATTTGCCTAATAAGCCAAGTTTTCATGAATTAATATATTTTCTCTAATTTTTTTCTTATGAAATGATAAAGCAACCCATTTCATTATGTAAGAGGTCAATTTTTTTTTATTGGAGTTAAAATTAATGTAGATATATGACCGAACCTAACCAACCCTACCTAACCTAACCTAACCTATCTTTATAGGTTAGGTTAGGTTAGGTAGCCGAAAAAGTTAGGTTAGGTTAGGTTAGGTTGGTTAGGTAGTCGAAAAGCAATTAATTCATGAAAACTTGGCTTATTAGGCAAATCGGGCCTTGCATAGTAGGCTCAGAAGTGAGTTCTGGCTACTAGGTACGACATATATATATATATATATATATATATATATATATATATATATATATGTCGTACCTAGTAGCCAGAACGCACGTCTCAGCCTACTATGCAATGCCCGATTTGCCTAATTAGCCAAGTTTTCCTGAATTAATATAATTTCTCAATTTTTTTTCTTATGAAATGATAAAACTACCCATTTCATTATGTATGAGGTCAATTTTTTGTTATTGGAGTTCAAATTAACGTAGATATATGACCGAACCTAACCAACCCTACCTAACCTAACCTATCTTTATAGGTCAGGTTAGGTAGCCAAAAAAGTTAGGTTAGGTTAGGTTAGGTAGGTTAGGTAGTCGAAAAACAATTAATTCATGAAAACTTGGCTTATTAGGCAAATCGGGCCTTGCATAGTAGGCTGAGAAGTGCGTTCTGGCTACTAGGTACGACATACATATATATATATACACACATATATATATATATATATATATATATATATATATATATATATATATATATATATATATATATATATATATATATTGTTACGGCCCTCTAGGGTCGCAACTGGGTTCTTTCTCTGATATTAGTAGAGTTTGGGTATCCGGCCCCAAGCTAGTAGTGGCTTTCAAGCCACTGATGGCTTCCCCTGTTACCTAGCAGTAAATAGGTACCTGGGAGCTAGTCAGCTGTCATGGGCTGCTTCCTGGGGTGTGTGTGTGTGTGAATGTGTAGTGTGGATAGTTGAGAGGCGGGATGAAAGAGCAAAGCTCAACCCCCACAAGCACAACTAGGTGAATACAACTAGGTAAATACAACTAGGTAAATACACAACCCAGGATGAACAACAATTGTCTTCCTGGTTCAGTTGTTAGTTTAGGTCATTTTCCCCGCCGTGTACTAATATAATCATCAAGTGATAAACTTAACTTTATTACATTATACATATGGTCTCTTAAAGAGGAAAGTAAACAACATTTCCTACAGAAATATAAATTGTTACTGGTGGACAATAAAGACGATATCCTCGCCCCAAGACGTGATCTGTGAAGACTAAACTTACATTCCCAGAGATCATTGTCTCTGTCGATGGTGGAGAACTTCATTCCACTGATGTTGTGGTGCCGTACAAGGACGTCCCCCATGGTACTCTCTCCCTGGTACCCGTCCACCAGCAGCTGGTACCTGGTCCATGGTAGGAGATGGTGAGAGCTAACTAGTACCACAAAGGAAGTCGTGTTAGTACCTGGTCCATGGTAAGAGATGAGAGAGGTACCAGGCAACACACAGTTCAGTTAGAGGTACAGGTACCTGGTCCATGGAAGGAGATGAGAGAGGTACCAGGCAACACACACAGAGATGCAGGTACCTGGTCCATGGAAGGAGATGAACGAGGTACCAGGCAACACAGAGTTAGAGGTGCAGGTACCTGGCCCATGGAAGGAGATGAGAGAGGTACCAGGCAACACACAGTTCAGTTAGAGGTACAGGTACCTGGTCCATGGTAGGAGATGAGAGAGCACAAGCTGCAGCACAAGCTGCAGCACTACAAGCACCACAGTCAGCAGCACAAGCAGTAGCATTACAAGCACCACGGTCAGCAGCACAAGCAGTAGCATTACAAGCACCACAGTCAGCAGCACAAGCAGTAGCATTACAAGCACCACAGTCAGCAGCACAAGCTGCAGCACTACAAGCACCACAGTCAGCAGCACAAGCAGTAGCATTACAAGCACCACAGTCAGCAGCACAAGCAATAGCATTACAAGCACCACAGTCAGCAGCACAAGCAGTAGCATTACAAGCACCACAGTCAGCAGCACAAGCAGTAGCACTACAAGCACCACGGTCAGCAGCACAAGCAATAGCACTACAAGCACCACGGTCAGCAGCACAAGCAGTAGCACTACAAGCACCACGGTCAGCAGCACAAGCAGTAGCATTACAAGCACCACAGTCAGCAGCACAAGCAGTAGCACTACAAGCACCACAGTCAGCAGCACAAGCAGTAGCATTACAAGCAACACAGTCAGCAGCACAAGCAGTAGCACTACAAGCAACACAGTCAGCAGCACAAGCAGTAGCATTACAAGCACCACAGTCAGCAGCACAAGCAGTAGCACTACAAGCAACACAGTCAGCAGCACAAGCAGTAGCATTACAAGCACCACAGTCATCAGCACAAGCAGTAGCATTACAAGCACCACAGTCAGCAGCACAAGCAGTAGCATTACAAGCACCACAGTCAGCAGCACAAGCAGTAGCATTACAAGCACCACAGTCAGCAGCAAAAGCAGTAGCATTACAAGCACCACAGTCAGCAGCACAAGCTGCAGCACAACAAGCACCACAGTCAGCAGCACAAGCAGTAGCACTACAAGCACCACAGTCAGCAGCACAAGCAGTAGCATTACAAGCACCACGGTCAGCAGCACAAGCAGTAGCATTACAAGCACTACAGTCAGCAGCTCTATAGTGCCAGTCAGCCGCCATATTGTTTACAAGTCTTCGTGAGTGACAAAAGGTCATTGAATCACCAGAACGAAACAGACTGGTATCAGGTAACACCTGGTGACAAGGTGAGATTCAGATCATCTTTGAGATCATCAAGCTGATGAGTCAAAGTGAGATCATCAAACACCAGCAACAGTAACAACAGCAGCACCAGCAACAGTATCATCAGCAGCACCAGCAACAGTAACAACAGCAGCAACAGTAACAACAACAGCAGCACCAGCAACAGTAACAACAGCAGCAACAGTAACAACAACAGCAGCACCAGCAACAGTAACAACAGCAGCAACAGTAACAACAGCAGCAACAGTAACGACAACAGCAACAGTAGCAACAGAGGGAAGGAGCAAGACTCACCCGGTACTCTCGCTGGCGACGCTGAAGGTGGACCAGAGCGCCCAGCGGTGATCATCCTGGTTGTTGGTGGCGGCCAGACCCACTGTCTGGGGCGAGGGCTGCGTCAGCTGGTGCACCGCCTCCGTCCCTGTCACAGATGGTAATATAGTCCTCCGTCCCTGTCACAGATGGTAATATAGTCCTCCGTCCCTGTCACAGATGGTAATATAGTCCTCCGTCCCTGTCACAGATGGTAATATAGTCCTCCGTCCCTGTCACAGATGGTAATATAGTCCTCCCTCCCTGTCACAGATGGTAATATAGCCCTCCCTCCCTGTCACAGATGGTAATATAGCCTTACGTCCCTGTCACAGATGGTAATATAGTCCTCCCTCCCTGTCACAGATGGTAATATAGCCCTCCCTCCCTGTCACAGATGGTAATATAGCCTTACGTCCCTGTCACAGATGGTAATATAGTCCTCCCTCCCTGTCACAGATGGTAATATAGTCCTCCCTCCCTGTCACAGATGGTAATATAGCCCTCCGTCCCTGTCACAGATGGTAATATAGCCTTACGTCCCTGTCACAGATGGTAATATAGTCCTCCCTCCCTGTCACAGATGGTAATATAGCCCTCCCTCCCTGTCACAGATGGTAATATAGCCCTCCGTCCCTGTCACAGATGGTAATATAGCCCTCCGTCCCTGTCACAGATGGTAATATAGCCTTTCATCTTGTCAGGGAATAGAAATTCCCTGATAGCTTCCACATGGATGATAGTAGAATGCACGCCGTCATTTTGCTTTTACATGCTTTCAGAGTGTGCACAGGAGACCACGCACTCTAAACTCTCGTAATATGGGAGCTAGACGCTCAACATTGGTTACCTTTGGAATACAGACACCCTCAGCAGTTCATTAACACTGTTCATTAACATTACGTTGGCCGGCACAACTCTGCTATGGACATAGTTACAACATTAGAATTTTTTTTAAGCTTTTGCTGCCAAGAAACACCGAGTGAGAAAGGCCCGGAAAGTAGAGTTGGAAATTCTGTTGGACGACATATTCGACCTCGAGACACAAAAGAAGGTCACTACCAAAGATACCTTACAAGCAGAACTTATTGCAGAAGGAGGAAAGAATCGAGGCAATTACAGAAGCACCATACTGTCCCCCGAGCTCAAAGCGGCAGCTAAAAGCCTTCGTGAGAACAAAGAGATAGTTGTCAGGAGAGGTGACAAGTCGCCAATATATGTCATTCTTAAAAAAGACGAATATCTGGCGAAAATGAACCTCATACTCTCTGACCAAACTAAGTTCCAAAGGGTAACGAAGGACACTACAGTCGAATTGAAAGCAAAGGTAAACAAACTGATCGAAACTGTGAACGCCAAGAAATCCGGACTCCACCTGCCAAAGATCATTGGGGAATATAAACCTGGATATGCGTATGGAAATGTCAAGACACACAAGCCTGGAAACCCACTTCGGCCAATCATTAGCCAGATACCCACACCCACGTACAGACTGGCAAAGCAACTCAACGGCCTGCTGACTCCTGATGTTGTTTGCGCCTTCAGCCTGAAGTCTCCAAAGGAATTTGTTGACTTACTGCGGGGCACACGGGCCACAGGGATAAGAGCCTCGTTGGACGTAGAATCGCTGTTTACCAACGTACCTGTGGACGAGACAATCGGGATGATAGCCGACAGAGTGTATCGTGATCCAGCCTGTACTCCTCTTGACATACCAGAAAATATTCTGAGGAAACTACTCCAAGCTTGTACTAAAGAGGCACCCTTCTTGAGCCCGGATGGGCACATGTATAAGCAAGTAGATGGGGTCGCCATGGGTTCTCCCCTAGGTGTCCTGTTTGCAAACTTCTAGATGGGTACCATCGAGCAAAAAGTCTTAGTCGACATGAACTTGAAACCGGCCATATACTGCAGGTATGTTGACGACATTTTTACACAGGTACCTGATGTCAGACATCTGCAGGAGCTGAAGGAGGCATTTGAGCAGAGTTCCGTGCTGCGTTTCACTTACGAGATGGAAAAGGATGGGAAGCTGCCCTTTCTAGATGTAACAGTCATGGAAAAGAGCGGAGGTTTCCACACTGCAGTCTACACTAAGGAAACGAACATAGGAATGTGCCTAAATGCCAACAGCATTTAGGCACAACTTGTACCAGACAGGTACAAGAGGAGTGTTGTTAACGCATATGTCGACCGTGCTCTCAGCCACAGCTCAGAATGGAAGCAAGTCGACGAAGAACTCTGTAGGGTAAGGTAGGTCCTAGTCAACAATGGCTTCTCCAATGGTTTCGTCGAAGACATCATAAGAAGGAAAGTGAAACGCCATGCAACGTCTGAAGAGACAACTAACACAACACCTATAACCCCTACTAGACTATTTTACAGGAACTTCTTTTCCACAGCTCATAAAACGGAGGAAAGGGTCCTGAAAGATATTGTTAATAGAAACGTTATCCCTACAGACAAAAATCAGAGGATACAACTGACGATTTACTATAAAACCAGAAAAACGGCCAGCCTACTCATGAGAAACTCTCCAGACACAAAGCAGAACGCTTTGAAAGAGACCAACGTCGTCTATGTCTTCAAATGCCCACTTGGGGACTGTAAGCTCCAAAAAACCCAGTATATAGGCAAAACAACATCATCTCTTTCTAGGCGTTTAACGATGCATAAGCAACAGGGCTCCATTAAGGAACATACAATCTCGTCTCACAACCAAACCATTGCCAGAGAAATCCTAGTAAACAACACAGAAATCATCGATAGATACAGCGATAGCAGACGGCTTTACGTTTGCGAGGCACTGCACATTAAGAAGTCAACACCAGCAATCAACAGCCAATTAATGCACAACTATATTCTACCCACCTCAAGACTCCGCTCCAATATAGAAGCATCAAGAAATATGAACCAATAGGCTTTCTACAATCACTCCCATTTCAATACCCATTGTTTCGTGTTCTGTCTTGTGTTGATGAAATTAATACCCTATTAAATACCACCTCACCCCATCCACCTCACTCAAATGTAGATATAAACAAATCGGAGATATGTTAGTTCTATTCAGTTGTGTATGTGTAAAATCTTTGAAAATGTAATAAGTTTTACGAAACGCGCTCAAGTGTCGCGTCAGACTAGAAATAAAAATGAAATTTGGAGAATTGATTTTTCAATTTCCTTCAACAGTGAAAAGAAATGTACAAAAGATTGAGTAAATTCGTGTCAGAATTATTAATCTTACTTTTTCGGTCATATTTAATAATATATGTCTACAGGAAAGACTGCTACCAAAATATACTAATATTAAAGCGCACGACCCAGCAGCAAGGAATCAAGCCTTCACGATAAAATATCGCCAGGATCTGATTCGTGATCAGATATACAAGGCAGAGAATGAAATCAAAGACAACAAAACGCAACTACTTCATGCTACAAACGAGTGGAGAAATAGCAACATCGACGAAAGTATCCGTACCCGCATTGAACAACACCTCGACATCCTCACAGACCGACATCACCTCAGCACTGAAACAAGGATTATCAAGAAACTAACAACATTATATGGAGGACCTATGGCAATTCCACGACCAAGAGATGGCTTCCTGAACCTTGCAGGAATTAACCTCACTGAGGGCCAAGTCACTCTCCTAAATCTGGGCATAAACTGTCACGTTATGTTCAGACCAAGTGAGATGGCCCGGAAAGTAGAGTTGGAAATTCTGTTGGACGACATATTCGACCTCGAGACACAAAAGAAAGTCACTACCAAAGATACCTTACAAGCAGAACTTATTGCAGAAGGAGGAAAGAATCGAGGCAATTACAGAAGCACCATACTGTCCCCCGAGCTCAAAGCGGCAGCTAAAAGCCTTCGTGAGAACAAGGAGATAGTTGTCAGGAGAGGTGACAAGTCGCCAATATATGTCATTCTTAAAAAAGACGAATATCTGGCGAAAATGAACCTCATACTCTCTGACCAAACTAAGTTCCAAAGGGTAACGAAGGACACTACAGTCGAATTGAAAGCAACGGTAAACAAACTGATCGAAACTGTGAACGCCAAGAAATCCGGACTCCACCTGCCAAAGATCATTGGGGAATATAAACCTGGATATGCGTATGGAAATGTCAAGACACACAAGCCTGGAAACCCACTTCGGCCAATCATTAGCCAGATACCCACACCCACGTACAGACTGGCGAAGCGACTCAACGGCCTGCTGACTCCTGATGTTGTTTGCGCCTTCAGCCTGAAGTCTCCAAAGGAATTTGTTGACTTACTGCGGGGCACACGGGCCACAGGGATAAGAGCCTCGTTGGACGTAGAATCGCTGTTTACCAACGTACCTGTGGACGAGACAATCGGGATGATAGCCGACAGAGTGTATCGTGATCCAGCCTGTACTCCTCTTGACATACCAGAAAATATTCTGAGAAAACTACTCCTAGCTTGTACTAAAGAGGCACCCTTCTTGAGCCCGGATGGGCACATGTATAAGCAAGTAGATGGGGTCGCCATGGGTTCTCCCCTAGGTGTCCTGTTTGCAAACTTCTAGATGGGTACCATCGAGCAAAAAGTCTTAGTCGACATGAACTTGAAACCGGCCATATACTGCAGGTATGTTGACGACATTTTTACACAGGTACCTGATGTCAGACATCTGCAGGAGCTGAAGGAGGCATTTGAGCAGAGTTCCGTGCTGCGTTTCACTTACGAGATGGGAAGCTGCCCTTTCTAGATGTAACAGTCATGGAAAAGAGCGGAGGTTTCCACACTGCAGTCTACACTAAGGAAACGAACATAGGAATGTGCCTAAATGCCAACAGCGACTGCCCAGACAGGTACAAGAGGAGTGTTGTTAACGCATATGTCGACCGTGCTCTCAGCCACAGCTCAGAATGGAAGCAAGTCGACGAAGAACTCTGTAGGGTAAGGCAGGTCCTAGTCAACAACGGCTTCTCTAATGGTTTCGTCGAAGACATCATAAGAAGGAAAGTGAAACGCCATGCAACGTCTGAAGAGACAACTAACACAACACCTATAACCCCTATTAGACTATTTTACAGGAACTTCTTTTCCACAGCTCATAAAACGGAGGAAAGGGTCCTGAAAGATATTGTTAATAGAAACGTTATTCCTACAGACAAAAATCAGAGGATACAACTGACGATTTACTATAAAACCAGAAAAACGGCCAGCCTACTCATGAGAAACTCTCCAGACACAAAGCAGAACGCTTTGAAAGAGACCAACGTCGTCTATGTCTTCAAATGCCCACTTGGGGACTGTAAGCTCCAAAAAACCCAGTATATAGGCAAGACAACAACATCTCTTTCTAGGCGTTTAACGATGCATAAGCAACAGGGCTCCATTAAGGAACATATAATCTCTTCCCACAACCAAACCATTGCCAGAGAAATCCTAGTAAACAACACAGAAATCATCGATAGTTACAGCAATAGCAGACGGCTTGACGTTTGCGAGGCACTGCACATTAAGAAGTCAACACCAGCAATCAACAGCCAATTAATGCACAACTATATTCTACCCACCTCAAGACTCCACTCCAATATAGAAGCATCAAGAAATATGGACCAATAGGCTTTCTACAATCACTCCCATTTCAATACCCATTGTTTCGTGTTCTGTCTTATGTTGATGAAATTAATACCCTATTAAATACCACCTCACCCCATCCACCTCACTTAAATGTAGATATAAACAAATCAGAGATATGTAAGTTCTATTCAGTTGTGTATGTGTAAAGTCTTTGAAAATGTAATAAGTTTTACGAAACGCGCTCAAGTGTCGCGTCAGACTAGAAATAAAAATGAATTTTGGAGAATTGATTTTTGAATTACCTCCAACAGTGAAAAGAAATGTACGAAAGATTGAGAAAATTCGTGTCAGAATTATTTAAAAGAAATATGACTTTTTCGGTCATATTTAATAATATATATATATATATATATATATATATATATATATATATATATATATATATATATATATATATATATATATATATATATATATATATATATATATATATATATATATATATATATATATATATATATATATATATATGCAAACAAGCCTGAATGGTCCCCAGGACTATATGCGACTGAAAACTCACACCCCAGAAGTGACTCGAACCCATACTCCCAGGAGCAACGCAACTGGTATCTACAGGGCGCCTTAATCCGCTTGATCATCACGACCAGACATAAGGAAGTGATAGCTGAAGCTATTTGAACCACTTCCCTGCCGGCACTCGGATGGTAATCTTGGGCATAGCATTTTATCAAATCACCTCATTCTTTGGGGCACACGTGAGGAACACAAATGCGAACAAGCCTGAATGGTCCCCAGGACTATATGCGACTGAAAACTCACACCCCAGAAGTGACTCGAACCCATACTCCCAGGAGCAACACAACTTGTATCTACAGGACGCCTTAATCCGCTTGACCGTCATGACCGGAAATGAGGAAGTGATAGCCGAAGCTATTTGAACCACTTCCCCGCCAGCACTCGGATGGTAATCTTGGGCATAGCATTTTATCAAATCACCTCATTCTTCTCAATCACCTCAATTCCAAGATTACCATCCAAGTGCCAGCGGGGAAGTGGTTCAAATAGCTTCGGCTATCACTTCCTTATGTCCGGTCGTGATGGTCAAGTGGATTAAGGCGTCCTGTAGATACCAGTTGCGTTGCTCCTGGGAGTATGGGTTCGAGTCACATCTGGGGTGTGAGTTTTCAGTCGCATATAGTCCTGGGGACCATTCAGGCTTTTCGCATTTGTGTTCCTCACGTGTGCCCCAAAGAATGAGGTGATTTGATAAAATGCTATGCCCATGATTACCATCCAAGTGCCAGCGGGGAAGTGGTTCAAATAGCTTCGGCTATCATTTCCATATGTCCAGTCGTGATGGTCAAGCGGATTAAGGCGTCATGTAGTTACCAGTTGCATTGCTCCTGGGAGTATGGGTTCGAGTCACTTCTGGGGTGTGAGTTTTGAGTCATATATATATATATATATATATATATATATATATATATATATATATATATATATATATATATATATATATATATATATATATATATATATATATATATATATATATATATATATATATATATATATATATATATATATATATATATATATATATATATATATATATATGTCGTACCTAGTAGCCAGAACGTCGTATTCGGCCTACTATGCAAGGCCCGATTTGTCTAATAAGCCAAGTTTTCCTGAATTAATATATTTTCTCTATTTTTTTTCTTATGAAATGATAAAGCTACCCATTTCATTCTGAATGAGGTCAATTTTTTTTTATTGGAGTTAAAATTAACGTAGATATATGACCGAACCTAACCAACCCTACCTAACCTAACCTAACCTATCTTTATAGGTTAGGTTAGGTTAGGTAGCCGAAAAAGTTAGGTTAGGTTAGGTTAGGTAGCCGAAAAAGTTAGGTTAGGTTAGGTTAGGTAGGTTAGGTAGTCGAAAAACCATTAATTAATGAAAACTTGGCTTATCAGGCAAATCGGGTCTTGCATAGTAGGCCGAATACGACGTTCTGGCTACTAGGTACGACATATATATATATATATATATATATATATATATATATATATATATATATATTTATATATATATATATATATATATATATATATATATATATATATATATATATATATATATATATATATATATATATATATATATATATATATATAACTGAAAACTCACACCCCAGAAGTGACTCGAACCCATACTCCCAGGAGCAACGCAACTGGTATGTACAAGACGCCTTAATCCACTTGACCATCACGACCGGACATAATGAGGTGATAGCCGAGGCTATTTGAACCACCCCACCGCCGGCACTCGGATAGTAATCTTGGGCATAACATTTTACCAAATCACCTCATTCTTTGGGGCACACGTGAGGAACACAAATGCGAACAAGCCTGAATGGTCCCCAGGACAATATGCAACTGAAAACTTACACCCCAGAAGTGACTCGAACCCATACTCCCAGGAGCAACGCAACTGGTATGTACAAGACGCCTTAATCCACTTGACCATCACGACCGGACATAATGAGGTGATAGCCGAGGCTATTTGAACCACCCCACCGCCGGCACTCGGATAGTAATCTTGGGCATAGCATTTTACCAAATCACCTCATTCTTTGGGGCACACGTGAGGAGTACAAATGCAAACAAGCCTGAATGGTCCCCAGGACAATATGCAACTGAAAACTCACACCCCAGAAGTGACTCGAACCCATACTCCCAGGAGCAACGCAACTGGTATGTACAAGACGCCTTAATCCACTTGACCTTCATGACCGGACATAATGAGGTGATAGCCGAGGTTATTTGAACCACCCCACCGCCGGCACTCGGATAGTAATCTTGGGCATAGCATTTTACCAAATCACCTCATTCTTTGGGGCACACGTGAGGAACACAAATGCGAACAAGCCTGAATGGTCCCCAGGACAATATGCAACTGAAAACTCACACCCCAGAAGTGACTCGAACCCATACTCCCAGGAGCAACGCAACTGGTATGTACAAGATGCCTTAATCCACTTGACCATCACGACCGGACATAATGAGGTGATAGCCGAGGCTATTTGAACCACCCCACCGCCGGCACTCGGATAGTAATCTTGGGCATAGCATTTTACCAAATCACCTCATTCTTTGGGGCACACGTGAGGAACACAAATGCAAACAAGCCTGAATGGTCCCCAGGACAATATGCAACTGAAAACTCACACCCCAGAAGTGACTCGAACCCATACTCCCAGGAGCAACGCAACTGGTATGCACAAGACGCCTTAATCCACTTGACCATCACGACCGGACATAATGAGGTGATAGCCGAGGCTATTTGAACCACCCCACCGCCGGCACTCGGATAGTAATCTTGGGCATAGCATTTTACCAAATCACCTCATTCTTTGGGGCACACGTGAGGAGCACAAATGCAAACAAGCCTGAATGGTCCCCAGGACAATATGCAACTGAAAACTCACACCCCAGAAGTGACTCGAACCCATACTCCCAGGAGCAACGCAACTGGTATGTACAAGACGCCTTAATCCACTTGACCTTCATGACCGGACATAATGAGGTGATAGCCGAGGCTATTTGAACCACCCCACCGCCGGCACTCGGATAGTAATCTTGGGCATAGCATTTTACCAAATCACCTCATTCTTTGGGGCACACGTGAGGAACACAAATGCGAACAAGCCTGAATGGTCCCCAGGACAATATGCAACTGAAAACTCACACCCCAGAAGTGACTCGAACCCATACTCCCAGGAGCAACGCAACTGGTATGTACAAGATGCCTTAATCCACTTGACCATCACGACCGGACATAATGAGGTGATAGCCGAGGCTATTTGAACCACCCCACCGCCGGCACTCGGATAGTAATCTTGGGCATAGCATTTTACCAAATCACCTCATTCTTTGGGGCACACGTGAGGAACACAAATGCAAACAAGCCTGAATGGTCCCCAGGACAATATGCAACTGAAAACTCACACCCCAGAAGTGACTCGAACCCATACTCCCAGGAGCAACGCAACTGGTATGTACAAGACGCCTTAATCCACTTGACCATCACGACCGGACATAATGAGGTGATAGCCGAGGCTATTTGAACCACCCCACCGCCGGCACTCGGATAGTAATCTTGGGCATAGCATTATACCAAATCACCTCATTCTTTGGGGCACACGTGAGGAACACAAATGCAAACAAGCCTGAATGGTCCCCAGGACAATATGCAACTGAAAACTCACACCCCAGAAGTGACTCGAACCCATACTCCCAGGAGCAACGCAACTGGTATGTACAAGACGCCTTAATCCACTTGACCATCACGACCGGACATAATGAGGTGATAGCCGAGGCTATTTGAACCACCCCACCGCCGGCACTCGGATAGTAATCTTATCACGTGTTTGATAGTCTGTCGTAGAAAGATAGTCTGTCGTTATATTACAAGAAGAAGACCTATACTACAATGTTAGTTGATTTTCCCTTTTTATTTCAATTTCAATGAATATTGAAATAATTCGTAGCCTAATCAAATATTACTCAAATTTCTATGATTGCAGCGTGTAGGTGAGGATGTAACAAGTTGTCTGTCTTCACCTACGATGTTCACTACTGGTTTTTTCCTTATTAGGATCTTACGATCACGTGGACGAGTAACAAAACGAACTTAATGAAGTCGTCTTACAGCTAAGACATATGTTTTCGTAGAAATTTGAATAAGATTATTAGTAGTTTCTATATATAAATTCATATATAGGATAGTTAAGAGGAATAATCTAACACCAGAATTTATTACTCGGTGCTTAATGAATCTACATTTATTATTTCTAAATACTTAATAATCTTAATATATATTAATTATTTAATATGTCATATCTTGAATCTATATTCTAGTTCAGTTTTTGCCATGTTACTAACCCTCTTAATGAACTAGTGACGAACCACACTGGTTCCTAGATATATATGAACATCTAGAAATAACCCCCCCCCCCCCAAATGTTGATATATGAGGCTTTAACTTTAATAAATTAATAATACAGTCTATTCATTGTCTTTAAGTGATTGTTAAATCAATTACCATACGTAGGCACTGGTTCTATAGTGTCAATTTTATAATCATCTTTATTTGTTTTCCCCTCTTTTCTCAAAATTGGGTGGTCCTTTGATTTATATTAATTATCATTATTAAATAATTCAATATGTGAGTAAAGCCCCAGATACCCAACATTATGGTCCTTCAAACTGGATACATACCAATTAATAGCAGAATCAAGCTATCCTAATTAATCATAACTAATTATCGTGTGTAGTAATCTAGACTAACCACATTTTATTATCTGTGGCTACCGGCAGTGTACCACATAAGTTAGCCTAACTTACACCAATTTATTTGCTGTTTACCTCATGTATAAAGTACCACTAGTGGGACACAGTTACTCACATCACTCAGACCTATACCTCACACTGAGGTAAGAATGTTCAGGTCACCAGGAGCAACAGCTCACAATTTCTATAATAACTCCACATTAACACCTGTGTTAGATTTGCCTCACCATCTAACCATTATTTATCTAGGTGGTAATGACATCCATCCTACTCGACACCCAGCTGAGGTAATTAATCACCTTAAAACAATAATTTCCTCATTTAAACTTGTCAGCAATTCAGTAGTGTTAACATTAGTAGAACCTCGCTAACTAAGCAATAATAATCGTTGGGAGTGAGTCCAGAATATTACCAAAAGGCTGCCAAATATATAAACTTTCGGCTGAGGAAGAGAGTACAATTGAATGCCACTTACATTCAATTTACAGCCAGACCATACAGACAAAACCTGGCAAGAGATGGACTCACTTGTTAGATGAGTCTAGGTCACATGTAATTGACAAATTGATCAACACAATCAATGATCATAAAAGGTTGTGGCTAGCAAACCAAAATTAACTGTATGTATTTATATTTTCACCTGTGTGTGCAAGTGCTCATTTATATATATTATAAAATCTAAAATACCCAAAAACACAGCACACCTATATATTCACATTATTGCACCATAAATTAATTTATGCCAACCTTTATTATGTAGGAATTTAGGCTGTGATTGTGCTGAGTTTTGCACAAATGCAGACTAAATAATTTTGTAGTTTCTTTAGTAGAAATCATTTCAACTAGTCGTGAACTAGTCAGTAGTGCATACATTACTCATTATTGTGCTGACCCTGCCACAGGGTGGGATTGAAGTACTATTATTTACTCTTGTGCTGACCCTGCCCAGGGTGGGATACAAATCTTATATTAACTCTGATAAGAGTATATATGTATATACATATTAATTATTTTGTGTATTCATTATTTGTGTATATAAATTTTGAGTGCTGCTGAATAACCACTTACATCTAATGGTGATAATGAAGAGCTAGCCAGAGGAAAGTCTAATTGTGACATTCAAGTACTGCTCAAAATTCTTAGCTACTTATTGTTAGGTAGGTACATTTAACCTTGAATGAGGAAAAGTCTAATTTAGCCAGAATAATTTAGGCTATATCCAATTTACTTGTCAACTAATGAGCAAGTACCCAAGCTACATTTGCAATACTTATTCAAGTCCTATGAAACTTGGACTTAAAGCCACCATGGCTACTCCTGAATAGTTAAGGAGAACTGGCCTTAAAGGTCATTTAACCAGACTGATTAATAAGTCTGAAACTTTGTCTAAAGCAACTCCCATTGATTACCATCAATTAGAAACATCATTGAGAGTAGCTGATCTCAAATTTGATCAAGTCAGATCTACAATCAGATCTTATCTTGACATACTGAACGCAGCTGAAATTGATCAAACTCTAGCAGAAACTTCTCAGTATGAAGATGATACTCAAGATAAACTTAATGTACTATGTAATATAGTAAGTCAACATAAATTCAATACCAATAATCCTGTGTCTCAATCCAGTGTACATTTACCTGAAGTTTGTCTACCTTCTTTAGACTTACTTACATTTGCAGGACTGGATGAAGAGAATATGGACATATTTTGGACTTCATTTGAAGTTCAAATACATAAAAACTTTCTCTTGATAAAGTTTCTAAATTCTCTTACCTGAACAGTCTTCTCAAAGGGGAAGCTAAAAGGGTCATAAATAACCTAGCTCTCACTGAGAGTAATTATGAGGAAGCTGTAAAACTACTAAAGTTAAACTATTGCAACAAGGAGTTGAGTATAGCTAACCTGTATTATCAGTTACTGGATCTGAATGCACCAAGTAACTGACCAGACTCACTTCAAAGCTTCAGGCTAGAATTAGAGTCTCTAGTGAAGGCCTTAGGTACTAAAGTTGATGTACCAGCCTCCGAATGGTCAATTAAGTTACTTTTACAGAGGAAATTACCTCGAAATATTTTATCAGAAATCTGCTCACACTATAAAACTGAGTTTCTCACTGTCAAACCAAAATCGACTTTGAACAAGTCTAATAAATTCAAGCCTAGGACTGCTCCATCCACTGGAAAGAAGAGTAGTAGCATAGGTATTTATTCAGTATCTCCCTCTGAAGCTGCAGCTGATGTGTCTACTAAGAAGACAAACTCAGCAAGAGAGAGAAAGTGTCTGTTCTGTGAGCAAGAACATATCACCTATAAGTGCAATGTTTATCCTAACTTTAATACCAGGATTAAACGACTACAAGATTTACACAGATGCACCAAGTGCATGGGTTCTTATGATTCCAGTAAATGTGTAGTGCATCTATAGGAGCCAGTCGGCCGAGCGGACAGCACGCTGGACTTGTGATCCTGTGGTCCTGGGTTCGATCCCAGGCGCCGGCGAGAAACAATGGGTAGAGTTTCTTTCACCCTATGCCCCTATTACCTAGCAGTAAATAGGTACCTGGGTGTTAGTCAGCTGTCACGGGCTGCTTCCTGGGAGTGGAGGCCTGGTCGAGGACCGGGCCGCGGGGACACTAAAAGCCCCGAAATCGTCTCAAGATAACCTCAAGATGGTTGTACAGTAGATGCAACAAAGGTGTGCATCATTATGCCTATGTAGAAAAACTTCATCACAATCTGTGACACCTAAGGAGAATTCTATGAATTCTACCACAGTACAATATTGCAAGGTACACCAAGAAATCAATGTACTTGCTATTGAGTCAGGCAATAATACTACTCTGCCTACAGCTCAACTTAAACTAATTAATAGGAAGTCTAGAGTCAATACTAGAAGTCTCTTTGATCAAGGATCACAGAAAACTTTCATCACGCAACAATTAGTTGAGCAGTTAAAATTAAAACCTGCCAAATGTGTGAAATTGAATATGACTGGGTTCTTGACTAATAGTGGACCTCGTGAATACCAAGTAGTCAAGGTGTTAGTAAGACTTGGATCTTCCACTAATCCAATACAAGCGGTAGTAGTAGATAAACTTCCTTCAGACCTGCAGGTCACCGGACTAGCTCGCACTGCGAGATATCTCAGACGTAACCGCATGAGGCTAGATCACAAAATAAATTCTGACTGCCTCACAGATGTTGGTATCCTAATAGGTGCTGACTATTATTACAGATTTATAACAGGATGTACCAGACAACTGGGAATGAATTTGTTGTCATCTACTGGAGGCAAATTGCTAACTGGACCGGTGCTTTTCCAACAAAAGTCTGTATCAACCAACAAACAAACTAACAATTCAATAGTGACGTGACTAGGCTTGGAACAGTCACCCCTACATTTCAGAGAAATATCTGAAGATAACGAGTCTGATCCACCTGTATTTCGTCTGTGGGATTTAGACACTTTAGGTATTGTCCCTGATAAACCAAGTCCTGATGATACGTGAACTTACCAGCAATATCTGGATACAGTTGTCTATAAAAACAAACAATACTGGGTGAGACTGTCATGGAAGTTGAATCATACACAACTTCCAGTTAATTATTTCATGGCAGCCTCCCAATTACAGTCTCAATTAATACGGCTGAAGAAACAGCCAGATAAATTGAACATGTATCATCAATTAATTCAACAACAACTCAACAGTAAATTCATTGAAGTTGTTGATAATGATGACCGAGAAACAGGTTACTATTTACCCCATCACGCTATAGTGAAAGATTCAGTGACGACACCAATATGTATCGTTTTCAACTGTAGTGCCAAAGTGAAGGCAAGCAGCGTGTCCTTGAATGAATGTCTCCAAACGGGACCTAGCCTGACACAAAGGCTACACGACGTATTGTTACGATTCTGTACTGATATTTTCGCTTATACTGCTGATATCAGTAAAGCTTTCCTTAGAGTAGGCTTACAAGAGGAGGATCGTAATTACACCAAATTTCTCTGGATTAAGGACCCACTGGATCATGACAGTGATGTCATAACCTACAGGTTTGCCTCTGTGCTATTCGGTGCGACTTCTTCGCCGTTTCTACTTCAAGCAACATTAGATACACATTTGGAGAAATCAGACAGCCCTTATAAAATGGAGATTAGCGACAACTTGTATGTAGACAATTTCCAGGGAACCACTAATGACAAATCCAAATTGGTAGAAATCTACCATGAGGCTAACCGTGAGTTGCTAGAAGCCAATATGCCCCTACAATCATGGGCCTCAAACAACCAATCATTAAACCAGATAATCGAGAAAGAATTTCCTGGTTATCGGGAACCTAATCAGTTAAAAGTTCTGGGCGTGGAATGGAACACAGTTACCGACGAGATGAATGTCAAGTCAATACAAACCAATAACTCAACCCTTTCCATGACAAAATTACTCTCGTATGTCAGTCAACCATTTGACCCTTTGGGCTTACTTAGTCCTATTTTAATAAGGGGCAAACTCCTCATGCAGGAATGCTGGCAGAAACATATGGGATTGGATGATCCATTGCCAATTGAGTTGCAGGATAAATGGCAAATACTCACAACAGATTTCAATCAATAAGGTGTTTTGAAATTTCCTCGTTATGCTTCAGGACAAAACTTGCCCACTAATTTGCACGTTTTTTGCGATGCCTCTGGCAAAGCATATGGTGCTGCAGCCTACTTAGTCAGTAATGAACAATCATTTTTACTCACATCCAAAGCAAGAGTTGCTCCAATCAAGAAGAGATCTTTACCTCAAATAGAGTTAACTGCATTGCTGGTGGGAGTAAGATTGGCTCATTGCCTGACCAAGACACTCAACAATATTCACTTTGGTGAAATCGTAGTGCGGTCAGACAATGAGGTCTTACAATGGGTAAGAAATAATAACAATAAAACTCCCTACGTTAGCAATCGTGTTAGGGAAATCCATGAATTATCTGCAGGATACAAATTCAGACATGTCCCCACCAAGGACAATCCAGCAGATTACCTTTCAAGAGGCTTATCATTAAAACAGCTAATCAAGTCTTCGATGTCGCTTAATAGACCTTCATGGCTTGTTAGTAGTCCAACCCGTTCTCGCGAATTCGTAAAGTCAATATTGACTTATTAACTACGTGCATAGGTGATATACTAAACATAATAGATACCCTTAAAAAGATTCATAGAAAACACCGACCTTACCAAACCTTGTTAGTATCTTAAGATAAGCATCTTATTGCTTCGTATTTACAATTATTACTTAACCTATACCTATTATAGGTTAGGTAATAATTGTAATTACGAAGCAATAAGATGCTTATCTTAAGATACTAACAAGGTTAGGTAAGGTCGGTGTTTTCTATGAATCTTTTTAAGGGTATCTATTATGTTAAGTATGTCACTTATGCACATATTTAATAAGTCAATATTGACTTATTAAATTTGCGAGAACGGGTTGAGTAGTCAGTGGCCCAAACAGAAACCATAAGTCATAGTGACCAGTTTCACTACTCCCATGAAAGACCCAGAACCTCATTGGAGCTTAGCTATTAGTCCTCACAATTATTCCAACCTGAGTAAGTTACTAAGAGTGACAGCACATGTGTTTGACTTACTTGCTAAGATAGGAATCCGACATAAGTTTCCCAATCCTATCCTCTATTGGATCAAACGTGCACAACAAGAGAAGTATGGAAGTGAATATGAAACTCTTCCAGATAAATTAACCAAGTCTCTAGGTATCTGGTATGATACTAACACTCATAATATATTAAGGTGTGGAGGACGTCTGCTTCATGCAGAAATTGATTTGGATACAAAGAATCCGATCCTTCTACCACGTCACCACATTATTACCAAACTTCTAGTTTTACACCACCACCAATATAATACTTTGCATGGTGGAGTGTTAGACACTCTCATCGACTTAAGACAGAAATATTGGCTTCCCCAAGGTCGTCAGACTGTCAAATCACTTATTAAATCCTGTGTAATCTGCAAAAGATAGGACACTCGAGTGTGTCCTTACCCAGGACCTAAGGAGAGAGTAGTCCATCTTCGTCCTTTTGAAACCACTGGTGTCAACACAGGAGCCTTGCTTCTCACTGGCACTCCAGATAAGGTACCAGTGAAGGCTTATATTTGCTTCTTCACGTGTGCAACCACACGAGGCATACACCTAGAAGTGACTTCTAACATGAGTGCAGAAGCCTTCATCCAAGCTTTTCGTAGATTTGCAGCTCGCAGATCTTCCCCAAACTAATGATATCCGATAATGGATCAAATTTTGTGGCAGGAGAAGCCTGCCTACGAGAGATATGGAATCATCCAGAAGTGCGGTCTGTCATGCAGAGACGACAATGCCACTGGAAATTTATACCTCCCAGAGCCCCCTGGCAAGGTGGGTTCTACGAACGTATGATAGGGACTGTCAAGAAATGTTTAAGGAAGACCTTGCATCAACAGAAAATTAGTTTCCCTGAATTGCAAACACTCATCGTAGAAATTGAGGCGCGAGTCAACAACCGCCCCTTAGCTTACCTATCAGATGACTTCTCCCAGAGAGAACCCCTGAGTCCCTCACATTTAATACATGGAGGCCTGCTGAGCCCTCTGATACCTTTGGCAGAAGAGGATCCAGTCGACCCTTCCCATGTGACTAAGAGTGATTTAGTGGAAAGTTATCAACATCTCTCGAGGGTAATTGAAAGGTGAAATGAGGTGTGAACTCGAGAGTACATCACAGCTCTACGAGAGTACCACTATGGAGCTTCGAGCCCCTATAATAAGGTTCAACTCAAACCAGGAGACCTAGTGTTGATTGACAGTGATGGACCCAGGTAAGAATGGCCTATAGGCAAGATTGTCTCTATTCATCCAGATCGCCAAGTCATCATGAGAGTAGTACGGGTTTTGTGCCGAGGCACTACTACCCTAAAAACACTAGAGAAGTTGGTACCTCTCGAATTAGCAGAACGAGAGTGTACAACAGAACCAACTTCACCTACAGTTTCCGAGGACAACAATTCTGATCTACCGAGCACACGTCCGCTTAGAGCCGCTGCTCAACAATGCAAACGGAAACTACATGCCTATTATAGCTCTGACTAAGAGCAAATAATTTACCATCCAATTTAAGGTAATCATGATGATACCGTGTTGTGATATACGTTTCACTATCAGTTACAAGTCACAGTGACCCAGGACATTCACCTCACTGTGGATTCTAAATCTCCTTGAATTGCATGATTTAATCATTAATTTGTTTGTGTAGGCTATAAACTACACCATTATTACCTCTAGAGTACTGCAAAGTTTACAAAGCTTTAAGACTTAGAAACCTACCCGTTACACGTCATAGCTACACCAGTCATTGAGTAGGCTTTTGTAGTTATTAATTTTAGATGATTTATCAATCAATATTTTATATTTAACTTTAGTTCCCTTACACGACCTAGAGTCTTATCTGTCCTAGACAAATACGGGACATCCGTTATGTGCGTACTAACATACAAACATACTAACATTAAATTAACTTCGGAATGGGTACGTCAGTACTCAACATTGAACTGCGACCCGAGTTTCCCCCCCTCCCCCCCGGAGTTATGTTGGAAATTTCCAACACTGATACATCTCTATTGTATCACAATACACTACTGTTGTATATTAATTACAGTATCAATTAACCCTACTAACTGTAGCACTTTGTTTGCTATAATTCTCCCACACTTAATGTAGATTCATCCCTCCTTTTCCAAGTAATTTGGGGATCAAGCCCCAAGGCTTTAATGATTGCTAATCGGTCCAGACCCCGATTAATTGTCGTTTTGGTTAATGGTCTGGTGGTGGCAGCAGAAGGAGATCTTTGACTTTGCTAGGGTGTCTAGTACCACGTCACAGGGGCTGTAGAATCTTAGTTGATCGAGCGGCTAAGACCACGTGGCACAGATTCGGCGAAAGTAACTCGGGGATCCCTTCGTACTAAGTTGAAGAAAATAGAATACGGGCGGGTAAGGGTGAAGATAGAGTCTAAGGAAGAGCCGATACCCCTCTCCCAGTGTTACAGTGTAGTAGTCTGGTGTAGTAGTGTGGTGTAGTAGCCTAGTGTAGTGGTGTTGTGTAGTGGTGGGGTGTAGTGGCGGTGTGTAGTGGCATGGTGTAGTAGCCTGGTGTATTGCCGTGGAGTAGTAGCCTCGTGTAGTGGTGTGGTGTAGCAGCCTGGTGTAGTAGCCTGGTGCAGTGGCATGGTGTAGCAGCCTGGTGTAGTAGCCTGGTGTAGTAGCCTGGTGTAGTGGTGTGGTGTAGAGTTGGGGTGTAGTGGCGGTGTGCAGTGGCATGGTGTAGTAGCCTGGTGTATTGTCGTGGTGTAGTAGCCTGGTGTAGTGGTGTGGTGTAGCAGCCTGGTGTAGTAGCCTGTTGTAGTGGCATGGTGTAATGGTGTGGTGTAGTTCCTTGGTGTAGGGGCATGGTGTAGTAGTGTGCTATAGTGGCATTGTGTAGTGGCATGGTGTAGTAGCCTGGTGTAATAGTCTGGTGTAGTGGCGTGATGTAGTGGTGTGGTGTAGTAGCCTTATGTATTGGCATTGTTTAGTATCCTGGTGTAGTAGCATGGTGTAGTAGCCTGGTGTAATGGCCTGGTGTAGTAGCATGGTGTAGTGGTGTAGTAGCATGGTGTAGTGGTGTGGTAGCCTGGTGCAGTGGCGTGGTGTGGTGTGGCGTGGTTTAGTAGCGTCGTGTAGTGGAACCCGCTCTCTCACCAGACAGCACATATTACTTATTGCTTATTGTCACTATTTCTCATAAATAAGTACATGTGTGACATATTACAAGCCATATTTTTTCAAGGCACTAACTTTTCCTCTGAGTTTTATTAAACAATAGAGATTTTATACAAAATTTGACAATATCCTGAGTTACTTTACAATTTATTTAAATATTTTAGTTTTGTTTTATTATATTTATAAAACTAAAATATCAATTTAGGTATAGGTTCAGCATTAATTGTAATATCTTAACATACTAAGAAGGTTGGGTTAGGTTGTGGTTTTTTATTCAGCTTTTCAAGGTAAACTCAAATATTCACATATGCACTTATTCATAAGCAAGATATTGACTATAAGCAAGTGCGGGAACGGGTTGGGTGGTGTAGTAGCCTGGTGTAGTGGAGTGGTGTTGTAGCCTGGTGTATTGGTGTGATGTAGTAGCGTGGTGTAGTGGTGTGGTGTAGTGGCGTGGTGTAGTGGCCTGATGTAGTGGCATGGTGTAGTGGCTTGGTGTATTAGCCTGGTGTTGTGCAGTATCCTAGAATAGTGGTGTGGTGTAGTAGCGTGGTGTAGTAGCCTGGTGAAGTGGCGTGGTGGTTTAACAAACTAAGTTTGTTGTAGGGAATTATTCAGTATAGATTCTCATAGACATGGGGATTTTGAATGTTGGAGTCGGACAGTACTCGACCTGAATCGGGAGCATAGGTCAGCCCTCCTGGGATTAGCTGTTAAGATTACAAAATGTCCATCGCCTATGTCTAAAGCAACATATATGAATTATTTAATAGAATTCAGTAATTTATAGAAATTCAAGTCTTCATTCAAATTGTAGTCAATAATATATCTGTTCATGTATCAAGAGTATTCTCAATTGTCGGAATAATGAGTAAGTCACTGTCAGTGACGTCACTAGCAGAGGACTAGCCCCTGATGAGGATGCATCTTGACGACCCTAGGTCAAGGAGGTCACCACAATCTCCATAATTTAGTAATTCTAAAAGGTCAAATAGCCATATTGTAATTGGAAATAGCCTTTCCTTAAGATGTCTGTACGATTACCATCAGTTTATAAGAGTTCAACCATCTGGGTTGTTCAGTACAACAGAGATTAGTTGTTGAATTTAAACCCTGCTTAGTAAACTAGTAACCTGGTTTAGGAATACCCTTCTTGCCTCAGAGGTGAGGAGAACGAGGTAGAATCAGTGTGGTCTCGGGCAACAACGGGAGAGGTCATCCACCCTCACCTCACCTCACCTCACCGTGGTATAACATCAGCTGGTCTCATTAGGAGGTATAGTTGTTACAGTTTTGTATAGGTAAATAGTTCATTTCATGCCTCGATAAGGAGTGTTCAGGTATAGGGAGTGATATTTCATTTAGTTGTTGTTTAGATTTTGCATAAATAAATAATTAGCTTGTTATTTGTATTTTATTATTTTCATTTCTGTGTTGCACGTCCTTGTCACGTGGTCTCCATGAGTCTGAAATTTTAGTTGGGCTGCAAGCCTAGCAAAGTTTAAGAGATCATTTATCTCTTTGTTTGCTATAATTCCCCCACACTTAACGTAGATTCATCCCTCCTTTTCCAAGTAATTTGGGGATCAAGCCCCAAGGCTTTAATGATTGATTAATCGGTCCAGACCCCGATTAATTGTCGTTTTGGTTAATGGTCTGGTGGTGGCAGCAGAAGGAGATCTTTGAGTGTGCTAGGGTGTGTAGTACCACGTCACGGGGTCTGTAGAATCTTAGTTGATCGAGCAGCTAAGACCACGTGGCGCGGATTCGGAGAAAGTAACTCGGGGATCCTTTCGTATTAAGTTGAAGAAAATTGAATACAGGCGGGTAAGGGTGAAGGTAGATTGAAAGGAAGAGCCGATACCCCTCCCCCCCCCGTGTTACAGTGTAGTAGTCTGGTTAAGTAGCGTGGTGTAGTAGCCTGGTGTAGTGTAGCCTGTATCTTTCATTGTGTCTCTCCCCTTCTGTCTCTCTACTACTCTGTATCTGTCTGTCTGTCCATCTCTCTGTCTTTTTCACTGTGTCTCCCCCTCTGTATATGTATGTCTTTCTGCATTTCTCTTTGTCTTTCACTGTGTCCCCCCCCCCCCTCTTTCTCTCTACCACTCTCTCTCTCTCTCTCTCTCTCTCTCTCTCTCTCTCTCTCTCTCTCTCTCTCTCTCTCTCTCTCTCTCTCTCTCTCTCTCTCTCTCTCTCTCTCTCTCTCTCTCTCTCTCTCTCTCTCGCTCTCTCTCTCTCTCTCTCTCTCTCTCTCTCTCTCTCTCTCTCTCTCTCTCTCTCTCTCTCTCTCTCTCTCTCTCTCTCTCTCTCTCTCTCTCTCTCTCTCTCTCTCTCTTTGTCACTCCTTTCTCCTTCTCTATTGTCTCTGTGTCAATCATTTCTCTGTCTATCTCCGACTCTATCTTTCTCTCTGTCTCTCTTCAGTTCCTCACTTGTCACTGTATCTCCTCTGTCTCCTATATATGTCTCTATCATTCTCTGTCACTCCTCTCTATATTCCTCTCCTCTCTGTTTCTATTCCCTCTCTGACTCTCTCCTCCATTTATCTCTCTTTCTCTATCCTTCTCTATATGTATCTCTCTGTCTCTCTCTTTATGTCTCTCTTCTCTCTGTTTCTCTCTCATTCTCTGCTTCTGTTGCTCTCTCTCATTCACTGCTTCTGTTGCTCTCTCTCCTCTTTCTGTATCTCTCCAATCTCTCTTTTTATCTCTCTCTCTGAGTCTGTCTCTATCTCCACTCGCAATCTCTGTCTCACTCATCCGCACTCTCTCTCTCATTCTCTCTCTCTCCTGTCTTTCTCTCATGTTCTCTATGACTGTCTCTTTCCTTCTCTGTAAGTCTCTCACCTATCTGCTTCTCTTTTCTCGGTCTCTCCTCTTTTTGTTACTCTCCTTCTGTCTCTCTCTCCTCTCTCTTCTATATCTGCTTCACTCTCTCTCTTTCTCTTTCTTTCTCTCTCTCTCTCTCTCTCTCTCTCTCTCTCTCTCTCTCTCTCTCTCTCTCTCTCTCTCTCTCTCTCTCTCTCTCTCTCTCTCTCTCTCTCTCTCTCTCTCTCTCTCTCTCTCTCTCTCTCTCTCTGTCAATTTGCCAGTGTCTCTTTGTTTCTCTCCTTCTCTCACTCCCCTATTATCCTCTCTTATCTCTCTGGTTGTCTCTCTCCTTCTGTTTTTTCCTTTCTTTCTCTTTGTGTCTCTCTTTCTGTCTCTTTAAATGCATCAGAGATAATTATACCTTATAATTCTAGTAATTAATAATTACTGTTGGGTATCTGGGGCTTTAACTCAGATATTAAATTATTTGATTATTATGTTTGACATAAATCGAAGGACCTCCCACTTTTGAGAAAAGAGGGAAAACAAACTAAAGTGATTATTAGATTGACACTATAGAACCAGTGCCTATGTACAATAATTAACTTAACAATCACTTGAAAATAATGAATAGACTGTATTATTAATTAATTAAAGTGAAAGTCTCATATATCAACATTGGGGGGGGGGGTTATTTCTAGAAGTTCATATATATCTAGGAACCAGTGTGGTTCGTCACCAGTTCATTGTTGAATACCCTTCTTGCCTCAGAGGTGAGGAGAACGAGGTAGAATCAGTGTGGTCTCGGGCAACAACGGGAGAGGTCATCCACCCTCACCTCACCTCACCTCACCGTGGTATAACATCAGCTGGTCTCATTAGGAGGTATAGTTGTTACAGTTTTGTATAGGTAAATAGTTCATTTCATGCCTCGATAAGGAGTGTTCAGGTATAGGGAGTGATATTTCATTTAGTTGTTGTTTAGATTTTGCATAAATAAATAATTAGCTTGTTATTTGTATTTTATTATTTTCATTTCTGTGTTGCACGTCCTTGTCACGTGGTCTCCATGAGTCTGAAATTTTAGTTGGGCTGCAAGCCTAGCAAAGTTTAAGAGATCATTTATCTCTTTGTTTGCTATAATTCCCCCACACTTAACGTAGATTCATCCCTCCTTTTCCAAGTAATTTGGGGATCAAGCCCCAAGGCTTTAATGATTGATTAATCGGTCCAGACCCCGATTAATTGTCGTTTTGGTTAATGGTCTGGTGGTGGCAGCAGAAGGAGATCTTTGAGTGTGCTAGGGTGTGTAGTACCACGTCACGGGGTCTGTAGAATCTTAGTTGATCGAGCAGCTAAGACCACGTGGCGCGGATTCGGAGAAAGTAACTCGGGGATCCTTTCGTATTAAGTTGAAGAAAATTGAATACAGGCGGGTAAGGGTGAAGGTAGATTGAAAGGAAGAGCCGATACCCCTCCCCCCCCCGTGTTACAGTGTAGTAGTCTGGTTAAGTAGCGTGGTGTAGTAGCCTGGTGTAGTGTAGCCTGTATCTTTCATTGTGTCTCTCCCCTTCTGTCTCTCTACTACTCTGTATCTGTCTGTCTGTCCATCTCTCTGTCTTTTTCACTGTGTCTCCCCCTCTGTATATGTATGTCTTTCTGCATTTCTCTTTGTCTTTCACTGTGTCCCCCCCCCCCTCTTTCTCTCTACCACTCTCTCTCTCTCTCTCTCTCTCTCTCTCTCTCTCTCTCTCTCTCTCTCTCTCTCTCTCTCTCTCTCTCTCTCTCTCTCTCTCTCTCTCTCTCTCTCTCTCTCTCTCTCTCTCTCGCTCTCTCTCTCTCTCTCTCTCTCTCTCTCTCTCTCTCTCTCTCTCTCTCTCTCTCTCTCTCTCTCTCTCTCTCTCTCTCTCTCTCTCTCTCTCTCTCTCTCTCTCTCTCTCTCTTTGTCACTCCTTTCTCCTTCTCTATTGTCTCTGTGTCAATCATTTCTCTGTCTATCTCCGACTCTATCTTTCTCTCTGTCTCTCTTCAGTTCCTCACTTGTCACTGTATCTCCTCTGTCTCCTATATATGTCTCTATCATTCTCTGTCACTCCTCTCTATATTCCTCTCCTCTCTGTTTCTATTCCCTCTCTGACTCTCTCCTCCATTTATCTCTCTTTCTCTATCCTTCTCTATATGTATCTCTCTGTCTCTCTCTTATGTCTCTCTTCTCTCTGTTTCTCTCTCATTCTCTGCTTCTGTTGCTCTCTCTCATTCACTGCTTCTGTTGCTCTCTCTCCTCTTTCTGTATCTCTCCAATCTCTCTTTTTATCTCTCTCTCTGAGTCTGTCTCTATCTCCACTCGCAATCTCTGTCTCACTCATCCGCACTCTCTCTCTCATTCTCTCTCTCTCCTGTCTTTCTCTCATGTTCTCTATGACTGTCTCTTTCCTTCTCTGTAAGTCTCTCACCTATCTGCTTCTCTTTTCTCGGTCTCTCCTCTTTTTGTTACTCTCCTTCTGTCTCTCTCTCCTCTCTCTTCTATATCTGCTTCACTCTCTCTCTTTCTCTTTCTTTCTCTCTCTCTCTCTCTCTCTCTCTCTCTCTCTCTCTCTCTCTCTCTCTCTCTCTCTCTCTCTCTCTCTCTCTCTCTCTCTCTCTCTCTCTCTCTCTCTCTCTCTCTCTCTCTCTCTCTCTGTCAATTTGCCAGTGTCTCTTTGTTTCTCTCCTTCTCTCACTCCCCTATTATCCTCTCTTATCTCTCTGGTTGTCTCTCTCCTTCTGTTTTTTCCTTTCTTTCTCTTTGTGTCTCTCTTTCTGTCTCTTTAAATGCATCAGAGATAATTATACCTTATAATTCTAGTAATTAATAATTACTGTTGGGTATCTGGGGCTTTAACTCAGATATTAAATTATTTGATTATTATGTTTGACATAAATCGAAGGACCTCCCACTTTTGAGAAAAGAGGGAAAACAAACTAAAGTGATTATTAGATTGACACTATAGAACCAGTGCCTATGTACAATAATTAACTTAACAATCACTTGAAAATAATGAATAGACTGTATTATTAATTAATTAAAGTGAAAGTCTCATATATCAACATTGGGGGGGGGGGTTATTTCTAGAAGTTCATATATATCTAGGAACCAGTGTGGTTCGTCACCAGTTCATTGTTGAGTTAGTAACATAGCAAATCTAAACTAATATAGATTCAAAGATATGATACCTCAAATAATGAATACATTAAAAATTATGAATTATTGAGCAATAATAGGAGCAAAACACATTAAACACTAAGCCATAAATTCTGGCATTAAATTATTCACTGTAAAAATCCTATATGTGAATTTATATAGAAATTACTAATAATCTTAACTAAAGTTATATGAAAGAGGGTGTCTTAGCTGTAAGACGACTTCTGTAATTCCGTTCCGTGACTCGTCCTCGTGACCACATGCTCCCAATAAGGAAGAAACCCGTGGAAATTATCATGAGTGATGAGAGACAACTTGTTAACTCCTCGTCTACACGCTTCAATCAGGGAAAATTAAGTAGTATTGTATTTGGCTATAAATTATTTCAAGTATTCATTGAAATTGAAATAAATGACGAAAATCAACTAACGTTGTATTTTTGTTGATCTTGCTTCGTTACGACAGACTACTCACAAATATACAATCTAGGACGATGCATCAAACGAGAATGGTATACTTAACATGAGCGTATCAAATACTAAGGTCTGCCGAAACCGCGTCTGCCATTCCCAGGCGTCCACTGCTGTGTACGCGTAATTACGGGCCGTGACTTCAATTGTTGACGCGTTATTAACTGGCGGGGCACTGTAGAACACGTGGGGAGGTAACTGGTGACTATTGGTGGAGTTGTAACATAATTAATGAAGGAAACTCTTCAGTCACACTACCTCGCGTCTTCCCTTCCTAATCGCTGGTCGAACACGTGAGGACCAATGGCGGCTCGCCGCTCGTGTCTCTCTCAAACCCCTCCTCACATTCACAATAGAATTTAGTAATCACGGAGAATTCTTTTCCGTGTAATTATTGAAGTAATGCTCTAAAAGAATAGGGTTGCAATTGTAGGGAACTATATTGTTTATATTCTCGCTAGATAGTGTTGATTAAGCACCGTTTCCTTATTAACGAGAAATGGGAAACATTTTCATGGCGTTCGTATGTAACAGATAAAACTGTTATTTAGTGATAATCTTAGTTAATAACTCTCGGTTATTGGATCATTAGGAGTTATATTATCAGTAACTAATTATTATACAGTATACTGATAAAAGTAGAGAACCATATTCAATTCTCTAACATATTGGTAATAAATATGTTTAGATAGACATTATCTGACGCAATCCTGCCTCTCGATGTCGTGAGAATGTTAGCAATAAATGCTCAGTTAAAGAAATATTAATTTGTGTTAAAACTCCGGTTAGTAGAGTTAATAGTTACTGTATTTAGCATACAATAATGATGTATTATGATACAATATTAATGTATTATGATACAATAGTAATGTATCAGTGTTGGAAATTTCCAACAATTACAATTAATGTTTAAAAACCTTTGCTCTAAAACGTTATATGATAACATAAAAATAGTGTTATTAACATATTATGGCCTCACATTTATTATAGTTTTTACAAATTCTCTAAAAACGTAAATAAAACTGAATATAAAACATAATTAAAACAATAAAATATAATTCTCAAACGTTTTGAAAACGAGATAAATGTTTGCTGAGAGGTAAGTGAATAAATGTATGTGAGAATAAATGAGTGTGTAAATGACATTGAACGATTGAGTGAGAATGAGTGAGAATGAGTGAGTGAGGCTTCAGGAGACTTCAGGTGGGAAGAGAGCACCCAATAAACACAAAATATTTTCTGACGTTTTTATTTGGTAGCAGAAAGGTGACACTGTAACTATATAAATTCATCTTTTTAACATATGAAATTACGTTGATTTCAGTCAATTAAATCATATAATTTTTTAGCAGAAGTACTAAAGACGTTTTAATGTCTCTAACTGAAATTACAAACATATACTTAATGTGCGTGTATGTGTGTTTTTGTGTGTGTTTAGTATGTGTGTATGTGTTTGGAATGTTTATGTGTGTTTTCTGTGTTTGTGTTTGTGTGTTTGTTTGCACGTGTTTGCGTTTGACATTAGTGTGTTTGGTGTGTGTGTGTGTGTTTGTCTGTGTATATATATGTGTTTAGTATGTGTATGTGTGTGTGTTTGAAATGTTTTTCTGTGTGGAGTGTGTGTACTTGTTATGTTTGTGTATTTGTCGGAGTATGTGTGTGTGGGATGTTTGTGGTTTGGTGTGTGTTTGGTATGTATATGTTTTGTATGTGTGTGTTTGTTTGGTGTGTGTGTGTGTGTGTACTCACCTAGTTGTTCTTGTGGGGATTGAGCTCTGGCTCTTTAGTCCCGCCTCTCAACTGTCAGTCAACAGGTGTACAGGTTCCTGAGCCTATTGGGCTCTATCATATCTACACTTGAAACTGTGTATGGAATCAGCCTCCACCACATCACTTCCTAATGCATTCCATTTGTCAACCACTCTGACACTAAAAAAGTTCTTTCTAATATCTCTGTGGCTCATTTGGGCACTCAATTTCCACCTGTGTCCCCTAGTGCGTGTGCCCCTTGTGTTAAACAGCCTGTCTTTATCAACCCTGTCAATTCCCTTGAGGATCTTGAATGTGGTGATCATGTCCCCCCCTAACTCTTCTGTCTTCCAACGAAGTGAGGTTTAATTCCCGTAGTCTCTCCTCGTAGCTCATACCTCTCAGCTCGGGTACTAGTCTGGTGGCAAACCTTTGAACCTTTTCCAGTTTAGTCTTATCCTTGACTAGATATGGACTCCATGCTGGTGCCGCATACTCCAGGATTGGTCTGACATATGTGGTATATAATGTTCTGAAAGATTACTTACACAAGTTTCTAAAGGCCGTTCTTATGTTAGCCAACCTGGCATATGCTGCTGCTGTTATCCTCTTGATGTGAGCATCAGGGGACAGGTCTGGCTTGATATCAACCCCCAGGTCTTTCTCTCTCTCGGACTCTTGAAGTATTTCATCTCCCAAGTGATACCTTGTATCTGGTCTCCTGCGTCCTACCCCTATCTTCATTACATTTGCTTGGATTAAACTCTAACAGCCATTTGTTCGAGAATTCCTGCAACTTGTCCAGGTCTTCTTGAAGCCTCAAGCTGTCCTCCTCTGTCTTAATCCTTCTCATAATTTTGGCGTCGTCAGCAAACATTGAGAGGAATGAGTCTATACCCTCTGGGAGATCATTTACGTATATCAGAAACTGGATAGGTCCAAGTACAGAGCCCTGTGGGACTCCACTGGTGACTTCACGCCAGTCTGAGGTCTCACCCCTCACTGTATTTCTCTGCTTCCTATTGTTTAGGTACTCCCTTATCCACTGGAGCGCCCTACCAGTTACTCCTACCTGTTTCTCCAGCTTATGCATCAACCTTTTATGGAGTACTGTGTCAAAGGCTTTCCGACAGTCCAAAAAAATGCAGTCCGCCCACCCTTCTCTTTCTTGTTTAATCTTTGTCACCTGATCGTAGAATTCTATCAATCCTGTAAGGCAAGATTTACCCTCCCTGAACCCATGTTGATGGGTTGTCACGAAGTCTCTTCTCTCCAGATGTGTTACTAGGTTTTTTCTCACAATCTTCTCCATCACCTTGCATGGTATACAAGTTAAGGACACTGGCCTGTAGTTCAGTGCCTCTTGTCTGTCACCCTTTTTGTATATTGGTACTACATTAGCAGTCTTCCATATTTCTGGTAGGTCCCCCGTTTCCAGTGACCTACTATACACTATGGAGAGTGGTAGGCAAAGTGCTCCTGCACACTCTTTCAATACCCATGGCGAGATTCCATCCGGCCCAACAGCTTTTCTCACATCCAGCTCCAATAGGTGCTTCTTGACCTCATCTCTTGTAATTTCGAACCTATCCAAGGTCACCTGGTTTGCTGCTACCTCTTCTAGCGCCGCGACATCTCCCTGTTCTATTGTAAAGACCTCCTGGAACCTTTTGTTGAGTTCTTCACACACCTCTTTGTCATTCTCTGTGTACCTGCCCTCGCCCACCCTAAGTTTCATCACCTGTTCCTTCACTGTTGTCTTCCTCCTGATGTGACTGTGTAGTAGCTTGGGTTCGGTCTTGGCTTTATTAGCTATATCATTTTCATACCTTTTCTCAGCTGCTCTTCTCACACTGACATACTCGTTCCTGGTTCTCTGGTATCTCTCTCTACTTTCTGGTGTTCTGTTATTACGGAAGTTCCTCCATGCCCTTTTGTTTTGCTCCTTTGCTTTCATACATTCCTTATTAAACCACAGATTCTTCCTTTGCTTCTCTGTTTTTTCCTGTCGGGCTGGGACAAACCTGCTTACAGCCTCCTGACATTTTTGGGTGACATAGTCCATCATGTCTTGAACGGACTTGGTTCCGAGTTCTGTGTCCCAATGTATATCCCATAGAAATTTATTCATTTCCTCATAATTTCCCTTTCGGTACACCAGCCCTTTGGTTCCCAGTTCTTTTTTGGGGGTGATAATTCCCAGCTCAACCAAGTACTCAAAGCTCAATACACTGTGATCACTCATTCCCAAGGGGACTTCCAACTTAACTTCCCTTATATCCGACTCATTTAGGGTAAATATCAGATCAAGCAAGGCTGGTTCATCCCCTCCTCTCATTCTTGTCGGTCCCTTGACGTGTTGACTTAGAAAGTTTCTTGTTGCCACATCCAGCAGCTTAGTTCTCCATGTGTCTGGGCCTCCATGTTGGTCTCTGTTCCCCCAATCTATCTTCCCATAGTTGAAATCTCCCATGATTAGAAGTCTGGATCCGTTCCTGCTAGCCACAGAAGCTGCTCTCTCTATTATATTGATGGTGGCCAAGTTGTTTCTATCATATTCCTGTCTGGGTCTTCTGTCATTTGGTGGGGGGTTATATATGACTACTATTATAATTTTCTGTCCTCCAGTTGCTATGGTGCCTGAAATGTAGTCAATGAAACCTTCACAGTTCTGAATTACCATCTCTTCGAAACTCCAACCTTCTCTTAGTAGCAGAGCTACACCACCTCCTCCTCTCCCTTCTCTCTCTTTCCTCACTACATAGTAGCCCTGTGGAAACACTGCATTTGTTATGATTTTCGTTAACTTTGTTTCTGTGAGTGCTATTATGTCTGGGTTTTCTTCTAGTGCCCATTCTCCAAGTTCACTTGTTTTATTTGAAATCCCGTCTATGTTAGTGTACATCGCCTTGAAGCTCACTTTCTTCTGTTCATTTTCATGTCCCTTTCTTGGCAAGCATTCTGCTGGTGTGGGAAGCTGTTCCGTGGGTGAGAGGATCTGTGAGGTGGCTTGCAGGGTCTCAGAGGATTTTGGGGTGGGGGGTGGGGGTTGAAGGGAAGGAGGGGACAGGTAGGGTGTGGGTTAAGGAGGTAGGGGGGGCATGGAGGATACGCAGTGAGGGGGGAGGAGGGATAGGGAGGGTCTGGGATGAAGGGGGAGGGGGGACAGAGGGAAAAAGGTGGGAGGAGGGACATGATGGGAATGGGGAAGGGGTGTCAGGGTCAGAATGGGGTGGGGGGGAGGGAGGGGGGGGGGGTGGGGGCAGGTAGGGTGAGGGGAAGGGAGGGTTTCTATGCAGAGGGGGGTGGTGGTGTTGCCCTCCCCTCTGGTGTTGCTGGGATGCTGGTTTTGGGTTCCCCTCTTGTCTCTGGGACTGTTGTGTTGGGGGCTGTGATTTCCTGGTTTGCTCCTCTCTCCCTGCGCTTCCTCCTTGCCTCTGCTGCCCTGGCTCTCTCCTCCTTCGTCGTGTGTGTGTGTGTGTGTGTGTGTGTGTGTGTGTGTGTGTGTGTGTGTGTGTGTGTGTGTGTGTGTGTGTGTGTGTGTGTGTGTGTGTGTGTGTGTGTGTGTGTGTGTGTGTGTGTGTGTGTGTGTGTGTGTGTGTGTGTGTGTGTGTATGTGTGTGTGTGTGTGTACTCACCTATATGTACTCACCTATATGTGCTTGCAGGATCGAGCATTGACTCTTGGATCCCGCCTTTCTAGCTATCGGTTGTTTACAGCAATGACTCCTGTCCCATTTCCCAATCATACCTAGTTTTAAAAGTATGAATAGTATTTGCTTCCACAACCTGTTCCCCAAGTGCATTCCATTTTTCTACTACTCTCACGCTAAAAGAAAACTTCCTAACATCTCTGTGACTCATCTGAGTTTCCAGTTTCCACCCATGTCCCCTCGTTCTGTTATTATTACGTGTGAACATTTCATCTATTTCCACTTTATCAATTCCCCTGAATATTTTATATGTCCCTATCATATCTCCTCTCTCCCTTCTTTTCTCTAGTGTCGTTAGGTTCAGTTCCTTCAGCCGCTCTTCATATCCCATCCCTCGTAACTCTGGGACAAGCCTCGTCGCAAACCTCTGAACCTTCTCCAGTTTCTTTATGTGTTTCTTCAGGTCGGGGCTCCATGATGGCGCGGCATACTCTAAGACGGGTCTCACGTAGGCAGTGTAAAGTGCCCTAAAAGCTTCCTCATTTAGGTTTCTGAATGAAGTTCTAATTTTCGCCAATGTAGAGTACGCTGCTGTCGTTATCCTATTTATATGTGCCTCAGGAGTTAGATTAGGTGTCACATCCACTCCCAGGTCTCTTTCTCGAATCGTTACAGGTAGGCTGTTCCCCTTCATTGTGTACTGTCCCTTTGATCTCCTGTCACCTGATCCCATTTCCATAACTTTACATTTACTGGTGTTAAACTCCAGTAGCCATTTCCCTGACCATCTCTGCAGCCTGTTTAAGTCCTCTTGGAGGATCCTACAATCCTCGTCTGTCACAACTCTTCTCATTAATTTTGCGTCATCTGCAAACATTGACAACAAGTTCAAGTTCAAGTTCAAGTTGTGTGTGTGTGTGTGTGTGTGTGTGTGTGTGTGTGTGTGTGTGTGTGTGTGTGCGTGCGTGTATGTGTACCTACCTAGTTGTACTCACCTAGCTGTGCTTGCGGGGGTGGAGCTCTGGCTCTTTTGTCCCGCCTCTCAACGCTCAATCAACTAATGTACAGGTTCCTGAGCCTACTGGGCTCTATCATATCTACATTTGAAACTGTGTATGGAGTCCGCCTCCACCACTTCACTGCTTAATGCATTCCACTTGTTAACTAAGAGGGGTAGAAATAGTCTAAGCTACTCTATCCCTTTGAGATGTATTTATTGCTTATCTCAATAAACATACTTGAACTTGAACTTGTTAACTACTCTGAGTGTGTGTGTGTGTATTCACCTAGTTGTACTCACCTAGTTGTGTTTGCGGGGGTTGAGCTCTGGCTCTTTGGTCCCGCCTCTCAACGGTCAATCAACAGGTGTACAGATTCCTGAGCCTATTGGGCTCTATCATATCTACACTTGAAACTGTGTATGGAGTCAGCCTCCACCACATCACTTCCTAATGCATTCCATTTGTCAACCACTCTGACACTAAAAAAGTTTTTTCTAATATCAGTGTGTGTGTGTGTACTCACCAAATTGTGCTTGCGGGAGTTGAGCTTTGGCTCTTTGGTCCCGCCTCTCAACTGTCAATCAACTGGTGAACAGATTCCTGAGCCTACTGGGCTCTATCAAAACTACATTTGAAACTGTGTATGGAGTCAGCCTCCTCCACACCACTTCCTAGTGCATTCCATTTATTAAGTACTCTGACACTGAACAAATTCTTTCTAACGTCTCTGTGGCTCATCTGGGTACTAAGTTTCCACCTGTGTCCCCTTGTTAGTATCCCTCCAGTGCTGAATAGTTTGTCTTTGTCCACCTTGTCAATTCCCCTGAGAATTTTGTAGGTGGTTATCATGTCTCCCCTTACACTTCTATTTTCCAGGGATGCGAGATTAAGCTCCCTTAACCTTTCGTCGAAGCTCATTCCTCTCAGTTCCGGGACGAGCCTAGTGGCATACCTCTGGATCTTTTCTAACTTTGTCTTGTGTTTAACTAGGTATGGACTCCAGGCTGGAGCTGCATACTCCAGGATTGGTCTTACATAAATGGTATACAGGGTCCTGAACGATTCTGTACACAAGTTTCTAAAAGCAGTTCTTATGTTGGCCAGTCTAGCATATGCCGCTGATGATATTCTTTTGATGTGGGCCTCTGGGGACAGGTTCGGTGTGATATCAACCCCCAGATCTTTCTTTCTATTTGACTCTTGCAGGATTTCACCTCCCAGATGATACCTTGTGTTCAGCTTCCTGCTCCCGTCGCTTAATTTCATTACCTTACACTTTCCAGAGTTGAACTTTAGCAGCCATTTTCTAGACCATTCCTCCAGTTTGTCCAGGTCATCCTGTAGTCTCTGTCTATCTTCATCCGTCTTCATTCTTCTCATAATTTTTGCATCATCAACAAACATAGAGAGGAACGAGTCTATACCCTCCGGAAGATCGTTTACATATATTAGAAACTGGATGGGTCCAAGTACTGAACCCTGTGGTACTCCGCTGGGGACATCTCGCCACTCTGATGTCTGCTCCCTCACCATTACTCGCTGTTTCCTGTTGCTTAAGTACTCCCTTATCCACTGGAGCACCTTACCTTTTACTCCTGCCTGATGCTCCAACTTTTTTAATAGCCTTTTATGGGGTACTGTGTCAAAGGCTTTTTGGCAGTCCAGGAAAATGCAGTCGGCCCACCCTTCTCTTTCTTGCCTAATTTTTGTTGCCTGGTCATAGAGTTCTATTAAACCTGTCAGGCACGATTTACCATCCCTGAACCCATGTTGGTGGTGTGTTACAAAGTTATTTCCCTCCAGATGCTCCACGAGCCTTTTCCTCACGATCTTATCCAGCACCTTGCATGGTATACAAGTTAGGGAAACTGGCCTGTAGTTCAGTGCCTCTTGCCTGTCACCCTTTTTGTATATTGGGACTACGTTAGCTGTCTTCCAACTTTCTGGTAAGTCTCCTGTTTCCAGTGACCTATTATACACCATAGAGAGTGGCACACTTAGTGCTTCTGCACCTTCCTTTAATATCCATGGTGAGATTCTGTCAGGCCCAACAGCCTTTGTCACATCCAGCTCCAGCAGACACCTTTTGACCTCATCACTGGTGAGGTCAACTTCCTCCACGGTTTGCCTCCTCCTCATTCAGTGCGGGTTCTTCTCCTTGTTCTATTGTGAAGACCTCCTGGAATCTCTTGTTGAGTTCTTCACACACCTTCTTGTCATTCTCTGTGTATCTGTTCTCCCCTTTTCTCAGTTTCATCACTTGTTCCTTCACTGCTGTTTTCCTCCTGATGTGACTGGTGAGCAACTTTGGTTGGGTCTTGGCTTTACTCGCTATGTCATTTTCAAACTGTCTCTCTGCTTCCCTCCTCACTCTGAAGTACTCATTTCTGGCCCTCTGGTATCTCTCCTTGCTCTCTGGTGTTCTGTTATTTCTGTATTTTCTCCATGTTCTTTTATTCAATTGCTTCGCTACCTTGCATTCCTGGTTGAACCATGGGTTTTTCTGTTGTTTTTCGGTTTTCTCCTTTTGGACGGGGATAAACCTGTCTGCAGCTTCCTGGCACTTCCGGGTGACAAAATCCATCATGTCCTGCACATTCTTGTCTCTAAGTTTTGTTTCCCATGGTATTCCCCTCAGGAAGTTCCTCATCTCGTCATATTTTCTTCTTCGGTAATTTAGTCTTTTTCCCTCCGATCCAATCCTTGGATAGGTTATCCCTACCTCCACCAAGTACTCAATAGTCAGTACACTTTGGTCACTCATTCCTATGGGGGCTTCAACTTTGACTTCCCTTATTTCCGACTCATTCAGGGTGAATATCAAGTCGAGTCTAGCTGGTTCATCATTGCCTCTCACACTTGTGGGTTCCCTGACTTGCTGGGTGAGAAAGTTCCTTGTTGTCTCTTCCAAGAGTTTACCTCTCCACGTATCTGCACCACCATGTGGGTCCCCATTATCTCAGTCTATCTTTCCGTGGTTGAAATCGCCCATGATTAAGAGTCTTGAGAGTCTCCAGGCAACTGAAGCTGCTCTCTCTATTATATTAATGGTTGCCATGTTGTTCCTATCAAACTCCTGTCTAGGATTTCTGTCATTTAGGGAAGGGTTGTAAATGACTACCACTATTATCTTAGGTCCACCCATAGTTATAGTTCCTGTTATGTAATCTCTGAACCCGTCACAGTCTGGAATTTCCATCTCATCAAATGTCCAGTCCTTCCTTATCTGCAGGGCCACTCCTCCACCTCCTCTCCCTTCCCTTTCTTTCCTTACTATATAGTAATCCTTTGGAAACACAGCATCTGTTATGACTCCTGACAATTTTGTTTCTGTGAGTCCTTTTACATCAGGGTTTTCTTCTTGCACCCTTTCTGCCAGTTCACTTGCTTTATTGGTAATCCCCTCAATGCTTAAGTACATTACCTTGAAGCTTACTTTCTTATATTCAATTTTACCCTCACTCCCCATAAGTGTAGGAAGCTGTTCCATGGTCATTGCTACTTGGGTAGGCTCATCCTCCTGTGAGGTAGTTGCCAGGGGTTGAGAGGGAGGTGGAGTGGGGGATGGAGGGTTTAGGTCTTGTTCAGGCCTGCTTGGGGCAGGAAGAAGTCCTAGGGGTGAGGGGGCAGGGATTGCTTGGGGAGAGGGCACGCCCTCCTGTGGTGTAGTTGACAGGGGTTTGGGGGAAGGTGGAGTGGGGGATGGAGGGTTTAGGTCTCGCCTGGGCCTGCTGGGGGCAGGAAGAAGACCAGGGGCAGGGAAAGCAGGGGATACTTGGTGTAAAGGGAGAGGGTGGATTTGGGTTTTATGATGGGCATTGTGCAGGGGCAAGGAAGGGTTTGTGCTGTGTGTACTCACCTAGTTGTGTTTGCGGGGGTTGAGCTCTGGCTCTTTGGTTCTACCTTTTAACCGTCAATCAACAGGTGTACAGATTCCTTAGCTGATTGGGCTCTATCATATCTACACTTGAAACTGTGTATGGAGTCAGCCTCCACCACATCACTTCCTAATGCATTCCATTTGTCAACCACTCTGACACTAAAAAAGTTCTTTCTAATATCTTTGTGGCTCATTTGGGCACTCAGTTTCCACCTGTGTTCCCTTGTTCGTGTGCCCCTTGTGTTAAATAGCCTGTCTTTATCTACCCTATCAATTCCCTTCAGAATCTTGAGTGTGGTGATCATGTCCCCCCTAACTCTTCTGTCTTCCAGCGAAGTGAGGTTTAATTCCCGTAGTCTCCTAGTAGCTCATACCTCTCAGCTCGGGTACTAGTCTGGTGGCAAACCTTTGAACCTTTTCCAGTTTAGTCCAGTTTGTGTGTGTGTGTGTGTGTGTGTGTGTGTGTGTGTGTGTGTGTGTGTGTGTGTGTGTGTGTGTGTGTGTGTGTGTGTGTGTGTGTATGTGTGTTAATTATGTGCATTTGTGTTTCGTGTGTTTGTGTTTGGTATATTTGAGTGTGTGGTGTGTGTTTGTGTGTGTTTATGTGTGTATGTTTTGGATGTTTGTGTGTGTGTTGGTGTTTTTATGTCCCCACGGTGTGGGAGACTCTAGTGTGTGTGTGTGTGTGTGGTTAAAGTACTATTAGGTAAACATCATTGTTGGTGTGAATGGGAGGCTCTGCCAGTAAACTGTGAGCCATCTTGAGGTCAGAAACTGTTTGCGATTTAACCCCGGCAAAGGGTGTAGCCAGCCAATGTTCCCCGGTAGAGCCAGTGACTGAGCGGACAGAACACTGTACACGTAATCCTGTGGTCCTGGGTTCGATCCCAAGTGCCGGCGAGAAACAATGGGCAGAGTTTCTTTCACCCTGATGCACCTGTTACCTAGCAGTAAATAGGTTTCTGAGAGTTAGTCAGCTGTCACGGGCTGCTTCCTGGGGGGGGGGGGGAGGCCTGGTCGAGGACCGGGCCGCGGGGGACACTAAAGCCCCGAAATCATCTCAAGATACCCCCCCCCCCCATTCCCAGTGCTACAGCACGGCACCCTGCCCCACGTCCAGTCTCCTGCACACCCGTCTCTGCCTCTCGTCTCTCGTCTGTGCCTCTCTGCCTCTGCCTATAATGTCTCTGCCCCCACCCTCTCTCTTTCACTCTCTCTCTCTCTCTCTCTCTCTCTCTCTCTCTCTCTCTCTCTCTCTCTCTCTCTCTCTCTCTCTCTCTCTATCTTTTTGTTAATTTCCTATCTCCTTCTGTCTCTGTCCCTCTGTTTCTCTCCTCTCTCTTTCTGTGTGCCTCTACATCTCTCTCCTTTTCTCTCTGTCTGTCTCTTTTTTTCTAAAAGTAATAAAGATAATTATACCTAATAATTCCAATAATTAATAATTAAAATCAACGTTTAAAAACATTTGCTCTAAACCCTATGTCAAAACATTTAAAACACGTTTTATTAAAACATGACATCACTTTTCATTAAAACATTATGACATCACGTTTTATTAAAACATAATGACATCACGTTTCATTAAAACATTATGACATCACGTTTTATTAAAACATAATGACATCACGTTTTATTAAAACATTATGACATCACCTTTTATTAAAACATTATGACATCAAGTTTTATAATCGTATTTACACTTTCTCAAAACAGTGAACGGGGTGAGAATAGCTTGAGCTACCTCATCTCTTTGTGTGTATTTTACCTCAATAAACTTATTTCTATTTCAATTTCAATTTCGTGTATGAAACCTAATTTAAAACGTGAGTAAAACAATTAGATGCCGTTTTTTAAATATTTTGAAAACGAGAAAAAGTTTTGTTGGCAGACTCAGTATTTCCACTTACCTAACCAATACTCTGTGGCGGCGTTACCGAAGCCAGTCTTGTAGGCCTCCCAGTCTTTCCTGAAGCTCACCGCAGGAACAACTCTTGTGTCTCTCCGGAGGAACACCGTCCATCCTCCTGAAGACCAAGTGATTGTTTAGTTCATAATGACACATAACAGCTGAGAACTTTCTTGAACACGTTGCTTATTTTATTATAAGGAATAATTCCATAACAAATTAATTTATGACGAAGTGCGGTAATTTTATCTCATCCCAATTCTAACAATTAACAGTAATTTAGGAAATGTTCAATTTTCAAAATGGCACTGATAGTGTCACCAGTGTTTCCCCCCTGTGCGGTGATAGTGGTGCTGGTAGTGTCACCATGGTGGGTGATAGTGGTGCTGGTAGTGTCACCATGGTGGGTGATAGTGGTGCTGGTAGTGTCACCATGGTGGGTGATAGTGGTGCTGGTAGTGTCACCATGGTGGGTGATAGTGGTGCTGGTAGTGTCACCAGTGTTTCCCATGGTGGGTGATAGTGGAACTGGTAGTGTCACCAGTGTTTCCTGTGGTGGGTGATAGTGGTGCTGGTAGTGTCACCATGGTGGGTGATAGTGGTGCTGGTAGTGTCACCATGGTGGGTGATTGTGGTGCTGGTAGTGTCACCATGGTGGGTGATTGTGGTGCTGGTAGTGTCACCATGGTGGGTGATAGTGGTGCTGGTAGTGTCACCAGTGTTTCCCCCCTGTGCGGTGATAGTGGTGCTGGTAGTGTCACCATGGTGGGTGATAGTGGTGCTGGTAGTGTCACCATGGTGGGTGATTGTGGTGCTGGTAGTGTCACCATGGTGGGTGATAGTGGTGCTGGTAGTGTCACCATGGTGGGTGATAGTGGTGCTGGTAGTGTCACCAGTGTTTCCCCCCTGTGCGGTGATAGTGGTGCTGGTAGTGTCACCATGGTGGGTGATAGTGGTGCTGGTAGTGTCACCATGGTGGGTGATAGTGGTGCTGGTAGTGTCACCATGGTGGGTGATAGTGGTGCTGGTAGTGTCACCATGGTGGGTGATTGTGGTGCTGGTAGTGTCACCATGGTGGGTGATAGTGGTGCTGGTAGTGTCACCATGGTGGGTGATAGTGGTGCTGGTAGTGTCACCAGTGTTTCCTGTGGTGGGTGATAGTGGTGCTGGTAGTGTCACCAGTGTTTCCCATGGTGGGTGATAGTGGTACTGGTAGTGTCACCAGTGTTTCCCATGGTGGGTGATAGTGTCACCAGTGTTTCCTGTGGTGGGTGATAGTGGTGCTGGTAGTGTCACCAGTGTTTCCTGTGGTGGGTGATAGTGGTACTGGTAGTGTCACCAGTGTTTCCTGTGGTGGGTGATAGTGGTGCTGGTAGTGTCACCAGTGTTTCCCATGGTGGGTGATAGTGGTGCTGGTTGTTGGAAAGTTTCCAACACTAATACATCATTATTGTATTATAATACATCATCATTGTATTAACCCATTGTAATTACTAACTCTACTAATTTGTAGAACTAATTCAATTAAAGTTTCTATTGCAACGCAATATTTGCCAAATTCTTCCCACAGTCTCAGTGACGCCGGGACCTAGCGACAGGCTAAAACATGAATCTCTCCACATTTAGTTACATCTAAACAGAGTCCAGTTAATTACGTTCCCTGACTACGGATAATCGTTTATTAAGTTGATTATTTACATAGCATATTAATTCTTACTGAATTCGTTCATTTAGGTGTATTAATAACTACAGTGGAAAATATTGCAGTATAAAGTAATTCATATAATATTTCTTAATGCAGTCTTAATAAGCTGACTTGCATTGTGCAAAAATATGTTGCACCTTAATACAATTATTAGTGACATAAGCACTTGTCACCAGTCCTTACTTCCCTGATTAATTATATGTAAAATATAATACTTTAAGTCCGAGATCGCTATGAGCGTCTCTGCGCATGCAAGACCAGGCGACGAGGGAAGAGGGAGAGGGTCTCTTGCTGCCCAGACTCCGACGAGAGACGCCATATTAGTAGCGTGCCAGGAGAAGCATTTCCCAGTGAGGCGTGTTCTGAACAGCGCCTGTGCCCATCATTACGGCCATTGCGTTTAATTGGCCTGAAGATCGGTCATTGCCTTTAATTGACAAAGGGCGCATTCTAATCTTCAAGGTCAGGGCGTCGCGTGGTGCACACGTGCCTCCACAGACGGCAGCCATTTAACAACATTACATGGTCTACAGTACTCCAACTGTTTAATTGCGCATCTACAATTATAGTCACGGCCCGTAATCACACGTCCACAGCAGTGAGCGTCAGGGACTGTCAGACGTGGTATCGGCAGGCTTTAGTGTTCCATCACGCCTACATTAAGTATACCTTTTGGTTTGTTGCATAATTCAAAATTGTGTATTTGTGGGTAGCCTGTCGTTAATTTGTGTGAAGACCACCAATACATGTTTGTTTCTTATAATTTTTAATTCCAATTTCAGTGAATATTGGAATAATTTATACCCTTGTCAATTGCTACTCAAATTTCCCTGATTACAGCGTGTAGATGAGGATGAACCAAGTATTTCTTCCTTCACCTACGATCTTCACCATAGGTGTATCTTCCTTATTGGGACCTTGTGATCACGACGACGAGTAGCGAAACAGACTTAGTGAAGTCATCTTAAAGATAAGACTAAATCTTGTTTCATAGAAAATTTGACTAATGCCACAATTAGTTTCCATATGTATTTCCACATGTGATGATCAAGAGGAATAATATAACACAATTATTTACTGCTCAGTACTCAATAAGTTTGCATTTATTATTTCTTAGGATTTAATAATCTTTCAATATATTGATCATTAGAGTTTACATTCTTAGAATCTACATTCTAGTTAAGATTCTATTATTTTACTAACCACATTAATGAACTGGTGACGAACCACACTGGTTCCTAGATATATATGAACTTTTAGAAATACCCCCAATGTTGATATTTGAGGCTTTTAATTTTAATCAATTAATAATACAGTCCATTCATTCTCTTTAAGTGATTGTTAAATAATTTAACATACATAGGCACTGGTTCTATAGTGTCAGTCTTATAATTCCTTTATTTGTTTTCCCTCTTTTCTCAAAAGTGGGTGGTCCCTCGATTATATTAATTCTCATAATTAAATAATTCCATATTTGAGTCAAAGCCCCATATACCCAACTTTTTGGTCAAGAATCAAGCTATCCTCAATCATTATTAATTAATCACTATCACCAATTATGTGTTAACCATTATTGGGCTATACAAATATTTCAATTTACGGCTGTCAGCACTGTCCATTATAGCCTAAAACAAATTCAATCTATAATTACTGATTCACTCAAGTCAGTGAATTCATTGACATTTCAGTATCCGGTATACTAATCCAAATTACTGATCTCATAAATCAATTAATCATTACTAACCCTGATAACATTATATTCCACCATTAGGAGGTACATTCAGGTGTTAAACATTATTTACGGTAGTAAAATACTTGCCAAACACAATTAATAATCTTGTGTTCATTAAATTTCTTATACACATAATTTCTACAAGTGTATATATTATATATAATCACGAAAAATCCAAAAACATAGCACTATTTTACACCTTATTGCACCATATTTATTGTAGTTATGCCAACTCAACAGAGATAGGATATTCTAGACTGCCACGGCACTAAAATTTGTACAAATTCAGTCTACACCATTAGCTCCATTAATAGGTAGGATTATTACCTAACTAGTTCTGTTAGACAGTGCTGGTCTATTACTATTTATGTAGTGCTGACCCTAATTAGGGTGGGATATATAAACCGTTTATTGTGTAATTATATTTTATTACATATTTGTATGTTCATCTTTGAGTATTACTGAAAGTGTCACTACCCCTCCAAAGCTGATTATGAAGAGCTAGGCCTAGGAACCCCGGTAGTGATACCAAAGTACTACTCATATATTAGTTGCTTATTGTTAGGTAGGTAGCTAACCTCCAAATGAGGAAAATTAAAATCAGCCTGTTCAAAGAAATATCAGGCTGTCAATAATTATACCTGCTCTACATATATGAGCAAGTACCATAGCTGTCCAAGTAGCTATATAAGCCCTATAAGGCTCAAACCCACAGCCAGTATGGCTACTCCAGGAAAAACTAGAAAAACCGTGAAAGGTTTTCAAAATCACTTATCAAGACTACTTGACAAATGTGACAACTGTTTAGGAGCTGCTAACCCAGTTGATAATTCCAGGCTAAGAATTTTCAAAAAGGTGGCTAGCCAAAAATATGAACAAGTAAAGGATATAATCGAGTCTTATAGGAACATACTATTTGTCAACAATACTGATCCAGACGAATTGAGTCTGATAGAATCTGACCTTGCCGACTATGAAGATATAATTCAAGACAAGTTAGATCATTATTAGAAAGTGCTTGCGACACAAAATATTCCTAATGGGTTAGAACATTTCTATAGAAACTCCCAAGCAAGCACCCAACTCAGATGAAATACATGAGCTGTCTCAAAATTAGGATACTCCTCTAATTAAATTAGATCCCTACACTGGATCTATAATTTTTCAACCTTCATTTTCTGCAATCTCATCTAATACAACTTCACGTAATGATTCATTTACAGAGTCTGATCAATTTTCAGACAAATCATCTCAATATTCCCTGGATTCTATAAATTCAATGCAAGAGGCTACTGAATTAACCAGCTTCTCACAGGAACCCACAGAAATAAGTGAAGCTGCAGCTGAAACTTCAAGTGGAGCTGCAACAGCCAGTGAATCTGAACCAGAAAATGAAAATAAAGCTGAAGCTGCAGCAGCAGCTGAAGCTGTAATTAAAGCTGAGGCTAAGCAAGATGCCTTAAGCAATACAAGTAATAGTCATAATTACTGAAACCAGCCCTCTAGAGCAAGTGCTGATAAAGAGAAGACTGTTATAAACCTTTTTTCACCAATTACTAGATTTATCTCCACCAGAACAATCAGTTGACTTTTTACAAGCTTTTAGTTTTCAACTTGAGTCAATATTAAGTTCTTTCAGTAAAGAGGTGGATCACCCAACTGCTGAGTGGATGACTAAAATTATCATCCAGAGAAAATTGTCTGGTGACGTACTCAATAAATTAAATACATACCAGAATGGTAATGTCCTGTCAATGCATGATATATTTGCAGGTTTGCGCAATGTAATTAAATTAATCAATCAGCAAACCAGGCGTTAAATAATTCTTCTGAATGTACAGAAACTGTACCAACAACGGGTTCCTTACCTGAAACTCCTAAAGTGACTCTGTCATTAGGTAATTGAGGGTATTAATCTATATAAATAAAAATGGAAATGTTCGTTTGTTCAAAATAGCTAATCTCCGAAAGATCTTCACCGATTGCTTTGAAATTTTCACACAACGTTCCATACGCATCCGGCCAGGTTTTTATATACATACTATATAGATGTCACATCTGTGATGGTAAAAAAAAAAAAACATGCTTTTTTTTTTTTTAAATTGTTTTTCATGTGAGGAAAATCTTCGAAATCTCTTTACCGATTGCTTTGAAATTTTGACACAACGTTGCATTCGAATACGCACGTCTTTTTATATATCTACAATATACATGCATCACCTGTGACAGGAAAAAAACATTCTTTTTTTTTTTAAAACAGCGCCATCTGTTGGATGTAAGAGCAGCACACACTGTAATCTCCAAAAGTTCTTCACTGATTGCTTTGAAATTTTGACACAACGTTGCATTCGAATAGGCGCAAGGTTTTATATAACTACTATATAGATGCCACCCTTGTGACAGGTAAAAACATGTATTTATTGAAAAACAGCGCCATCTGTTGCACATAATAGCAACATGCATGCTATACTATATGTCACAAATTCCACTTCAATGTTTCCGATTGCATTGATAAATTTTATTTTTATAGTTTTCAATTTATTATATTTTTTATTGAATTATTTTGTGTGACATTGTGTTGGAAATGAGCTGTGTTGTTTACCATACCGCTCATTTTGTAAGTATAAATATAGATGCCACACTTGTGACAGGTAAAACTATGTTTTTCTTGAAAAACAGCACCATTAGTTGCATATAAGAGCAACACACATGATATACTATATATATGTTACAATTTCATTTCAATGTTTCTGATTGCATTGATAAATTGAATTTTCATAGATTTTTATTCATTTTCATTTTGATTTAATTATTGTGTGAATTAAATTGGAATTGAGCTGTGTTGTTTACCATACAATTAATTTCGTGAGTATAGTTTATTTTTTATTTTTTCATATTTTCATTTCATTTTTTAACTGTTTTTCTTATATATCAGTGATGGGAACATCAGATCACTTGGGAAGGCATCGGACGAGGGAGAGGGGAATGGTGGGGATGACGAGGGAACGGAAGTGAGAGATGGTGGGGAGGACGAGGGGGTAATGGTGGGGAAGGATGAGGGGACGGGGGAATTTGGGATGGTGGGGACGGGGGAATTTAGGATGGTGGGACGAGGGGAACGGGGATATGAGAATGGTGGGGAGGACAAAGGGACAGGGGAGTGGGGCATGGTGGGAAGGAAGAGGGGAGTGGGGCATGGTGGGAAGGAAGAGGGGATGGTGAAGTGGGGAATAGTGAGGAGGACGAGGGGACAGTGGAGTGAGGAATGGTTGGGAGGCCGAGGAGACTGGTGGGGGGGGGGGGGGAATAGTGTGGAGGACTGCGGGAGAATGAAGGTTATTGTGGCTCAGCAACGCAGATGCGTTGCTGAGCCACAGCAACACGTAGCCGGGCACTGCTAGTAATCAATGTAATAACAACAGGTCAAACACTGTTTCATCAGTAAGACCTAAGAGCCCCACAAGTGCTCCTAAGAGACCTAAGAGTCCAATAAGTACTCCCAAGAGCCCAATAATTGCTCCACAGAGTGCACCAAGTACTCGCAAGAGAATAAATAAGAAGCAAAACCTTCACAACCTTTAGTTGCAGTTTCACCTAAACAGGTGACCCCTAAACGAACTGTAGGATGGGGTTCATGTTTGTTTTGCAATCAAAAGCATTCTCTGTACAAATGTACTAATTACCCTAATAGAGACACACGAGTCAGACGACTTAAACAGTTAAACAAATGTACTAGGTGTCTCAAATCACATAATATTAATACCTGTGACACCCCACTGAGCAACTGCAATAGGTGTAGAAGGGACAAACATCATGCTGCACTGTGCAAATTTGTCAAAACAAATTATTTCAATCCTGGAATAGGAAGTAGTGAATCTACACCAGTACAGTGCTGCAAGGTGCGAGAAGTTTACAGCGTATTTTCACCAGCATCTCAAGTGGATGTAGCCTTGCTCACTGCCAAACTTCAAGTAAAGAATAAAGGAACCAAGATCACTACTCGTGGACTATTTGATCAAGGATTCCAGAGATCTTTCATTACTCAGAAAGCGGCAGAAACGCTTAACTTAAAACCAATCAGACAGGAAAAATTAAACCTGTCAGGGTTCATGATAAATCAAGGACCCCAAGAATATTCAGTAGTGCAACCACTCGTACGTCTAGGTAGTCATGTCAAGGCTATCCAAGCCATTGTTGTAGATCAAATACCATTTGACCTAAATATTAAGGGTCTAAGGTATACAACCACATTCTTGCAGGAACACGAAATTGAATTGGCTGACAACCAGTTAACGTCTGTCCGCCTTAACAAGATAAATGTACTAGTTGGAGCAGACTGCTATTACCAGTTCATCACTGGACATGTTAAACGATTGGGTATGAATATGCTCCAATCTGCAGGTGGCTACTTACTGACAGGTAAACTTTCAAACCTGAAGAAACCTATGCCTGCCAACAATAATAAATTAGTCAGCAGTAAATCAATTCTCCAGCAACAAGCTGAATGACAAACCCAGCTGAGTAATAAACCCAGATTGAATGTATGACAATTAGTATTTCCCGAGATGTTGTATAGCTCTCAGTGGAAAATCTGTGGTCCGGACCTAAACAGATACATGTCAATGCAACCAAGCTATTAATAGAATCCATAGCACACCCGGGAATTATTCTCGACAAGTAATAATTGACCACACTCAGTCTCCCTAGGTAATCAATAATATTAGGCTAAAGAATCTAGCACTCCCTATGCAATCAATAGAGTCCGGGTAGTCATAACCAAGACCTCCGGGAAATCATAACAAAGACCTCTGGGCAGTCATGACCAAGACCACCGACCAGTCAAAACCAGTACCTCCAGGTAGTCATAACCATGATCTCTGTGCAGTCATAACCAAGACCTCCAGGCATTCATAATCAAGACCTCCGTGCAGTCATACCTAAGACCTCCGGGCAGTCATAACCAAGACCTCCAGGAAGACATAACGAAGAACTCCGAACAGTCATAACCAAGACCTCCGGCCAGTCATAACCAAGACCTCCGACAAGTCATAACCAAGACCTCTGACCAGTCATAACCAAGAGCTCCGGGCAGTCATAACCAAGACCTTCTAGCAGTCATAATCAAAACCTCCGGGCAGTCATAACCAAGACCTCCAGGCAGTCATAACCAAGACCTCCGACCAGTCATACCGAAAAACTCCGGGCTGTCATAATGATTAACTCCGGGCAGTCAAAACCAAGACCACCGGGCAGTCATAACCAAGACCTCCGGGCAGTCATAACCAAGACCTCCGGGCAGTCATAACCAAGACCTCCGGGCAGTCATAACCAAGACCTCCGGACAGTCATAAACAAGACCTACGGGTTATTTTGATGGTTATCTTGATTAGATTTCGGGGCTTTTTAGTGTCCCCGCGGCCTGGACCTCGACCAGGCCTCCACCCCCAGGAAGCAGCCCGTGACAGCTGACTAACACCCAGGTACCTATTTTACTGCTAGGTAACAGGGGCATAGGGTGAAAGAAACTCTGCCCAAAGTTTCTCGCCGGCACCTGGGATCGAACCCAGGACCACAGGATCACAAGTCCAGCGTGCTGTCCGCTCGGCCGACCGGCTAGTCATAACCAAGACCTCCAGGCAGTCATAACCAAGACCTCCAGTCAGTCATAACCAAGACCTCCGGGCAGTCATTACTAAGACCTTCTTGCAGTCATAACCAAGACCTCCGGGCTGTCATAACCAAGAACTCCGGGCAGTCATAACCAATACCTCCGAGCAGTCATAACCAAGACCTTCTGGCAGTCATAACCCAGACCTCCAAGCAGTCATAACCAAGACCTCCAGGCTCTCAAAACCAAGACCTCCGGAAAGTCATAAATAAGACCTCCGGGCGGTCATAATTAAGACCTCCACACAGTCTTAACCAAGTCCTTCGATCAGTTTAAACCAGGACTTCCGGTAATCATTACGAAGACCTCCCGCCAGTCATAACCATGACCCTCCAGGCAGTCATAACCAAGACCTCCAGGCAGTCATAACCAAGACCTCCGGGTAGTCAAAACCAAGACCTCCGGGCAATCATAACAAAGACCTCTGGGCAATCATGACCAAGACCTCTGACCAGTCATAACCAAGACCTCTGGGCAGTCATAACCAAGACATCCGGGGAGTCATAAGCAAGACCTCCGGGCAGTCATAACCAAGACCTCCGGGCAGCCATAAATAAGACCTCTAGGCAGTCATGATGATGAACTCCGAGCAATCATAACCAAGACCTCTGGGCAGTCATAACCAAGACCTCCGGGCAGTCATAACGAAGACCTCCTGGCAGTGATAACCAAGACCTCCAGGCATTCATAACTAAGATCTCCAGGCAGTCATAACCAAGACCTTCAGGCAGTCATAACTAAGACCTCCTGGCAGTCATAACCAAGAACTCCGGGCAGTCATAATCAAGATCTCCGGGTAGTCATAACGAAGGCCTCCAGGAAGTCATAACCATGACCTCCAGACTGTCATAACTAAGACCACCTTGCAGTGATAACCAAGACCTCCAGGCATTCATAACCAAGATCTCCAGGCAGTCATAACCATGACCTCCAAGTAGTCATAACCAAGACCTCTTTCACCAAGACCTCTAATCAAACAATTCAGGAAATAAAGAAAAATCCAAAATATTTATTCTCATATGCGAAATCAAAAGCAAAAACCACTGCCAGTATTGGACCTATTCGTACAAGTGAAGGTTCATACACGGAGGATGACAAAGAAATTAGTGAAATCCTAAAAAAAAGCAGTATGAGGACATGTTTAGCACTCCAATAAACAACATGAAAGTGGAAGATCCAGACAATTTCTTTATGCGGTATGCGGGCTATTCAAACCCCTGTAAATATAACTGATATCAACACGAGCGCACTAAATTTTGAAAGAGAAATTGAAAACATGCTCATGCACTCGGCCCCAGGTCCAGACTCATGGAATTCAATATTTATAAAGAAATGCAAAGTGCCGGTAGCACAGGCACTCAGTATAGTGTGGAGGAAGAGCTTGGACACGGGGGAGATACCAGATGACCCTTAAAGTAGCAGACATAGCCCCTCTACACAAGGGAGGGAGCAAAGCATTGGCAAAGAATTATAGACCAGTTGCACTAACATCGCACATCATAAAAGTATTTGAGAGAGTGATTAGGAGTCAGGTCACCAATTTCATGGAGACCAATGACCTTCACAACCCAGGCCAACATGGATTTCGAGCGGGAAGATCGTGCCTCTCACAGCTACTTGAGCACTACGACAAAGTCACTGAGGCATTAGAAGAAAAACAGAATGTTGATGTGATATACACGGACTTCGCAAAGGCTTTCGATAAATGTGACCATGGCGTGATAGCACACAAAATGAAGTCAGTGGGAATAACCGGTAAAGTAGGACGCTGGATACTCAGTTTTCTGTCAAACAGGACTCACCGAGTAACGGTCAACCATATAAAATCTAGTCCAAGTGCAGTTAAAAGCTCTGTACCTCAGGGTACAGTCCTTGCACCGCTGCTTTTCCTTATTCTCATATCAGATATAGACAAAAATACAAGTCACAGCTTCGTATCATCCTTTGCAGATGACACAAAAATCAGTATGAAAATTACCTCGGCTGAAGACATTGAAAAACTTCAAGCTGATATTAATAAAGTTTTTGACTGGCCATCAGAAAATAACATGATGTTTAACAGTGATAAATTCCAGGTACTCAGGTACGGTAAAAATGAGGACCTTAAACACAATACAGAGTACAAAACACAATCAAATGTACCCATAGTAGGAAAACAGCATGTAAAGGATTTGGGAACAATAATGTCTGACGACCTAACGTTTAAGGAGCATAACCAAGCAAATATTGCGACAGCCAGAAAAATGATAGGATGGATTACGAGAACTTTCAAATCCAGGGATCCCATCACAATGGTTGTACTCTTCAAGTCACTTGTGTTGTCCCGTCTTGAGTATTGCTCAGTACTCACTTCCCACTTCAGAGCAGGTGAGATTGCTGAAATAGAGGGAATACAGAGAACATATACGGCACGCATAGACGCAATAAAGCACCTAAATTATTGGGATCGTCCCAAAGCCCTCCAAATGTACTCACTAGAAAGAAGACGAGAGAGATATCAAATAATATACACCTGGAAGATACTGGAGGGCCAAGTACCAAATCTACACAGTAAAATAACAACGTACTGAAGTGAACGATATGGAAGAAAATGCAGAATAGAACCAGTGAAGTGCAGAGGTGCCATAGGCACAATCAGAGAACACTGTATAAACATCAGAGGTCCGCGATTGTTCAACGTCCTCCCAGCAAGCATAAGAAATATTGCCGGAACAACCGTGGACATCTTTAAGAGGAAACTAGATTTATTCCTCCAAGGAGTGCTGGACCAACCAGGCTGTGGTGGGTATGGGGGCCTGCGGGCCGCTCCAAGGAACAGCCTAGTGGACCAAACTCTCACAAGTCAAGCCTGGCCTCGGGCCGGGCTTGGGGATTAGAAGAACTTCCAGAACCCCATCATCCAGGTATCAACCAGGTATCAACCTCCAGGCAGTCATAACAAAGACCTCCAGGCAGTCATAACCAAGACCTCCAGGCAGTCATAACCATGGCCTCCAGGCAGTCATAACCAAGACCTACAGGCAGTCATAACCAAGACCTCCTGGAAGTCATAACCAAGACCTCCGGGCGGTCATAACTAAGACCTCCGGCCAGTCATAACCATGACCACCGAGCTGTCATAACCAAGACCTCCAGTCAGTTATAACCAAGACCTCCAGGCAGTTATAACCAAGACCTCCAGCCAGTCATAACCAAGACCTCCGGGCAGTAATAACCAGGACCTCCAGGCAGTCATAACCAAGACCTCAAGGCAGTCAAAACCAAGACCTCCACGCAGTCATAACGAAGACCTCCGGGCAGTCGAAACCAAGACCTCCAGGCAGTCGTAACCAATACCTCCAGGAAGACATAACCAAGACCTCTGGGCAGTCATAACCAAGACCTCCACGCAGTCATAACGAAGATCTCCGGGCAGTCATAACCAAGACCTCCGAAAAGTCATAACCAAGACCTCCGGGCAGTCATAACCAAGACCTCCGGGCAGTCATAACCAAGACCTCCGGGCAGTTATAACCAAGGCGTCTGGGCAGTCATAACCAAGTCTTCCGGGCAGTCATAATAAAGACATCCGAGCAGTCCTAACTACGATCTCAGGTCAGTCATAACCAAGACCTCCGACCTGTCATAACCAAGACCTCCAGGCAATTATAACCAAGACCTCCGATCAGTCATAACCAAGACCTCTTACCAGTCATAACCACGACCTCCGAGTAGTGATAACAAAGACCTCCGGGCAGTCATAATTAAGAACTCCAGGCAGTCATATGGTAAGAGGTCTTGGTTATGACTGCCTGAAGGTCGTAGTTAGGACTGCTCGGATATCTTTGTTATGACTGGCCGGAGGTCTTGGTTATGACTGCCAGGAGGTTTTGGTTATGACTTCCCGGAGAACTTGGTTACGTCTGGCTGGAGGTCTTGGTTATGACTGCCCGGAAGTCTTGGTTATGACTGCCTGGAGGTCGTAGTTAGGACTGCTCGGATGTCTTTGTTATGACTGGCCGGAGGTTTTGGTTATGACTGCCAGGAGGTTTTGGTTATGACTGCCCGGAGAACTTGGTTATGTCTGGCTGGAGGTCTTGGTTATGACTGCCCGGAAGTCTTGGTTATGACTGCCTGGAGGTCTTGGTTATGACTGCCTGGAGGTCGTAGTTAGGACTGCTCGGATGTCTTTGTTATGACTGCCCGGAAGTCTTGGTTATGACTGCCTGGAAGTCTTGGTTATGACTGCCCGGAAGTCTTGGTTATGACTGCCTGGAGGTCTTGGTTATGACTGCCCGGAAGTCTTGGTTATGACTGCCTGGAGGTCTTGGTTATGACTGCCCGGAGGTCTTGGTTATGACTGCCCGGAAGTCTTGGTTATGACTGCCTGGAGGTCTTGGTTATGACTGCCTGGAGGTCGTAGTTAGGACTGCTCGGATGTCTTTGTTATGACTGCCCGGAAGTCTTGGTTATGACTGCCTGGAAGTCTTGGTTATGACTGCCCGGAAGTCTTGGTTATGACTGCCTGGAGGTCTTGGTTATGACTGCCCGGAAGTCTTGGTTATGACTGCCTGGAGGTCTTGGTTATGACTGCCCGGAGGTCTTGGTTATGACTGCCCGGAAGTCTTGGTTATGACTGCCTGGAGGTCTTGGTTATGACTGCCTGGAGGTCGTAGTTAGGACTGCTCGGATGTCTTTGTTATGACTGCCCGGTCGTCTTGGTTATGACTGCCAGGAGGTCTTAGTTATGCGTTCCCGGAGGTCTTGGATATGACTGCCCGGAGGTCTTGGTTATGACTGCCTAGAGGTCTTGGTTATGACTGCCCGGATGTCTTGGTTATGACTGGTCGGAGTTCTTGGTTATGACTGCAAGGAGGTCTTAGTTATGTCTTCCTGGAGGTATTGGTTACGACTGCCTGGAGGTCTTGGTTATGACTGCCCGCAGGTCTTGGTTTCGACTGGTCGGAGGTCTTGGTTATGACTGCCTTGAGGTCTTGGTTATGACTGCCTGGAGGTCTTCGTTATAACTGCCTGAGGGTCTTGGTTATGACTGACTGGAGGTCTTGGTTATGATAGCTCGGAGGTCTTGGGTATGACTGCCTGGAGGTTTTGGTTATGACTGCCTGGAGGTCATGGTTATGACTGCCTGGAGGTCTTAATTTTGACCGCCCGAAGGTCTTGGTTATGACTGCTAGGAGGTCTTGGTTATGACTGCCTGTAGGTCTTGGTTATGACTGCCTGGAGGTCTTGGTTATGACTGCCTGGAGGTCATGGTTATGACTGCCTGGAGGTCTTGGTTATGACTGCCTGGAGGTCTTGGTTATGATTGCCTGGAGGTCTTGGTTATGACTGCCTGGAAGTCTTGGTTATGACTGCCCGGAGGTCTTGGTTATGACTGCCTGGAGGTCTTTGTTATGACTACCTGGAGGTATTGGTTATGACTGCCTGGAGGTCTTGGTTATGACTGGTGAGAGGTCTTCGTTATGACAGCCCGGAGGTCCTCGTTATGACTGTTTGAAGGTCTTGGTTATGACTGCCCGGAGGTCTTGGTTATGACTGCCTGGAGGTCTTGGTTATGACTGCCTGGAGGTTTTGGTTATGACTGCCAGGAGAACTTGGTTATGACTGGCCGGAGGTCTTGGTTATGACTGCCCGGAAGTCTTGGTTATGACTGCCTGGAGGTCTTGGTTATGACTGCCTGGAGGTCGTAGTTAGGACTGCTCGGATGTCTTTGTTATGACTGCCCGGAGGTCTTGGTTATGACTGCCAGGAGGTTTTGGTTATGACTGCCCGGAGGTCTTCGTTATGACTGCCCGGAGGTCTTCGTTATGACTGCCCGGAGGTCTTAGTTATGCGTGCCCGGAGGTCTTGGTTATGACTGCCCGGAGGTCTTGGTTATGACTGCCTAGAGGTCGTGGTTATGACTGCCCGGATGTCTTGGTTATGACTGGTCGGAGTTCTTGGTTTTGACTGCCCGGAGGTCTTGGTTACGACTGCCTGGAGGTCTTGGTTATGACTGCCCGCAGGTCTTGGTTTCGACTGGTCGTAAGTCTTGGTTATGACTGCCTTGAGGTCTTGGTTATGACTGCCTGGAGGTCCTGGATATTACTGCCCAGAGGTTTTGGTTATGACTGGCTGGAGGTCTTCGTTATAACTGCCTGGGGGTCTTGGTTATGACTGACTGACTGGAGGTCTTGGTTATGACAGCTTGGAGGTCACGGTTATGACTGGCCGGAGGTCTTAGTTTTGACCGCCCGAAGGTCTTGGTTATGACTGCTAGGAGGTCTTGGTTATGACTGCCTGTAGGTCTTGGTTATGACTGCCTGGAGGTCTTGGTTATGATTGCCTGAAGGTCTTGGTTATGACTGCCTGGAGGTCTTGGTTATGACTGCCTGGAAGTCTTGGTTATGACTGCCTGGAGGCCTTCGTTATGACTGTCTGAAGGTCTTGGTTATACCTGCCTTGAGGTCATGGTTATGACTGCCTGGAGGTCATGGTTATGACTGCCTGGAGGTCTTTGTTATGACTACATGGAGGTCTTGGTTATGACTGCCTGGAGGTCTTGGTTATGACTGGTGAGAGGTCTTCGTTATGACAGCCCGGAGGTCCTCGTTATGACTGTCCGAAGGTCTTGGTTATGACTGCCCGGAGGTCTTGGTTATGACTGCCTGGAGGTCTTGGTTATGACTGCCTGGAGGTCTTGGTTATGACTGCCTGGAGGCCTTCGTTATGACTGTCTGGAGGTCTTGGTTATGACTGCTTGTTATACTCAAATTCTATTACAAGTTGGAACATAACCAATCACAGGCGAGTAGGCCTCTGACGTCATGCCAGACAGACAGTCACCAGCCGTGCTCCCAGCAGGCTCAGTTCCTTCACAGACCCAGAGTAGGTGGACCTCGACTGGCCAGTTATACCCGTTGTTGCCTCACTCAATAAATCTACAGAAGCGCCTACTGTGTCTAATATTCAACCCCACAAGGCAACGAATACTGGTAGCAGCAGTGGGATCTAGAATTTTTTTTCTGGAAACGAAAACTCCAAGTACCCACATCGCCACATGTTGCCGCCGCCACCGCCGCCATCCTGCCACCCATGCATCAATTATTGTGCCTGACCGGGGTCCTGCCATCAACCACTACTCCAGGCCAACGTCTCAGAAGTAAGGGTCAATATTTTCCTGTGAGAACTTTAATTCATCAGTGAGGAGAAGGGAAGCTTCCCGCGCCAGCTATTTTTGAATCGCGAGCTCACATGGGAACCTGCACCACCACCACCACCACCACCATCGCCACCCAAGCTGACAGCATCAGAGCTTTGTGAGTGTTCAAGCTACTGCAATCGTCGTCAGTCATCGTCGCAAGTATCAACTGATCATTGTGGTGTTGTACTGTTATTCAAGAGGAATTGGTGAAAAAAAAAGACTTCAACCGTCCGACTAGCGTCGCCCTCCCCCCCAAGCTCACAGACCTCGCCACTTTGCCACATCGCCTCCTCTCACCATCGCCACCAGCCCCCTGGTACGTCATTTTGTTTAAACTTCGACCTAGCACATCGTGCTTCCTTCGCCATCATCGTCGTCTCAGAGTTTATCTTCGCGCTCCCAACATCAATTCCTAGTGTGGGGTCTCCCGAACTTCGCGCCACTGCCGCTAGTAGCGCTGCCGTCGCACCAGTTTGTAAACAAACCCTCGCATGTGCCTCTTCACACACGCAGTGTCGCCGTTTTTTTATGTTGGCCACTGTTATATTGCAAATCCTGCAGCCCTGAGTTAAGTAATTATGAGCTAAGATATCGTGTGCTATGTTTTAAAGAGGTTTAATGCAAATATATCCACAATATCTTACGAATTAACCTTTCAGTGACTTGTTAAATATTGGAGCTGGTTCAGTATTCCACTCCCAAAGTTTCCCTGAGTGATTTAAACATTCCTGCTTCTCACAGTAATTTTATTGAATATTAATTGTGCTACTAGAGTGTTATTGGTAAATTCAAATTCCAGTGAAGTAAGAAATCCTTGTTTTAGTAGTAGTTAAGGATTTGTACAATATAATTCTTTTTAATTCCTCCAGGCCTAAAATTGAAATTTATTCCTTCAATATTTCATATTAAAATTTTTTTACCATAGCAGTTAAACACATTTGTGTCCAGTTTATGTGCTACATCCATATTTCTTGCATTGCCACTTGTTGTGTTGAATCATTTTAATGAAATTTTTTTCATTAGGTTTGTCAGATCCTTGTCGTGGTAGCATACCCGAGAAAACAGGAACTCGAATGAAGCATCGTAGTTGTGCAGTTGGTAAGGAGAATGAGTATCGGGACTTTCTGGAAGGGGACACCCTAACGGATTCTCGTTGTCTCGCTCGCCTGGCTGCTTCCATCTCTGAAGTCAACGGTTCCACAGCCACTGACACTGTGCTGCACCCTCATTCTCACACCAGAATAAGAGTTAAGGTTCAGGGAGTGCCTGAGTTGTCGGATGTGATTGCGGAGAGTGAAACATGTATAGTGAATGGTACGTTTGTTGAACCCTCCTGGTACACAGTGCAGGATGATACTGTCACATTGTATATTGCAAACACTAGTAATACCGACATCCATCTCCAGTCTGGTACTCATGTTGTAGATTTTGCCCATTACTTATTACCGGTGCGAGTTGTGGATGATGTCTCCATGGATCATACTGTTTGTACTCTCACATCAGGAGAACAGGGATCTCAGCCAGAGGTGCAAGCCCAACACCTCAGTCCTACTGATTTTCCTGACTCTGTGGCTCAGCTTTTGGAAATTTTGAACAGGAATAGAGCCGTTGTTGCTCTACCAGGAGAAAAGTTAGGTCTCACTCCTCTTATTACACATAAAATTACTCTTGAACAATGAACTACGCCTATTTATGTACCAGCTTACCGTCTTCCCCATTCTCAGAGAGCAGAAGCCGATAGACTTATAGAGGAAATGTTACAGAGTGATGTAATTGAATCGAGTAATTCGCCATGGAACACTCCATTGATTCTTGTACCAAAGCGAGATGGGACTTGTAGACCTGTAATCGATTATCGGAAGCTTAACAGAGTAAAGATACCTGATCATTTCCCACTTCCAGTTCTAAATGATTTGTTGCAAAGTATTGGTCGAAATAAGGTATTCTCAATGTTAGAATTGTTGCAGGGATTCTGGCAAATCCCCCTTGATGAGGAAAGTAAACAATTGACAGTCTTTAGTACTCCCAACCCAGCAAACACAAATCATCTAGAAAACGTTCGTCTATCTCTTCCCATAGGCGTGGGAATGATTTGCATTGAGAATGGTGCAGGAGAGCCTTTGAGAAACTTTTAATAAAAAAATCCAAACACAGGTTTTATAATAAATTGTTTTTCTACAACTATTTTGTTCCTAATGTATTACAAATAGTTTTTACATGTTTAAATATAAAATTTATGGTGTTTTTTGTAAAATTCATTAATAAATTGTGAATGATATTTATTGGCTCAGTGAAACGTTCAAAATCCATTTAGTTATAATGTGATCAGAAAAAAGTAGTTTTCCAAATTTTCTAAAAATCGCTCTTTTTAACACAATTTGACTCCTTATGCTTTCCACTAAACACTAATATCATGTTTAAATATATAATTTATGTATTATTCCCTAAGATAATTTATATAAATTATAAAAGTTGCTGGAAAGTGGTGTGAAAGAATCTGAAAATGTTTTGTTGTCTTATATTGGCGTGTTCTTATTAACTAGAGTGAGTAAGAGTGAGCGAGAGTGGGTAAGAGTGAGTAAGAGTGACTGAAGGTGAGTGAGAGTGCCAGAGAGTGTGTAAGTGTGAGTAAGAGTGAGTGAGAATGAGTAAAAGTAAGAGTGAGTGAGAGTAAGAGTGATTGAGAGTGAGAGTAAGAGAGATTGAGAGTTAGAGTGAGAGTAAGAGTGATTGAGAATGAGAGTAAGAGTGATTGAGAGTTAGAGTGAGAGTAAGAGTGATTGAGAGTAAGAGTGATTGAGAGTAAGAGTGATTGAGAGTTAGAGTGAGAGTAAGAGTGATTGAGAGTAAGAGTGATTGGGAGTAGGAGTGAGAGTAAGAGTGATTGAGAGTAAGAGTGATTGGGAGTAAGAGTGAGAGTAAGAGTAAGAATGAGAGTAAGAGTGATTGAGAGTAAGTGTGATTGGGAGTAAGAGTGAGAGTAAGAGTGATTGAGAGTAAGAGTGATTGGGAGTAAGAGTGATTGAGAGTAAAAGTAATTGAGAGTAAGAGTGAATGAGAGTAAGAGTATGAGAGTAAGAGTGAGAGAGTGAGTATGAATGAGTAAGGGTGACTGAGAGTGAGTAAGAGTGACTGAGAGTAAGAGTGAGTATGAGAGTGAGTAAGCGTGGGTAAGAGTAAGGATGACTGAGAGTAAGAGTGAGTAATAGTGCATAAGAGTGAGAGTGAGTTAAGAGTGTGAGAGGGTAACTGCCCAGAGAGGCAGGATGTGTGGTCACAGATAGGCCTAGGCCTCGTGATCTCTAATGTTGGTTTTTATATATATGTTGGATTTTTTGTCCTGTTTCAAATTTTAATTATTTAGCAGGAATGTAATAAGATATTGCACAGTATTAATGTGACAATAATATATGCATTATTTCCTTGATAATCAAACTTGTTGTTCAAAGATAATATACAATCTTTGAAGGAAACATTTTGAGAGCGCGAGCTGGCAACACTGGGCTGGTGGTGAGAGAGACATATGGTTAGTTGTGCTCAGACCTTCAGTGGTGAAGGGTGTGTCCCAGCTGGCCGCCACCGCCACCAGCCGCCACCACCAGCCGCCACCACCAACCACCACCGCCACCCACCACCACCCACCACCGCCACCATCCACCACCGCCACCACCCACCAGCACCACCCATCACCGCCGCCACCGCCACCACCCACCACATCCGCCACCACCCATCACCGCCGCCAACACCACCCACCACCACAGCCGCCACCACCCATCACCGCCGCCACCACCACCCACCACCACCGCCACCACCCACCACAGCCGCCACCACCACCCACCATCGCCGCCACCACCCACCACAGCCGCCACCACCACCCACCACAGCCGCCACCACCAGCCGCCACCGCCCGCCACCAGCCAACATCACCGCCACCAGCCGCCATCACCGCCACCACCAGCCGCCATCACCGCCACCACCAGCCGCCATCAGCTGCCACCACCACCACCGCCACCACCAGCCACCACCACCGCCCGCCATCAGCCACCACTGCCACCCGCCACCACCAGCCCCCACCACCAGCCGCCATCAGCTGCCACCGCCACCAGCCGCCACCGCCACAACCAGCCGCCACCACCACCCACCACCAGCTGCCACCGCCACCAGCCTCCACCACCCGCCACCAGCCGCCACCGCCGCCACCACCAGCCGCCACAGCCGCCACCAACTGCCACCAGCCGCCACCGCCCGCCGCCACCAGCCGCCACCGCCCGCCACCAGCCGCCACTGCCACCACTAGCCACCACCACCACCAGCCGCCACCACCGCCACCAGCTGCCACTGCCCGCCACCAGCCGCCACCAGCTGCCACCAGCTGCCACCGCCCGCCACCAGGCGCCACCGCCCGCCACCACCAGCCGCCACAGCCGCCACCACCGCCACCAGCTGCCACCGCCCGCCCCCAGCCGCCACCGCCCGCCACCACCAGCCACCACAGCCGCCACCAGCTGCCACCGCCCGCCACCAGCTACCACCACCGCCTGCCATCAGCCGTCACCGCCCGTTGCCACAGTCGCCACCGCAAGCCGCCACCAGCCGCCACCAGCCGCCACCACCCATCACAGCCGCCGCCGCCCGCCACCGCCCGCCACCGCCCACCACTACCGCCACCGCCACCACTGTCCGCCCGCCGCCACCAGTGTCCGCCCGCTCCCACTGTCCGCCACCGCCACCACTGTCCGCCCGCTGCCACTGTCCAACCGCCGCCACTGTCCGCCACCGCTACCACTGTCCACCCGCCGCCACTGTCCGCCACCACTGTCCGCTACCACCACCACTGTCCGCCCGCCGCCACTGTCTGCCACCACCGCCACTGTCCACCACCGCCGCCACTGTCCGCCCGCCGCCACAATCCGCCACCGCCACCACTGTCCGCCGCCGCCACCACTGTCCGCCCGCCGACACTGTCCGCCCGCCGCCACTGTCCACCACTGCCGCCACTGTCCGCCACAGCCGCCACTGTCCGCCCGCCGCCACTATCCGCCACCGCCGCCACTATCTTCCACAGCCGCCACTGTCCGCCACAGCCGCCACTGTCCGCCACCGCCGCCACTGTCCACCACAGCCGCACTGTCCGCCACCGCCGCCACTGCCGCCACTCTCCGCCGTACAGCCTCCCCTCTCTCCGTTAGTAAATAATTATAATTCTTAGTAAATAATAAAAGAAATATAAATTATTAGATTTTTTTACCCTTAAATTGGTTTTAATATATAAATTGAAAATATTTTTTGTGTAATGACATTTTCAAATAAAGTTAGATAAATATACACACATACCAAAAGAATAGGGGTGGTAGGAGAAGAAAATATCAAAGTGTTCAGTGAGGATCCACAAGGTCTTCTCTGAGTACTCTTTATTTTCTTCTCCGAGGCTATGGGTCCCTACACTTGCACCAGAGGTGGTACACCTTCTAGGTATAAAAAAAAAGAAAAAAAATATAAAATAAAATTTAATAAAAATAATAATATAATATAAAGTAAAATATAATAAAAATAATAATATAATATAAAATAATATAATTTAATTTCAAGAAATTTAACTTTAAAAACAAAGATGTGAAAAGGGCTCAGATTATAGGCTCAAACCTTTCATAAGAGATTCATATTGGTATATGAATGGATTATGAATGATTGATGTTAGGATTGTAAAGTTGCCACAACATCTCAAATTAGTGTTAGATACGTAGGTATTGGTTATAAGTTTTGGAAACCTATTTAAGTCCACACACAAATTCGTATCTGATACGATAAAAGAAACGTTTCCAATCCTTTCAAATACTTTCCAGATATGTTGTGGCAACCTTAAATTGTTTGCTGGGAATGGTCATTTTCATTTCAAAAGAATGTCATTTGGTTTGCGGAGTAGTCCAATTACCTTTTCACTTTATTTTCTTTTAATTTTCACTTTTAATTTTATTTCTGCCATTTTCTTCCTTTAGCCAAGTTGATATTTTTTTGAGTGTTTATTTTTGAGTATACCATTTCTGATGCCTGGTGCACTTAATTATAATCTGAGTTCAAACATTCCTTCCATGGCTGTGACAATGTCTACCACTGTTGAAACTCCTTCAGACTCAACGGGAGCAGTTGCTCGTCCCAATGTCCAGAGGTCAGCTCAGGAAATGGCTATTCCTCTTTTTGCTGGTGAATCCCGCTTATTAGAGTCATGGTTTAGTAAGGTTGAAGCAAAAACAGTTGCACGTTTTTCCAAGCCTACTGATGCCGAATACTTAGCAATTGCAAGGTCAGCTGTGGACACAACCAAAGGTGATGCACGTTTTGTTATTGATGAGAAAGCCATTGTTAGCCGCCAGTCTTGGTCTGCATTTAAGGATTTCTTTTGCCGTCGCTTTGTTAACAAAGGAGACCTCGACCTGTATAGGTTAGTCAAGAAAATTGCCAATGCCACCATGCAGCCTGGTGAATCGTTTAACGCGTTTACTAGCCGTCTCGATCAGTATCTGTATGCCTTAGTGTCTGCTATGAATAGTTCGTTTTGGTTAAATAAAGACAATAATCTGTCCCCTGAGGCTATGGCCAAGATGATAGCATTTGGGACTTTAATGCATTTTGCCCCAGAGCATACTAAACCGATCATCGAGCAACAAAATTTTGGAGTTAAACATGAAATTGGTGAAGTGTTTAATGCTATTAACAATGCCGCCGATAAACTAGCTCCCCGAAGTTCTCAACTGTTGCCACCCTCTGATACTGTAAATGTAGTAACAAGCTCTCAGTATCCTCCCACAAACTCTCAAAACTCTTGGTCACAGAACCGTACCCATGCTCGTAGCCCCCCAGTCAAATTCGCCGCCTCATAAATTGCCGAAACGCCATAGTCCACAACCATCCACTCCCTCATGTTGGCATTGTGGTAAGAGTAACCACCTCGCAAGGGACTGTTGGTCCGCCCCTAGATTATCACCTCCTAGACAATTCTCTCGGTCCCCTCGTCAATCTAATCATTCTAGGCTCCCATATTGCATGTACCAGAAACAAGTTGGTCACCACACTGCGGATTGTAGAGCTAGGCAAAGGACATCCCCACCTCGTAACTCTCACGGTCAGTCTTGGCGAGGCGCACAGCGTCCAAGACATTATCAGAACTCACGTAATTACAACTCTCAGCCCAGCTATAATGCAACTTCGAATTATAATGCTCGGTCACAAAACGCTGGAGTTCAGATTGTTCACTCCATTTCGTCGGGAAACCCCCAAGGCCATCCGCTAACCAATTCAAGCTAGCCAATCCTACTGCCCTCCCTGTGTATTCAGTAGCTACCCAAAATAGATTTACACACTTGACAGAGGAGGACACTGACTCTAGACCAGTTGTAGATGTTGACGGAACCACAGTGAATTTGACCCAGACAAGACGCAGAAATCCCAGACAACATAAGTCACAAGTAGTAACTTGTCCAGTCTCAAGTGATGGTCCCCTTGTCTCAGCCATTGTACATGGTAGAGTTTTAAAAGTTTTTCTTGACTCAGGTGCAAAAGTTAATATTGTCAAGCCCTCAGCTCTTAGAGACATTGAAAGTAAGCACCTTACTACTTTAAAACAGTCACACATACCTTTTCTAAGTGGTATTTCAGGAAATAAAGTAAAAGTTCAGGGTGAAGTTGACCTCCCACTCATTTTAACTTTGTTGACGCCTGCCTTGCTAGCGTAGGTTTGTCAGATCCTTGTCGTGGTAGCATACCCGAGAGAACAGGCACTCGAATGAAGCATCGTAGTTGTGCAGTTGTTAAGGAGAATGAGTATCGGGACTTTCTGGAAGGGGACGCCCTAACGGATTCTCGTTGTCTCGCTCGCCTGGCAGCTTCCATCTCTGAAGTCAACGGTTCCACAGCCACTGTCACTGTGCTGCACCCTCATTCTCTCACTAGAATAAGAGTTAAGGTTCAGGGAGTGCCTGAGTTGTCGGATGTGATTGCGGAGAGTGAAACATGTATAGTGAATGGTACGTTTGTTGAACCCTCCTGGCACACAGTGCAGGATGGTACTGTCACATTGTATATTGCAAACACTAGTAATGCCGACAACTATCTCCAGTCTGGTACCCATGTAGTAGATTTTACCCATTATTTGTTATCGGTGCGAGTTGTGGATGATGTCTCCATGGATCATACTGTTTGTACTCTCACATCAGGAGAACAGGGATCTCAGCCAGAGGTGCAAGCGCAACACCTCAGTCCTACTGATTTTCCTGACTCTGTGGCTCAGCTTTTGGAAATTTTGAACAGGAATAGAGCCGTTGTTGCTCTACCAGGAGAAAAGTTAGGTCTCACTCCTCTTATTACACATAAAATTCCCCTTGAACAAGGAACTACGCCAATTTATGTACCAGCTTACCATCTTCCCCATTCTCAGAGAGCAGAAGCCGATAGACTTATAGAGGAAATGTTACGAAGTGATGTAATTGAATCGAGTAATTCGCCATGGAACACTCCATTGATTCTTGTACCAAAGCGAGATGGGACTTGGAAACCTGTAATCGATTATCGGAAGCTTAACAGAGTAACGATACCTGATCGTTTCCCACTTCCAGTTCTAAATGATTTGTTGCAAAGTATTGGTCGAAATGAAGTATTCTCAAAGTTAGATTTGTTGCAGGGATTCTGGCAAATCCCCCTTGATGAGGAAAGTAAACAATTGACAGCCTGTAGTACTCCCAATGGTCATTTTCATTTCAAAAGAATGCCATTTGGTTTGCGGAGTAGTCCAATAACCTTTTCAAGGCTCATGACAAATCTATTTTGTAGATTGATAGGAAGTACGCTTCTAGTTTACCTTGATGATCTCATAATCATGTCACAAGATGGTCAGATTCATTTCCAGAACCTTGAGAAAGTACTTGCAAAGCTCGCTGAAGCTAATTTAAAAATAAAGCTTGCAAAAAAGTTCATTTTTTAAGGAGTAGATTAATTTCCTAGGTCATACAGTTACACCTTCAGGTATTACATTGAATGAATAAAAAATTATTGCTGCCCGTGATTTTCCAACGCCTCGTACCAAAGAAGCCGTAAGACAGTTCACAGGTCTTGTAGGATTTTATCGTTCATTTATTGCTGGATTCTCTATTATAGCCACTCCACTTTATAAGTTGCAAAGAAAAGATGAACCCTTCGTTTGGGGAGAGGTTCAGGATCAGTCATTCAAAAAACTCAAGTCAGCCTTGATTTCGTCATCTGTCCTTAGGTACCAAGATTTTTCTAAACCTTTTACGTTGGTTACAGATGCTAGTGACATAGGTCTAGGTGCTGATTTACTTCAAACAAAAGGTCACAGAGATCACGCAATAGCTTATGCTAGCCGTACATTATCTAAAGAAGAGAAAAATTATAGCGCAACAGAACGAGAAGCCTTGGCAGTTGTCTGGGCACTTAAACAATTCAAGGATACAATTTATAATTACCCAGTTCATGTTCTTACAGATCACCAACCATTAATTCCCTTGTTCAAAAATAAGAATCCAGTTGGAAAGTTTGCTAGATATTTGCTCACAATTCAAGAATTCAATCCCACATTTGGATATATTCCAGGGAAGCAAAATGTTGTAGCCAATGTGTTTTCTCGACACGTAGCTGCAATTCAGTTAAATTACCCAGCATTAGATGCTACAATAGTCGAGACGGAACAAAGACAAGACACCATATGGGCACCCGTCATTAAGTTTTTGACTAAGCAAGACCTCCTGGCAGTCATAACCATGACCTCTAATCAGTCATAACCAAGACCTCTGGGCAGTCATAACCAAGACCTTCTGGCAGTCATAATCAAGACCTCCGGGCAGTCATAACCAAGACCTCCGGGCAGTCATAACCAAGACCTGTAGGCAGTCATAACCAAGACCTCCGGGCAGTCACAACCAAGACGTTCTGGCAATCATAACCAAGGCCTCCGAGCAGCCATAACCAAGAACTCCGGCTAGTCATAACCAAAACCTCCAGGCAGTCATAACCAAGACCTCCGGTCAGTCATAACAAAGACCTCTATGCTGTCATAACCAAGACTTCTGGCCAGTCATAACCAAGACCTCCGGCCAGTCATAACCAAGACCTCCGGGCAGTCATAACCAAGACCTCCGGGCAGTCATAACCAAGACCTCCGAGCAGTCTTAACAAAGACCTTCGGGCATTCATAACCGAGATATCCGGGCATTCATAACCAAGACCTCCAGGCAGTCATAACCAAGACTTCCGGGCAGTCATAATAAAGACCTCCGGGCTGTTATAACCAAGACCTCTGACCAGTCATAACCAAGACTTCAAAACAATCATAACCAAAGCCTCCAGGCAGTCATAACCAAGACCTCTGGCTAGTCATAACCAAGACCTCCGACCAGTCATAACCAAGACCTCTGACCAGTCATAACCAAAACCTCTGACCAGTCATAACCAAGACCTCCGGGCAGTCATAACGAAGAACTCCGAGTAGTCATAACCAAGACCTCAGGCTAGTCATAACCAAGACCACCGACCACTCATAACCAAGACCTCTGACCAGTCATAACCAAGACCTCCGGGCAGTCATAACCAAGACCTCCGGGCAGTCATAATCAAAACCTTCGGACAGTCATAACTAAGACCTCCGGGCAGCCATAAAAAGGACCTCTAGGCAGTCATAACGATGAACTCCGAGCAGTCATAACCAAGACCACAGGGCCGTCATAACAAAGACCTCCGAGCAGTCATAACCAAGACCTCTGGCCAGTCATAACCAAGACCACCGGGCAGTCATAACCAAGACCTCTAGGCAGTAATAACAAAGACCTCCGAGCAGTCATAACAATGAGCTTCGGGCATTCATGACCGAGATATCCGGGCAGTCATAACCAACACCTCTAATCAGTCATAACCAAGACCTCCAGGCAGTCATATCCATGAACTCCGAGTAGTCATAACAAAGACCTCTGTCATAATCAAGACATTCGGGTAGTCATAACCAAGACCTCTGGGCAATCATAACCAAGACCTCCGGGAATCATAACCAAGGCCTGCGAGCAGTCATAACCAATACCTCCTGGCAGTCATAACCAAAACCTCCGGGCAGTCATAACCAAGACCTTCGGGCAATCATAACCAAGACCTCCGGATTGTTATAACCAAGACCTCTGACCAGTCATAACCAAGACCTCCAAGCAATCATAACCAAGACCTCCGGTCAGTCATAACCAAGACCTCTGGCTAGTCATAACCATGGCCTCCGAGAAGTCATAACCAAGACCTCCGGCCAGTCATAACCAAGACTTCCGGGCAGTCATAACTAAGACTTCCGAGCAGTCATAACCAAATCCTCCGGCCAGTCATAACCAAGACCTCCAGGCAGTCATAACCAATACCTCCGAGCAGTAATAACAAAGACCTCCGGGCAGTCATAACCAAGACCTCAGAGCAGTCATAACCAAGACCACCGGGCAGTCATAACCAAGAACTCCGGGCAGTTATAACCAAGACCTCCGAGCAGTCATAACCAAAACTTCCGAGCTGTCATAACTATGACCTCCGGGCAGTCATAACCAAAACCTCCGTGCAGTCATTACAAAGACCTCCGGGCAGTCATACCGAAGATTTCCGGGCAGTCATAACCAAGACCTCTGGGCAGTTATAACCAAGACCTCTGGGCAGTCATAACCAAGACCTCTGGCCAGTCATAACCAAGACCACCGGGCAGTCATAACCAAGACCTCCGGGCAGTCATAACAATGACCTTCGGGAATTCATGACCGAGATATCCGGGCAATCATAACCAAGACCTCTTACCAGTCATAACCAAGACCTGCAGGCAGTCATATCAATGAACTCCGAGTAGTCATAACAAAGACCTCCGGGCAGTCATAACCAAGACCTCCGAATAGTCATAACAAAGACCTCAGGGCAGTCATAACCACGAACTCCGGGCAATCATAACCAAGACCTCTTACCAGTCATAACCAAGACCTCCAGGCAGTCATAACCAAGACCTCCGAGCAGTCATAACAAAGACCTTCGGGCATTAATAACCGAGATATCCGGGCAGTCATAACCAAGACCTCCAGGCAGTCATAACCAAGACCTCCGACCAGTCATAACCACGACCTCTGGGCAGTCATAACCAAGACCTCCAGGAAGTCATAACCAAGACCTTCGAGCAGTCATTATAAAGACCTCAAGGCAGTCATAACCAAGACCTCCGAATAACTATAACAAAGACCTCAGGGCAGTCATAACCAAGATCTCCGGGCAATCATAACCAAGATCTCCGGGCAATCATAACCAAATCCTCTAGGCAGTCATAACCAAAACCTCCGAGCAGTCATAACCAAGACTTTCGGGCAGTCATAACCAAAACCTCCGGGCTGTTATAACCAAGACCTCTGACCAGTCATAACCAAGACCTCCAGCCAGTCAAAACGAAGACTTCCGGGCAGTCATAACCAAGACCTCCGAGCAGTCATAACCAAAACCTACAGGCAGTCATAACCAAGACCTCCGAGCAGTCATAACCAAGACCTCCGGGCAGTCATAACAAAGTTCTCCGGGCAGTCATAACCAAGACCTCTGGCCAGTCATAACCAAGTCCTCCGGGCAGTCTTAACAAAGTTCTCTTGGCAGTCATAACCAAGACCTCCGGGCAGTCATAACAAAGACCTCCGGGCAGTCATAACCAAGACCTCCGAGCAGTCATAACAAAGACCTCCGGGCAGTCATAACAAAGTTCTCCGGGCAGTCATAACCAAGACCTCCAGACAGTCGTAACCTAGACCTCTGGCCAGTCATAACCAAGTCCTCCGGGCAGTCATAACAAAGATCTCAGGGCAGTCATAACCATGAACTCCTGGCAATCATAACCAAAACCTCCGAGCAGTCATAACCAAGACCTCAGAGCAGTCATAACCAAGACCTTCTGGCAGTCATAACCAAAACCTCCGGGCAGTCATAACGACGACCTCCCAGCTGCCATAACCAAGACCTCCATGCAGTCATAACCAAAATATCCGGTCAGTCATATCCAAGACCGCCGGACAGTCATAACCGAGACCTCTGAGCAGTGATAACCAAGACCTCCGGGCAGTGATAAGCAAGACCTCCTTGCAGTCATAACCAAAACCTCAGGACAGTCATAACCAAGACCTACCGGCAGCCATAATTAGGACCTCCGAGCAGTAATAACGAAGACCTCCGGGCACTCATAACAAAGATCTCCGGGCAGTCATAACCAAGACCTCCAGACAGTCAAAACCAAGACCGCCTGGCAGTCATAACCAAGGCCTCCGACCAGTCATAACCAAGACCTCCGGGCAGTGATAACCAAGATCTAGGCAGTCATAATTTAGATCTTCGGGCAGTCTTAACCAAGACCGGGCAGTCATAACCAAGACCTCCGAATAGTCATAACAAAGACCTCTAGGCAGTCATAACCAAGACCTCCGAATAGTCATAACAAAGACCTCTGGGCAATCATAACCAAGATCTCCGAATAGTCATAACAAAGACCTCCGAGCAGTCATAACAAAGACCTCGGGCATTCATAACCGAGATATCCGGGCAGTCATAACAAAGACCTCAGGGCAGTCATAACCACGACCTCCGGGCAATCATAACCAAGACCTCTTACCAGTCATAACCAAGACCTCCAGGCAGTCATAACCAAGACCTCCGACCAGTCATAACCACGACCTCTGGGCAGTCATAACCAAGACCTCCAGGAAGTCATAACCAAGACCTTCGAGCAGTCATAACAAAGACCTCAAGGCAGTCATAACCAAGACCTCCGAATAACTATAACAAAGACCTCAGGGCAGTCATAACCAAGATCTCCGGGCAATCATAACCAAGATCTCCGGGCAATCATAACCAAATCCTCTAGGCAGTCATAACCAAAACCTCCGAGCAGTCATAACCAAGACCTTCCGGCAGTCATAACCAAACCCTCCGGGCTGTTATAACCAAGACCTCTGACCAGTCATAACCAAGACCCCCGGCCAGTCAAAACGAAGACTTCCTGGAAGTCATAACCAAGACCTCCGAGCAGTCATAACCAAAACTTACAGGCAGTCATAACCAAGACCTCCGGGCAGTGATAACCAAGACCTCCGGGCAGTCATAACAAAGTTCTCCGGGCAGTCATAATAAGACCTCTGGCCAGTCATAACCAAGTCCTCCGGGCAGTCTTAACAAAGTTCTCTTGGCAGTCATAACCAAGACCTCCGGGCAGTCATAACAAAGACCTCCGGGCAGTCATAACCAAGACCTCCGAGCAGTCATAACAAAGACCTCTGGGCAGTCATAACAAAGTTCTCCGGGCAGTCATAACCAAGACCTCCAGACAGTCGTAACCTAGACCTCCGAGCAGTCATAACCAAGTCCTCCGGGCAGTCATAACAAAGATCTCAGGGCAGTCATAACCATGAACTCCTGGCAATCATAACCAAAACCTCCGTGCAGTCATAACCAAGACCTCAGAGCAGTCATAACCAAGACCTTCTGGCAGTCATAACCAAAACCTCCGGGCAGTCATAACGACGACCTCCCAGCTGCCATAACCAAGACCTCCATGCAGTCATAACCAAAATATCCGGTCAGTCATATCCAAGACCTCCGGGCAGTCATAACCAAGACCTCTGAGCAGTGATAACCAAGACCTCTGGGCAGTCATAAGCAAGACCTCCTTGCAGTCATAACCAAAACCTCAGGACAGTCATAACCAAGACCTACCGGCAGCCATAATTTGGACCTCCGAACAGTCATAACAAAGACCTCCGGGCACTCATAACAAAGATCTCCGGGCAGTCATAACCAAGACCTCCAGACAGTCAAAACCAAGACCGCATGGCAGTCATAACCAAGGCCTCCGACCAGTCATAACCAAGACCTCCGACCAGTCATAACCAAAACCTCTGACCAGTCATAACCAAGACCTCCGGGCAGTCATAACGAAGAACTCCGAGTAGTCATAACCAAGACCTCAGGCTAGTCATAACCAAGACCACCGACCACTCATAACCAAGACCTCTGACCAGTCATAACCAAGACCTCCGGGCAGTCATAACCAAGACCTCCGGGCAGTCATAATCAAAACCTTCGGACAGTCATAACTAAGACCTCCGGGCAGCCATAAAAAGGACCTCTAGGCAGTCATAACGATGAACTCCGAGCAGTCATAACCAAGACCACAGGGCCGTCATAACAAAGACCTCCGAGCAGTCATAACCAAGACCTCTGGCCAGTCATAACCAAGACCACCGGGCAGTCATAACCAAGACCTCTAGGCAGTAATAACAAAGACCTCCGAGCAGTCATAACAATGCCCTTCGGACATTCATGACCGAGATATCCGGGCAGTCATAACCAAGACCTCTAATCAGTCATAACCAAGACCTCCAGGCAGTCATATCCATGAACTCCGAGTAGTCATAACAAAGACCTCTGTCATAATCAAGACATTCGGGTAGTCATAACCAAGACCTCTGGGCATTCATAACCAAGACCTCCGGGAATCATAACCAAGGCCTGCGAGCAGTCATAACCAATACCTCCTGGCAGTCATAACCAAAACCTCCGGGCAGTCATAACCAAGACCTTCGGGCAATCATAACCAAGACCTCCGGATTGTTATAACCAAGACCTCTGACCAGTCATAACCAAGACCTCCAAGCAATCATAACCAAGACCTCCAGTCAGTCATAACCAAGACCTCTGGCTAGTCATAACCATGGCCTCCGAGAAGTCATAACCAAGACCTCCGGCCAGTCATAACCAAGACTTCCGGGCAGTCATAACTAAGACTTCCGAGCAGTCATAACCAAATCCTCCGGCCAGTCATAACCAAGACCTCCAGGCAGTCATAACCAATACCTCCGAGCAGTAATAACAAAGACCTCCGGGCAGTCATAACCAAGACCTCAGAGCAGTCATAACCAAGACCACCGGGCAGTCATAACCAAGAACTCCGGGCAGTTATAACCAAGACCTCCGAGCAGTCATAACCAAAACTTCCGAGCTGTCATAACTATGACCTCCGGGCAGTCATAACCAAAACCTCCGTGCAGTCATTACAAAGACCTCCGGGCAGTCATAACGAAGATTTCCGGGCAGTCATAACCAAGACCTCTAAGCAGTTATAACCAAGACCTCTGGGCAGTCATAACCAAGACCTCTGGCCAGTCATAACCAAGACCACCGGGCAGTCATAACCAAGACCTCCGGGCAGTCATAACAATGACCTTCGGGAATTCATGACCGAGATATCCGGGCAATCATAACCAAGACCTCTTACCAGTCATAACCAAGACCTGCAGGCAGTCATATCAATGAACTCCGAGTAGTCATAACAAAGACCTCCGGGCAGTCATAACCAAGACCTCCGAATAGTCATAACAAAGACCTCAGGGCAGTCATAACCACGACCTGCGGGCAATCATAACCAAGACCTCTTACCAGTCATAACCAAGACCTCCAGGCAGTCATAACCAAGACCTCCGAGCAGTCATAACAAAGACCTTCGGGCATTAATAACCGAGATATCCGGGCAGTCATAACCAAGACCTCCAGGCAGTCATAACCAAGACCTCTGGGCAGTCATAACCACGACCTCTGGGCAGTCATAACCAAGACCTCCAGGAAGTCATAACCAAGACCTTCGAGCAGTCATTATAAAGACCTCAAGGCAGTCATAACCAAGACCTCCGAATAGTCATAACAAAGACCTCAGGGCAGTCATAACCAAGATCTCCGGGCAATCATAACCAAGATCTCCGGGCAATCATAACCAGATCCTCTAGGCAGTCATAACCAAAACCTCCGAGCAGTCATAACCAAGACCTTCGGGCAGTCATAACCAAAACCTCCGGGCTGTTATAACCAAGACCTCTGACCAGTCATAACCAAGACCTCCAGCCAGTCAAAACGAAGACTTCCGGGCAGTCATAACCAAGACCTCCGAGCAGTCATAACCAAAACCTACAGGCAGTCATAACCAAGACCTCCGGGCAGTCATAACCAAGACCTCCGGGCAGTCATAACAAAGTTCTCCGGGCAGTCATAACCAAGACCTCTGGCCAGTCATAACCAAGTCCTCCGGGCAGTCTTAACAAAGTTCTCTTGGCAGTCATAACCAAGACCTCCGGACAGTCATAACAAAGACCTCCGGGCAGTAATAACCAAGACCTCCGAGCAGTCATAACAAAGACCTCCGGGCAGTCATAACAAAGTTCTCCGGGCAGTCATAACCAAGACCTCCAGACAGTCGTAACCTAGACCTCTGGCCAGTCATAACCAAGTCTTCCGGGCAGTCATAACAAAGATCTCAGGGCAGTCATAACCATGAACTCCTGGCAATCATAACCAAAACCTCCGTGCAGTCATAACCAAGACCTCAGAGCAGTCATAACCAAGACCTTCTGGCAGTCATAACCAAAACCTCCGGGCAGTCATAACGACGACCTCCCAGCTGCCATAACCAAGACCTCCATGCAGTCATAACCAAAATATCCGGTCAGTCATATCCAAGACCGCCGGACAGTCATAACCAAGACCTCTGAGCAGTGATAACCAAGACCTCCGGGCAGTGATAAGCAAGACCTCCTTGCAGTCATAACCAAAACCTCAGGACAGTCATAACCAAGACCTACCGGCAGCCATAATTAGGACCTCCGAGCAGTAATAACAAAAACCTCCGGGCACTCATAACAAAGATCTCCGGGCAGTCATAACCAAGACCTCCAGACAGTCAAAACCAAGACCGCCTGGCAGTCATAACCAAGGCCTCCGACCAGTCATAACCAAGACCTCCGGGCAGTCATAACCAAGACCTCTAGGCAGTCATAATTTAGATCTTCGGGCAGTCTTAACCAAGATCGAGCAGTCATAACCAAGACCGGGCAGTCATAACCAAGACCTCCGAATAGTCATAACAAAGACCTCTAGGCAGTCATAACCAAGACCTCCGAATAGTCATAACAAAGACCTCTGGGCAGTCATAACCAAGATCTCCGAATAGTCATAACAAAGACCTCCGAGCAGTCATAACAAAGACCTCGGGCATTCATAACCGAGATATCCGGGCAGTCATAACCAAGACCTCCAGGCAGTCATAAACAAGACCTCCGACCAGTCATAACCACGACCTCTGGGCAGTCATAACCAAGACCTTCAGGCAGTCATAACCAAAACCTCCGAATAGTCATAACAAAGACCTCAGGGCAGTCATAACCACGACCTCCGGGCAATCATAACCAAGACCTCTTACCAGTCATAACCAAGACCTCCAGGCAGTCATAACCAAGACCTCCGAGCAGTCATAACAAAGACCTTCGGGCATTCATAACCGAGATATCCGGGCAGTCATAACCAAGACCTCCAGGCAGTCATAACCAAGACCTCCGACCAGTCATAACCACGACCTCTGGGCAGTCATAACCAAGACCTCCAGGAAGTCATAACCAAGACCTTCGAGCAGTCATAACAAAGACCTCAAGGCAGTCATAACCAAGACCTCCGAATAACTATAACAAAGACCTCAGGGCAGTCATAACCAAGATCTCCGGGCAATCATAACCAAGATCTCCGGGCAATCATAACCAAATCCTTTAGGCAGTCATAACCAAAACCTCCGAGCAGTCATAACCAAGACCTTCCGGCAGTCATAACCAAAACCTCCGGGCTGTTATAACCAAGACCTCTGACCAGTCATAACCAAGACCCCCGGCGAGTCAAAACGAAGACTTCCTGGAAGTCATAACCAAGACCTCCGAGCAGTCATAACCAAAACCTACAGGCAGTCATAACCAAGACCTCCGGGCAGTGATAACCAAGACCTCCGGGCAGTCATAACAAAGTTCTCCGGGCAGTCATAACAAGACCTCTGGCCAGTCATAACCAAGTCCTCCGGGCAGTCTTAACAAAGTTCTCTTGGCAGTCATAACCAAGACCTCCGGGCAGTCATAACAAAGACCTCCGGGCAGTCATAACCAAGACCTCCGAGCAGTCATAACAAAGACCTCTGGGCAGTCATAACAAAGTTCTCCGGGCAGTCATAACCAAGACCTCCAGACAGTCGTAACCTAGACCTCCGAGCAGTCATAACCAAGTCCTCCGGGCAGTCATAACAAAGATCTCAGGGCTGTCATAACCATGAACTCCTGGCAATCATAACCAAAACCTCCGTGCAGTCATAACCAAGACCTCAGAGCAGTCATAACCAAGACCTTCTGGCAGTCATAACCAAAACCTCCGGGCAGTCATAACGACGACCTCCCAGCTGCCATAACCAAGACCTCCATGCAGTCATAACCAAAATATCCGGTCAGTCATATCCAAGACCTCCGGGCAGTCATAACTAAGACCTCTGAGCAGTGATAACCAAGACCTCTGGGCAGTCATAAGCAAGACCTCCTTGCAGTCATAACCAAAACCTCAGGACAGTCATAACCAAGACCTACCGGCAGCCATAATTTGGACCTCCGAACAGTCATAACAAAGACCTCCGGGCACTCATAACAAAGATCTCCGGGCAGTCATAACCAAGACCTCCAGACAGTCAAAACCAAGACCGCATGGCAGTCATAACCAAGGCCTCCGACCAGTCATAACCAAGACCTCCGGGCAGTCATAATCAAGACCTCTAGGCAGTCATAATTTAGATCTTAGGGCAGTCATAACCAAGACCGGGCAGTCATAACCAAGACTTCCGGCCAGTCATAGCAAAGACCTCCTTGCAGTCATAACCAAGACCTCCAGGTAGTCTTAACAAAGACCTCCAAGCAGTCCTAACTATGACCTCCGGCCAGTCATAATCAAAACCTCGAGGCAGTCACAACCAAGACCTCCAGGCAGTCATAACTAAGAACTCCGGGTAGGCATAACCAAGATCTCCGGGCAGTCATAACCAAGACCTCCGAATAGTCATAACAAAGAACTTTAGGCAGCCATAACCAAGACCTCCGAATAGTCATAACAAAGACCTCTGGGCAGTCATAACCAAGATCTCCGAATAGTCATAACAAAGACCTCCGAGCAGTCATAACAAAGACCTCGGGCATTCATAAACGAGATATCCGGGCAGTCATAACCAAGACCTCTAGGCAGTCATAAACAAGACCTCCGACCAGTCATAACCAAGACGTTCAGGCAGTCATAACCAAGACCTCCGGGATGTCATACCCAAGACCTCCAGCCAGTCATAACCCAGGCCTCCGTGCAGTCATAGAAAGGCCTCCGGCCAGTTATAACTAAGTTTTCCGGGCAGTCATAACCAAGATCTCCGGGCTGTCATAACCAAAACCTCTTGGATGTTATAACCAAGACCTCCAGGCAGTCATAAGCAAGACCTCCGGGCAATCATATCCAAGATCTCCAAGCAGTCATAAAAAAAGACCTCCGGGCAGTCATTTCAAAGTCCTTAGGTCATTCATAACCAAGATCCGGGCAGTAATAACCAAGACTTCCAGGCAGTCATAAAAAAGACCTCCGAGCAGTCATGACCAAGACCACCAGGCAGTCATAACCAAGACCACCGGGCAGTCAAGACAAAGACCTTCGGGCAGTCATAACAAAGATCTCCGGCCAGTTATAACCAAGATCTCCTGCCAGTCATAACCAAGACCTCCGGGCAGACATAAATGAGAACTCCGGGCAGACAGAACAATGACATCCGGGCAATCATAACCAAGACCATCGGGCATTCATAACAAAAACCTCCGGGCAATCATTACCAAGACCTCCAGGCAGTCATAACCAAGACCTCCAGGCAGTCATAAACAAGACCTCCAGGCAGTCATAACCAAGACCTCCAGGCCGTCATAACTAAAACCTCCAGGCAGTGATACCCAAAACCTCCAAGCAATCATAACCAAGACGTCCAGGCAGTCATAACTATGACCTCCAGGCAGTCATAACCAAGACCTCCAGGCAGTCATAACTATGACCTCCAGGCAGTCATAACCAAGACCTCCAGGCAGTCATAAAAAAGACCTCCGGGCAGTCATAAGCAAGACCTCCGGGCAGTCATAAGCAAGACCTCCGGGCAGTCATAAAAAAGACCTATTGGAAGTCATAACCAAGACCTCCGACCAGTCATAACCAAGACCTCCGACCAGTCATAACCAAGACCACCGACCGGTCATAACCAACACCTCCCTGCCGTCATAACGATGAACTCCGGGCAGTCAAAACCAAGACCTCCTGGCGGTCAAGACCAAGATCTCCGGGCAGTCAAGACCAAGACCTCTGAGCAGTCAAAACCAACACCTCCAGCAAGTCAAAACCAAGACCTCCAGGCATTCATGACCAAGACCTCCAATCAGTCTTAACCAAGACCTCTGTTTAGTCAAAACCACGACCTCCAGGTAGACATAACCAAGACCTCCAGGCAGTCAAAAGCAAGATCTCCCGGCAGTCATAACTTGACCTCCAATCAGTCTTAACCAAGACCTCTGGGGAGTAATAACCAAGACCTCCGGGCAGTCATAACTTGACCTCCAATCAGTCTTAACCAAGACCTCCAGGCAGTCATAACCAAGGCCTCTGGGCAGTCATAACCAAGACATCCAGGCATTCATGACCGAGACCTCCGGGCAGTCATGACTAAGACATTCGGGCAGTCATAACCAAGACCTCCAATCAGTCTTAACCTAGACCTCTGGGCAGTAATAACTAAGACCTCCGGCCGGTCATAACCAAGACCTCCAATCATTCATAACCAAGACCTCTGGGCAGTCATAACCAAGACCTCCAATCAGTCTTAACCAAGACCTCTGGGCAGTAATAACCAAGACCTCCAGGCAGTCATAACGAAAATCTCCAGGCAGTCATAACCAAGACCTCCAATCAGTCTTAACCAAGACCTCTGAGCAGTAATAACCAAGACCTCCAGGCAGTTATAACCAAGACCTCCGGGCAGTCATGACTAAGACATTCGGGCAGTCATAACCAAGACCTCCACCCAGTTATAACCAAGACCTCCAGCCGGTCATAACCAAGACCTCCGGGCAGTCATAACCAAGACTTCCTAGCAGTCATAACCGAGAACTCCGGGCAGTCATAACCAAGACCATCGGGCAGTCATAACCAAGCACTCCGGGCAGATAACCAAGACCTCCTAGCAGTCATAACCAAGACCTCCAGCCAGTCATACCCAAGACTTCCAGGCAGTCATAACCAAGACCTCCGAGCAGTCATAACCAAGACCTCCGTCCAGTCATAAACAAGACCTCCGGGCAGTCATAACATGACCGCTGAGCGGCAATAACAAAGACCTCAGAGCAGTCATAACATAGATCTCCGGGCAGTCGTAGCCAAGACCTCCAGGCAGTCATAACCAAAGCTTCCGAGCAGTTAAAACCAAGACCTCCGGGAAGTCATAACGAAGACCTCTGGACAGTCATAACCAAGACCTCCAGGCAGTCATAACCATGACCTCCAGGCAGTCATAACCAAGACCTCCAGGAAGTCATAACCAAGACCTCTGGGGCAGTCATAACTAAGACCTCCGCCAAGTCATACCATGACCTCCGATCTGTCATAAACAAGACCTCCAGGCAGTCATAACCATGAACTCCAGGCAGTCATAACCAAGACCTCAGGGGAATTGGAACCAGGACCTCCAGGGAGTCATAACCAAGACCTCCGGGCAGTCATAACCATTTCATCCGGGAAGTCATAACCACGATCTCAAGGTAGTCATAACCAAGACCTCCGGGCAGTTATAAACAAGACCTCCAGGCAGTCATAACCAAGACCTCCATGCTGTTATAACGAAGAAATATGAGCAGTCTTAACCAAGACCTCCGGGCAGTCATAACCAAGACCTCCGGACAGTCATTACCAAAACCTCCGGGCAGTCATAACCACGACCTCCGGCAGGTCAAAACCAAGACCTCCGAGCAGTCATACCCAAGACCTCCGGGCAGTCATAACTAAGACCTTCTGGCAGTCATAACTAAGACCTCCGGGAAGTCATAACTAAGACTTTTGAACAGTCATAACCAAGACCTTTGAACAGTCATAACCAATACCTCCAGGGAGTTATAGCCAAGATCTTCGGGCATTCATAACAAAGACCTCCGGGGAGTTATAACCAAGACCTTTGAACAGTCATAACCAAGACCTCCAGGCAGTCGTATCCAAGACATCCGGGCAGTCATAACCAAGGCATCCGGGCAGTTATAACCAAAACCTCCGCGCAGTCATAACTAAGGCCTCCGAGCAGTCATAACCACGACCTCCAGGCTGTCATAACCAAGGCATCCGGGCAGTCATAACCAAGACCTTCGTGCAATCATAACCAAGACCTCCGGGCAGTCATAACCAAGATCTCCGGGCAGTAATAACTAAGACCTTCTGGCAGTCATAACCAAGCCCTCCATGCAGTCATAGCCAAGACCTCCGGGCAGTCATAACCAAGACCTTTGAACAGTCATAAACAAGACCTTTGAACTGTCATAACTAAGACCTCCGGGCAGTCTTAATCGAGACCTCCGGGCAGTCCTAATCGAGACCTTCGGGCAGTCATAGAAAAGACCTCCGGGCAGTCATAACCAAGACCTCCAGGCAGTCAAAACCAGGACCTTCGTGCAGTCATAACCAAGACCTCCGGGCAGTCTTAACTAAGACCTCCGGGCAGTCATAACCAAAACCGTCAGGCAGTCATAACCACGACCTCCAGGTAGTCATAACCATGACCTCCGGCCAGTCTTAACTAAGACCTCCGGGCAGTCATAACCAAAACCGTCAGGCTGTCATAACCACGACCTCCAGGCAGTCATAACCACGACCTCTAGGCAGTCATAACCAAGACCTCAGGGCAATCGGAACCAGGACCTCCAGGGAGTCATAACCAAGACTTCCGGGCAGTCATAACCATTTCGTCCGGGAAGTCATAACCACGATCTCAAGGTAGTCATAACCAAGACCTCCGGGCAGTTATAAACAAGACCTCCAGGCAGTCATAACCGAGAACTCCATGCAGTTATAACGAAGAAATATGAGCAGTCTTAACCAAGACCTCCGGGCAGTCATAACCAAGACCTCCTGACAGTCATAACCAAGACCTCCGAGCAGTCATAACCACGACCTCCGGCCAGTCAAAACCAAGACCTCCGAGCAGTCATAACCAAGACCTCCGGGCAGTCATAACTAAGACCTTCTGGCAGTCATAACTAAGACCTCCGGGAAGTCATAACCAAGACTTTTGAACAGTCATAACCAAGACCTTTGAACAGTCATAACCAATACCTCCAGGGAGTTATAACCAAGATCTTCGAGCATTCATAACAAAGACCTCCGGGGAGTTATAACCAAGACCTTTGAACAGTCATAACCAAGACCTCCAGGCAGTCGTATCCAAGGCATCCGGGCAGTCATAACCAAGGCATCCGGGCAGTTATAACAAAAACCTCCGCGCAGTCATAACTAAGGCCTCCGAGCAGTCATAACCAAGACCTCCAGGCTGTCATAACCAAGGAATCCGGGCAGTCATAAACAAGACCTTCGCGCAATCATAACCAAGACCTCCGGGCAATCTTAACCAAGACCTCCGGGCAGTCATAACAAAGGCCTCCGGGCAGTCATAACCAAGACCTCCGGGCAGTCATAACCAAGACCTCCGGGCAGTCATAACTAAGACGTCCGGGCAGTCATAACCAAGACCTCCAGGCATTCATAACAAAGACATATAGACAGTCATAACCAAGACCTCCGGGCAGTCATAACTAAGATCTCTGTTCAGTTACAAACAAGACCTCCAGGCAGTCATAACCAAGACCTCCAGGATGTCATAACCAAGACCTCCGAGCTCTCATAACCAAGACCTCCAGGCCGTTATAACAAAGACCTCAAGGCAGTCATAACCAAGACCTCCAGACAGTCATAACTAAGACCACCAGGCAATCATACCCAAGACCTCCAGGCCGTCACAACTAAGACCTTAAGGCAATCATAACAAAGACCTTCGGGCAGTCATAACCAAGGCCTCCAGGCAGTCATACCCAAGACCTCCAGGCCGCCATAACCAAGACCTCCAGGCAGTCATAACCAAGACCTCCGGGCAGTCATAACCAAGAACTCTGGCTAGTCATAAACAAGACATCTGGGCAGTAATAACTAAGTCCTCCAGGCAGTCATAACCAAGACCTCCGGGGACTCATAACCAAGACCTTCGAGCAGTCATATCTATGGCCTCCGGGCAGTCATAACCAAGACCTCCAGGCAGTCATAACGAAGGCCTCCAGGCAGTAATAACTAAGCCTTCCAGGCAGTGATAACTAAGACCTCCAGGCAGTCATGACCAAGACCTCCGGGCTGTCATAACCAAGACCTGCAGGCAGTCTTATTCAAGATCTCCGAGCAGTCATAACCAAGACCTCCAGGCAGTCATAACCTAGACTTCTAGGCAGTCATAACTAATACCGTTAGGCAGTCATAACCAAGACCTCCGGGCAGTCATAAACAAGACCTTCGGGCAGTCATAAGCAAGACCTCCGGGCAGTCATAACAAAGACCTCCGAGCAGTCATAACCAAGACCTCCAGTCAGTCATAACCAAGACCTTCGGGCAGTCATAACCAAGACCTCCAGGCAGTCGTAACGAAGACCTCCAGGCAGTCATAACGAAGACCTCCGGGCAGTCATAACCAAGACCTTCGGGCAGTCATAACGAAGGCCTTCGGGCAGTCATAACAAAGACCTCCGGGCAGTGATAACCAAGACCTCTAGGCAGTCATAACGAAGACCTCCGGGCAGTCATAACAAAGACGTCCGGGCAGTCATAACCAAGACCTCCAGGCAGTCATAACGAAGACCTCTAGGCAGTCATAACTAAGACCTCCAGGCAGTCATAACGAAGACCTCTAGGCAGTCATAATCAAGACCTCCAACCAGTCATAATAATGACCTCCAGGCAGTCATAACGAAGACCTCTAGGCAGTCATAACCAAGACCTCCGGCCAATCATATCCAAGACCTCAAGGCCGTCATAACTAAGACCTCCAGGCAGTCATAACCAATACCCCCGGACTGTCATAACCAAGACCTCCGGGCAGTCATAACCAAGACCCCTGGGCTGTCATAACCAAGACATCCGTGCAGTCATAAACAAGACATCCAGGCAGTAATAACCAAGTATTTCAGGGAGTCATCATTAAGACCTCCGGGAAGTCATAACCAAGACCTCCGAGGAGTCATAACCAAGACCTCCGGGCAGTCATAACCAAGACCTCCGAGGAGTCATACCCAAGACCTCCGGACATTCATAACCAAGACCTCCAGGCAGTCATAAATAAGACCTCCGGGCAGTCATAACCAAGACCTCCAGGGAGTCAAAACCAATATCTCCTGGGAGTCATAATTAACACCTCCGGGAAGTCATAATCAAGACCTCCAGGCAGTCATAACCACGACCTCCAGGCCGTCATAACCAAGACCTCCAGACAGCGATAATTAAGACTTCCGGGCAGTCATAACCAAGACCTCAAGGCAGTCATAACCAAGACCTTCTGGCAGTCATAACCAAGACCTTCTGGCAGTCAAAACGAAGACCTCCAGGAAGTCATAACAAAGACCTCCTGGCAGTTATAACCAAGACCTCCAGGAAGTCATAACCAAGACCTTCGGGAAGTCATAGCCAAGACCTCCAGGCAGTCATAATCAAGACCTTCGGGCAGTCATAACCAAGACCTCCGAGCAGTCATAACCAAGTCCTCCGGGCAGTTATAACCAAGACCTCTTGCCAGTTATAACCAAGACCTCCAGGCAGTCATAACGAAGACTTCTAGGCAGTCAAAACAAGACCTCCGGGCAGTCATAACCAAGACCTCTAGGCAGTCATAACTAAATCCTCCGGGCAGTTATAACTAAGACCACGAGGCAGTCATAACCAAGACCTCTGGGCAGTCAGAACCAAGACCTCCAGGCAGTCATAACGAAGACCTCTACGCAGTCATAACCAAGACCTCCAGGCAGTCATAACCAAGACCTCCGGCCAGTCATATCGAAGACCTCAACGCAGTCATAACTAAGACCTTCGGGCAGTCATAACCAAGACCTCTGGGCTGTCATGACCAAGACATCCGTGCAGTCATAACCAAGACCTCCAGGCAGTAATAACTAAGTATTTCGGGGAGTCATTGTTAAGACCTCCGGGAAGTCATAATCAAGACCTCCGGGCAGTCATAACCAAGACCTCCGGGGAGTCATACCCAAGACCTCCGGACATTCATAACCAAGACCTCCAGGCAGTCAAAAATAAGACCTCCGGGCAGTCATAACTAAGACCTCCAGGGAGTCAAAACCAAGATCTCCGGGGAGTCATAATTAAGACCTCCAGGAAGTCATTACCAAGACCTCCGTACAGTCATAATCAAGACCTCCGGGAAGTCATAACAAGACCTTCGGGCAGTCATAATTAAGACCTCCAGGCAGTCATAACCAAGACCTCCAGGCCACGATAATTAAGACTTCCGGGCAGTCATAACCAAGACCTCCAGGTAGTCATAACCAAGCCCTCCGGGCAGTCATAACCAAGACCTCCGGGGAGTTATAACCAAGCCCTCCGGGCAGTCATAACCAAGACCTTCTGGCAGTCATAACCAAGACCTTTGGGGAGACATAACCAAGACCTCCAGGCAGATATAACCAGGACCTCCTGGCAGTCATAACCAAGACTTCCAGGTAGTCAAAACCAAGACCTCCAGGCAGTCATAACCAAGCCCTCCGGGCAGTCATAACCAAGACCTCCTGGGAGTCATAACCAAGCCCTCCGGGCAGTCATAACCAAGACCTCCAGGCAGTCAAAGCAAAGACCTCCGGGCAGTTATAACCAAGACCTCCATGCAGTCATAACGAAGGCCCCCAAGCAGTCATAACTAAGACCTCCATGCAGTCATTACTAAAACCTCCAGGCAGTCATAACCAAGACCTCTGGGCAGTCATAACCAAGACATCCGGGCAGTCATAACTAAGACCTCCGGGCATTCATAACCAAGACCTCCAGGGAGTCAAAACCAAGATCTCCGGGGAGTCATAATTAAGACCTCCAGGCAGTCATTACCAAGACCTCCAGGCAGTCATAACCAAGACCTCCAGGCCGTTAGAACCAAGACCTCCAGGCAGTGATAATTAAGACCTCCGGGCAGTCATAACCAAGACCTCCAGGCAGTCATAACGAAGACTCCGGGCAGTCATAACGAAGACCTCCGGCAGTCATAACCAAGACCTCAAGGCAGTTATAACAAAGACCTCCAGCAGTCATAACCAAGACCTCCAGGCAGTCATAACCAAGACCTTCTGGCAGTCATAACCAAGACCTCCAGGCAGTCATAACGAAGACTCCGGGCAGTCATAACGAAGACCTCCGGCAGTCATAACCAAGACCCCAGGAAGTCATAACAAAGACCTCCGGGCAGTTATAACCAAGACCTCCAGGAAGTCATAACCAAGACCTTCGGGCAGTCATAGCCAAGACGTCCAGGCAGTCATAACCAAGCCCTCCGAGCAGTCATAACAAAGGCCTAAAGGCAGTCATAACCAACACCTCCAGAAAATCATAACCAAGACCTCCGGGCAGTCATATCTATGACCTTCTGGCATTTATAACCAAGACCTCCGGGCAGTTATACCCAAGACCTTCAGGCAGTCATAATTAAGACCTCCGGGCAGTCATAACCAAGACCTGCGGGGAATCATACCCAATACCTCCGGGCAGTCATAATCAAAACCTACAGGCAGTCCTAACAAAGACCTCCGTGCAGTTATAACCAAGACCTCCAGGCAGTCATAGCCAAGCCCTCCGAGCAGTCATAACCAAGACCTCCAGGCAGTCATAACCAAGAACTCCAGGCAGTCATACCTATGTCCTCCGGGCAGTCATAACCAAAATGTCCGGGCAGTCATATCCTAGACCTTCAGGTTGTCATAACCAAGACCTTCGGGCTTTCATAACCAAGACCTCCAAGCAGTCATAACCAAGACCTCTAGGCAGTCATAACCAAGATCTCCGGGCAGTCATAACCAAAACCTCCAGGCAGTCAAAACCAAGACTTCCAGACAGTCATAACCAAGACTTCCAGGCAGTCATAACCAAGACCTCCAGAATGTCATAACCAAGACTTCCGGGCAGTCATAACCAAGACCTCCGGGCAGTCATAACCAAGCCCTCTGGCTAGCCATACCCAAGACCTCCGGGCAGTCATACCCAAGACCTCCAGCTAGTCATAACCAAGCCCTCTAGGCAGTCATAAATAAGACCTCCAGGCAGTCCTAACCAAGTCCTTCGACTAGTCATAACCAAAACCTCTTGCAGTCGTAACCAAGACCTCCGGCCAGTCATAACCAAGACCTCCGGGCAGTCATAACCAAGACATCCGGGCAGTTATAACAAAGACCTCCGACCAGTCATAACAAAGACCTCCTGGCAGTCATAACTAAGACCTCCGGGCAGTCATAACCAAGACCTCCGGGCAGTTATAACAAAGACCTCCTGGCAGTCATACCTAAGACCTCCTGGCAGTCATAACTATGACCTCCTTGCATTCATAAGTATGACCTCCGTGTAGTCATAACTAAGACCTCCGGGCAGTCATAACCATGACCTCCGGGCAGTCATAACCAAGACCTCCGGGCAGTCATAACCAAGACCTCTGGGCAGTCATAACAAAGACCTTTGATCAGTCATAACCAAGACCTCCGGGCTGTCATAACAAAGACCTCAAGGCAGTCATAACCAAGACCTCCGGGCAGTCATAACCAAGACCTCCACGTAGTCATAACCAAGATCTCCGACCAGTCATAACCAAGACCTCCGGGCAGTTATAACCAAGTCCTCCGAGCAGTCATAACGAAGGCCTACGGGCAGTCATAACAAAGACCTCCAGACAGTCATAACGAAGACCTCTGGGCAGTCCTAACCAAGACCTCCAGGCAGTAATAAGCAAGACCTCCGGGCAGTCATTACTAAGACCTCCAGGCAGTCATAACTAAGAACTCCGGGCTGTTATATCTAAAACCTCCAGGCAGTCATAACCAAGAGCTCTAGGCAGTCATATCTATGACCTTCAGGCAGTCATAACCAAGACCTTCAGGCAGTCATAACCAAGACCTCCAGGTAATCATAACCAAGACCACTGGGCAGTCATAACGAAGACCTCCAGGCAGTCATAACCAAGATTTCCGGGCTGTCATTACCAAAACCTCCGAGCAGTCATAATTAAGACCTCTGGGCAGTCATAACCAAGACCTCTGGGCAGTCCTAACCAAGACCTCCAGGCAGTCATAATTAAGACCTCCGGGCAGTCATAACCAAGACCTGCGGGGAATCATACCCAAGACCTCTGGGCTATCTTGACGTTATCTTGAGATGATTTCGGGGCTTTTTTTAGTGTCCCCGCGGCCCGGTCCTCGACCAGGCCTCCACCCCCAGGAAGCAGCCCGTGACAGCTGACTAACTCCCAGGTACCTATTTACTGCTAGGTAACAGGGGCATTTAGGGAGAAAGAAACTTTCCCCATTTGTTTCTGCATCGTGCGGGAATCGAACCCGCGCCACAGAATTACGAGTCCTGCGCGCTATCCACCAGGCTACGAGGCCCAATCAGTCATAACCAAAACCTACAGGCAGTCCTAACAAAGACCTCCGGGCAGTCATAACCAAGACGTCCAGGCAGTCATTAGCCAAGCCCTCCGAGCAGTCATAACCAAGACCTCCAGGCAGTCATAACCAAGACCTCCAGGCAGTCATTAGCCAAGCCCTCCGAGCAGTCTTAACCAAGACCTCCAGGCAGTCATAACCAAAAACTCCAGGCAGTCATTTCCTAGACCTAAAGGCAGTCATAACCAAGACCTTCAGGTAGTCATAACCAAGACCTCCGGGCAGTCATAACCAAGACCTCCGGGCAGTCATAACCAAGACCTCCGGGCAGTCATAACCAAGACATCCGGGCAGTCTTAACCAAGACATCCGGGCAGTCTTAACCAAGACCTCCGGGCAGTCATAACGAAGATATTTGGGCAGTCAAAACCAAGACCTTCGGGCAGTCAAAACGAAGACCTCCAGGAAGTCATAACCAAGACCTTCGGGCAGTCATAGCCAAGACCTCCAGGCAGTCATAACCAAGACCTTCGGGCAGTCATAACCAAAACCTACAGGCAGTCATAACCAAGACCTTCGGGCAGTCATAACCAAAACCTACAGGCAGTTATAACCAAGCCCTCCGAGCAGTCATAACGAAGGCCTAAGGGCAGTCATAACAAAGACCTCCGGGCTGTTATAACCAAGACCTCCGGGCAGTCATAACCAAGATCTCCAGGAAGTCATATCCAAGACCTCCAGGCAATCATAACAAAGACCTCCAGGTAGTCATAACCAAGACCTCCAGGTAATCATAACCAAGACCTCCAGGTAGTCATAACCAAGATCTGCGGTCATTCATAACCAAGACCTCCAGACAATCATAACCAAGACCTCCTGGGAGTCATAACCAAGACCTCCGGGCAGTTATAACCAAGACCTCCAGGCAGTCATAACAAAGACCTGCTGGGAATCATACCCATGACCTCCATGCAGTCATAACGAAGACCTCCAAGCAGTCATAACTAAGACCTCCAGGCAGTCATGACCAAGACCTTCAGGCAGTCATAACAAAGACCTCCAAGCAGTTATAACCAAGACTTCCAGGTAGTCATAACCAAGACCTCTTGCCAGCAACCCGTTCTCACACAAGACAGTACATATATGACTTAATGCTTAAAGTCAATATGTTGAATATGAATTAGTAAATATGTGATATATTCCCAGTTACTTTTTTTCCAAGGCCCAAACTCTTCCTCACGTACCAATTTACGTCTCACAGTACCCGTCCGTCAACCTAGATAGCAGAATAGTCGTGATTGGTTCAATTATAAGGAAAATTGTAGTTTTCAGGTCCCACATGGGTTGTGAAATTTACCTACTATTGTCCATGCTCTTAGAATATTACAGATCAGCTACTTCCTATTGAAGGCTCATAGTTTTGTTTTGAGAAATATTAGTTGTTCTTAGTAAATTATAATAAGCACTAAAAATTATTACATAAAATAACAGTCCTTCACCAATCAATATTATATACCATAGTTTGTGCTTTACAAATATTTAAAGGATGTTTTGTAGGAACGGTAACAGAAAACGATGTTACGTTGGAATGTCAATGGGGTTAACTACTGCAAACAGGATGGTATTGTGTCTACTATACCAACTATAGCTAGGATGGGTATATTGTCCACTACCACCTGTTAGGTGGGTAAGGGGTCCAATACCACCCACAGGATGGGTATGAGGGTCACATCCACCCACAGGATGAGTATGGGGATCACATTCACCCACAGGAAAGGTATGGGGTCCAATGCCACCCACAGGATGAGTATGGCGTCCACTACAACCTACAGGGTGGGTATGGGGCTCCAACCACCCATAGAATGGGTATGGGGTCCAATAACACCCACTGGATGTGTATGGCGTCGAGCTCGAAAACCGCAGCATTCATCTCAGAACCATGCCTATTTCACGCAGATTCCTTAATAAACGTAAGAGTTTTATATGTCACATGAAAGATAGAAATATAAGCTTCATTCTAAATACCTTACCATGGGCATATTTAAATTTAAAGCGAAGATACGTGTACTTTGATAATAGCCGAGCTCAGACCCCGGACAGATCGATCGATCGAGCAACTCTCTCGCAGAACAATGTTTATTTTACGTGAATTCGTTAATAAACATATGTTTTATATGTCTCAAGAAAGGCAGACATATAAGCTTCACTTTAAACACTTTACCATAGACATATTTAATGTTCTAATGAAGATACATGTATTTTAAAAATTACGGAACTCCCACCCCTTACAGACTGAACGACAGAGCAACTCTCTCTTAGATCAATGTTTATTTCACGTAAATTAGTTAATAAACACAAATGTTTTATATGTCGTAAGCAAGATAGAAATAAGAGCTTCATTTTAAATACATTACAATAGACATATTTATAGCTCAAGTAACATATCTTTTCTACATATCTTTTTATAGTAGCGCTCAGTAGCTTGTCGGGCATGGAGCGCAGACGCCTACGCACTTGCCGATATATTGTATAATTAACAAAGATACGCTAATAAAGCCTAAAATCTTATATGCCTCCAGAAAGACCGAGATATGAACATTATTATGATGGCACCAAATGAAATATATAATGTTCGAGAACAAAGATATATCAATTTTAAATTAAGTTTCGACTCTTGCTCGGGCGAGAGAGATGGGGCGACTCTCGCCCCATCTATTGGAGATTCTGTCCACTAAAGACCCAGAGCTACTCAAACCCTCCAAGCATTATTTAAGTAATGAAGTAATATGGTATATTTACTCACTATAATGTGGGTGCTGAATGTAGAACATGAGAAACATATATTTACTCCAAACTAATGTAATTTCATTATGAAATAAGTAAATAAGTAGCATCAAAGGAAGTCGACGGTCCAAGCGTCAATGTTGTGGAGCGACTTATCCAAGATATATCGTTGTTTGGAAAGTGTTTGTTGGCATATCCAGTTGTCGCACTTCTCTGTGTAGCGAGTAGATTATCCCAATAATATACTCGCTCCAAATGCATTCTTAATATTCCTGTCAACCTTTGGAGATGAATGAGGTGAGGCGTTGCCCGGGCAACACGGTGAGGTGTTGCCCGAGCATACAAGTCCATCATCACCCAGCAAGCCATCCATCACCCATCACTCACCACCCATCAAGTCCATCATCACCCAGGAAAAATCTGCTATCAGAATAATATCAAATTCTGCTTTCAGACAACACACAGCCCCCTTGTTTAACTCCTTAAACATGCTAAACATAATCTCACTCCACAAATTCTCTTGTGTCAACTACATTTACAAAATCCTGTTCTTAAATGCAAATCCTTGTCTGAAACTCTTCTTGAACAGATGTAATAGGACCCATTATCACCACACCTAAATAAATATCTCTTTGATATCCCCAGAGTTAAACTTAATCTGTGTAAACACTCTATGCAAATAAAGGGACCCAGTTTATGGAACTCACTCCCTACTGAATTGAAAAGCTGTCCAACTTTTACATCATTCAAAATCAATACTAAAAAGTACCTAATTTCATCTTCATAGTTTTTCACTTTTTGCTTTAAAATTGCACTGTATCAATTGCTACCCAATCTCCCAACCTCTATGTTCCCAATTTGAACATCTTTACCATTGTGATCATTGCTGTTTTCTTATATGTGCTGTCAATCTGTGGTATGGTGTTTATAAATCTTGTTTATCTGTATCTTTTGCTACCCAGTCTCCCAATCTTTATGTACCCAATCTGAACATCTTTACCATTGTGATCATTGCTGTCTTATATGTGCTGTCAATCTGCTGTATGGTGTGTATTAACCTTGTTTAAATTACTAATCAAGCTGTCAATGTAATCAATCAGAGCTTTAATATAACAATGTGCTTTAATATACCTACTTATCTCTCTCATCTCATTTTTCTCTTGTAATGTATCTTTATCATTTATCAATTCTGATTGAAATTACCTACTTAAAATTATCTGCTAGATTAAGGACCTGCCCGAAACGCTGTGCGTACTAGTGGCTTTACAAGAATGTAAATACTGTACTATCCAATGTATTCTCACAAACCCAATGTACCTTCTTGTATATATATAAATAAATAAATAAAAATAAATAGCAAACATTAACTAGTCTACTTTCAAGTGTGGTCTAGAGCAGACACTTGCGAGATACTGTACCAACGCTCAGTGCGCTCAACTCACACCAAAGTATCACCTGTGTACTTCTGTATATTCGACCAAATATATATATAGTATCTTAGTGTCTGTGTTTATTTGTCACCATACTTTACGTAACAATAGAACCAGTTACATCTGCACAAATTATCACAAATTTAAATTATAATGTTAACTAGTAGAATACATATTTTTAATAAAATCTAACATAACTAGCCAGAAAACATTTAACATTTATTAAAAATATATGTTTGGAAGTTAAATCGACTTCATAGGACAATAGTTTTGTTATATATACTCGTTATTCGTTGACATGCGTTCGTTACTTAAACAACCATGTACTGTACTTATGTAAAATCTCCCATGTCTCCTCGCTCATCTCGCCGAACCCTACAGGCTCTGTGATATATTGTTTAATTAATTGAGATTCACAAATAAAGCTTACAATTGTATATGTTATCAAAAAGGCAGAGCTTAGTTTAGTTCATTTATTATGCACCCCATACCCATCCAATGGGCAATAGTGGAGTGTTACAGAGGCACATAATGGGCTCAGGGACTGAGCCCCACAATTCATATAGCCAAGCAAGTTATAATCTTGATAAGCTAGTTACAAAAGTCAATGCACATTGTCACATCAACAATGGGCTCGAGACCGACCACAAATACAGTTTATAATTTAAGCAACTGACATATATGGAGGGCTAGTGTCACAATTGATATGTTTATCCTACACATAACCCCCTCTCCCCATACAATAGGCAGCGGTGGATAGGTTACAATCAAGTCGTTTTTTGCGTTTTATTAGGAGATTAGATCTTATTGGGTGAGGAAAGATATTCATATTTTAAAGAAGGCTTCTTGGCTGATGCTCTCCATTGATGGAAAATATACAACCTTTTGAAAATCAATGTTAGTTTGATCTAGATATTGTAATTAACGAATGTATTTATGTCATCAGAAAGGTAGAAATATAGGCTACATTTAAAATCCTTTGTCATAAATATAACTGAAGTGAAAACGAAGATATATGCGTTTTGATAGTTACTTGATGGCTAGCTCTGAGAGTGTGAAGCCCTGCACACCAGCCAATAAATTGTATAATTAGTTTCCATATATTTTAATTAATCTTAAAAATCTATGTCAGAAGAAAGGAAGATGTAGCCGTTAATGTGACAACATTTAAAAATATATATCTCTTAAGTTAAATAAATAATACCACATTATCGCCGGTGTCCGGACACAGGAAAACTACCTAGGTATCAGTATCCAGCCAGGCGGGGATCACAGGCTGCACAATACTGATAAATTATGTAATGCACTACTTGTGGTCGATCTCGAACCCATTTATGATGTGACGACTTATAGTGAATTTTGTAACTAGCTCATCAAGATTTTATCTTGCTTAGCTAAATGAATTGTGGGGTTCGGTCCTTTCATTTTCTTTCTTTATTATGCACCCCATAATACCCATCCCGTGGGTGGTGGTGTAAAGGATTACAGAGGCACATAATCGGTTCAGGAACTGAACCCTCTAGTTCGTTTAGCGAAGCAAATAACAATCTTTTGACGCTAGTTACAAAATTATTAATGTACACATACTTATGCATACATGTACATATACATACGTATACATATATTCAGACACATACATATTTAATCACCCACACAAATACACACATCAGTAATCTTTTGTGTCACAAGTGGTTCAACAAGAGGCTCACAACAGTCACTATACAAGGCACTTTACATCTATGAGGAGTCGCACAGTTACTAGTCTTGCTCCACACCCACCCAACTGGGCGGCAGTTTTACAGTCATGTGCTCCACACCCACCCAACTGGGCGGCAGTTTTACAGTCATGTGCTCCACACCCACCCAACTGGGCGGCAGCTTTACAGTCATGTGCTCCACACCCACCCAACTGGGCGGCAGCTTTACAGTCATGTGCTCCACACCCACCCAACTGGGTGGCAGCTTTACAGTCATGTGCTCCACACCCACCCAACTGGGCGGCAGCTTTACAGTTACTTGGTGTTATTCTTCACCTATATCTCTTTCTGGTTAATCCCTATTTACATTGTGCAGTTCAGGTTTCGTCGCCAGACTATAGTTTTTAGTTTAGTTAATTTATCACATAATGGGTTCAGGGACTGAACACACAATTTATTTATCTAAGCAAGTTACAATCTTGAGGAGCTAGCCACAAAATTCATAACACATCGTCACATCAACAATGGGTTCGAGATCGACCACAAGTACAGTTTCTAAATTAAGCAAATGCCATATGTGTAGAGCTAGTGTCACAATTGATATGTTTGTCCTGCACATTTCCACAGTAGTTTGCTTAGGTTCTTTTAATTATCTTAGATATCATTGAAGAGAACCTCCTAGGTACTATACTGTATATATGCTGGTAAGAAGTATAATTATCCTGAGAAATCGTGTAAATTATGTTGTACGAGTGCTTCCAGTTAAGTAACATAGTTCATTTGTATGCGCGTGCTTGAAGAGGAAATGTTATCCCTCCCCCCCCCCAATGTAAATATTTGTGGGTTTCAGACCATACGACCGCGGCTTACCCTCGCCGCGGTCGAGGGTAAGAACACCGGATGTATACCCAGTATTACAAGTAAACATTAGCAATAACAATTATGGAAAGTTCCTTCACCTATACATAGAGAAGAGACTGAACTTCAGCACCCACATACAACACACAAGGGGATGCTCTGAGAGAGAGAGAGTGAGAGTAAAAATGTCCACTGAGGTCTGTTTAAGTCCTTTTGGGGACCTTAATCATTAGGACGTCCAATGATTAACGCAAAGTGAAGCGTATTCAGATGGTATATTGACAACATTCAGCATATCTCATAATGACCTAGTAGTACTTGGTGCACAAATACCTTTTCCAAAGGAATCACAAAACATAATTAAACACAACTGTACCGTACAGTCTTATATATTTATTTCAGTTTGAACAAATTTTAACATTAAAGGATAAATCCTTTAATTGGTTGAAATTGGTCTTAATATTCGAAATCTAATTTGTTGATGTTAAATAATATAAGGTTCAAATTTATTAAGATACATACTTTAAAAACTATTTCTATTTGAAATTTAAATAACATAAAAAGAGTACAGAATATAACAAATACCGACTATATAAGAGACCTGACACTTGCAGCACTTAATTATGCTATTGTAACACATTGAAAGTAATAACATTATTTGATTCAGCAAAGCATTTGGTGAGGTTATAATAATAATAATAATAATAATAATGTATTAATTATTTTAAATTATAATTCACAACTTGCTAGCGCACAAGAAACAAATCCACGAATCATTATTACATTCTGTAACACCTACACATGATCCATGGTGCCAAATATTGCAACGGTCACAGCATACCATCAGCTTCAAATCATTTGGCTTTCTGCAAATGCAGTACACTTCCATCGAGCATGACCGGATGATTCGTTTTCTTCTCAGTGTCTGAGCTACAGGGAATGAGATGAGACACTTTCCTTTAAAGTTCTCTTGAAGATGTTGTCTCATATTCTGCACATCATACGAGGTTCACCGGATTTACACCACTTGCAAGTGATGCAGCAAACGCCACAGCATATACCCCACTCATACTTGAGTCCCTGTGTCTGCTGACATTCACTATATTGCATATCAGCTTATCATCCTGGCAATTAGCAAGAGCACACAAGATAATTTCAGTAGATTTGGATGGTAATTTATGCCTGGTGTCGTATATGTTAATTTGTCCAGTTACTCCAATGTTGGAAACGGTGACCCAGTGACAACCATCAACTTGGATAATATGAATAAATTCACCAATTGTAACTGGCCAGGAGAGGTCCCGCTACAACGCTGGGTCATGAAGGCCTTCTACGCTTGGCACAGTTTGTTTCATGAGGTCACATGCAGATTTTATATGAAGGTCAGAGAGCTGTACATTTGTTCCAATGTTCATTATCTCGTCATCTGTTAAATAATTTAACATTGTCGAATGTGAAGCACTGTTATCACTCTCCTTATTGTTGCATTGGTGTGAGGAGTGGCAGTGATTGGTGCAGTTTATTTTTTCTTTAAATAAGGACATATATTTGTACTGCAGATACCAGTACAGTTGCACCGTTTCTTTATATATTTTATACTTGGGTTAGCAAGGCGAGACGCTTTTCTTAACGTGATGCTGTTGGTATCAAATAAAAATAGCTTTTAAAGTATGTATCTTAATAAATTTGAACCTTATATTTTTTAACATCAACAAATTAGATTTCGAATGTTAAAACCAATTTCAACCAATTAAAGGATTTATCCTTTAATGTTAAAAATTGTTCAAACTGAAATAAATATATAACACTGGACGGTACAGTTGTGTTTGCCTGCCACAGCCTTGAGAGCACGGAGCCTCTCTCTACATTGGCGACCCAGTCTGGCTAAAACATTGCGGTACAGTAGAACCTCAAGACCAATGTATTTGTATCTGGTAACATAGTCGAGCAGAGAGCCATCATCCAACTGCATTTTGCGAACGGCCCCACCTCGTCTGGGTGGGTGTCGGTTCAAGATCTTTGTTTTCTCTACTGAGATGACTAAGCATAGTTCCTGACATGTGTACAATACAGAGTTCAGAACATTTTGGGTGTTGGTATACCCATTGGTGTGGATCAGTATATCATCCACATAGCTAATGATACGTTCGCTGGACCTTCTAGTTACTAAGTTTAAAAGTGCATTGATTAACACATTGAACAGAGTACGACTGAGGACACCTCCCTGTGAGTGCCAAGTTCAAAATCTCTCGTTACACGCCTATGCCCTTGGAACAGTACAGATGACTTCCTGTTGGATAGATAGCCTCTTATCCACCGTAGAAGCCATCCTCCAACATTCATTTTAGCAAGTTCTCTCAGAATGACGTGTGGGTTAGCAATGTCAAAGGCTGACTTAAGATCTAGGAAAGTGGTATATGACCTATCAGTATGCAGGGTGAGGAATGTGGTAATACAGTGATGTACACTCTTTCCATGCGTAAAGCCATATATCTGGGGAGACAACATATTATTAATTTTGTAAAGGAGACGGTTGAGAACATCCTCTCAAGACACTTATAGAGACAACTAGTGAGGGAGATTGGGCGAAAAGCACTCGGCTGGTGAGGTTTAGGAATGGGAATAATAACAATGTTGGTCCATGACTTAGGAAGCTCCCCAGTTACATAGCTCATATTATACAATTGAAGCAAGGGATTCCCTGGAACTAGCAGAAGCATATGCAGTATGCCGTAAGTAACTCCATCCTCCCCGGGTGATGTAGCTTTGCCTTTATGTAGAGCAGAATCTAGTTTGTATTCAGTAAAAAGCATGTCACAGTCATCCTCTTGATGAAGCATGAAGTCAAGAAGCCTTGCTCTATCAGTATATCTATTATTTAATTCATTCTGTGAGGGTAGAGGAAGGCTGTCAAAGCTGGAAGTCGTGGCCCAAGCATCAACAAGCTCATTTGCTCTGTGCAGAGGATTAGGGTACGAGATCTCTGCAGCATTTTTCCCTTTGATCTTGTTGATATCCTTCCATGTCCGACTTAGTGGCGTGTGAGAATTGAGACCACGGACAAAAGTTTCCCAGTCTGTCTGCCTTAGCTCCATCATACGTTCCCTGGCCTTAGCCAGAGCCGCTTGAAAGAGCCGAAGCATTTCAGCAGTGCGGGTCCTTCTATAAGCTAGTCCAATTATTCTGGCAGTGCGTTTTAGTGCATGCAATTTAGAATCATTATAATAAGCATAAGTGCTATGACCAGTGTAATTTGGGTTACGTGGCCTGGACGATGGATCAAGTGATTCTATAAACTGTTCGATAATACCTGTGAGCTCATTGTTAAAATCTTCAACTGATGAAGGCTCAGATGAACTGTACCATTCTGAGACATGAGCAACAAAATTGTCTCGTTGATCGATGGGCACAGCCAGCCTCTTCCGCTTGAACACTCCGCCGGGGAGGATAGAGCTTCCAATGCTTACAGTGGCTAATATAGCCAGATGATCAGACGCCATATCTGGCACTATTGACGAGGCACACACGGTGTGGGAGACGTTGAAACCGAGACATAGATCAAGAACACCCCCGTAGATATTCGTCGGTTCAAAATCACCCACAATCTGTGCATCATCGTGACTACCTAATAGTGACAACAGTTGGTTGCCGTTACGATTATTGAACTGCGAATTACCCCTATTCCTATGCCTAGTGTTATAATCACCTATAATGATGGTAGGCTCAGTCTGAATACAGATAGGAAGGTCAGCATAATTAAAGTTACAAGGAGTTGATTATTTAGTACATAGTTGTTTTTCTCTTTAATTGGATGATAGAGGGGGAGTCTTTAACGTGATTCGGAATACATACATACACACATACATACATACATACATACATACATACATACATACATACATACATACATACATACATACATACATACATACATACATACATACATACACACATACATACATACATGCGTACATACATACATTCATACATACATACATACATACATACATACATACATACATACATACATACATACATACATACATACATACATACATACATACATACATACATACATACATACACGTCCAGTCAGCATATAGCTATTTCGGGACAAAATCCAATACAATTTATATTGGTGAGACGCCACTGTGATGAGGAGTTTAAATATCACAGGAACTGTAGGTTAATGTGTGACATAGGTGAGGTTAGATGAGGCATCTACAAGCATCAGCTGGAGGCTGATGGAGTGTTGTGGAGGGTGCTGGTACTATGTCCAGATGTTGGAGGGTGGATTTGACTCTCCCACCCTCCCTCGCCCCCCCACATTGACCGCAGAACGTGTAAGGTTACTTTTCACTCTCGCTTACTAAAGGTACAACCCCCCCCCCCAACACACACACATGCATCAGATTCTTAACTTACAATATTTATGATTTACCAAATTATGTTACTACACTGAATCTCAATTTCACAATATTGTGTAAACTTTGATGAGTCGCACGTCTATGGGTCATCGAATAATGTTAGCAGACTTCTAGATGTTACCACTGCTAGGTTTAGGCTCAGCTACAAGTACCTCTGGGAATTTGTAACATCTGATGATGTAGATTTGACTAAATGTAAACTCTGTCAGCAGAGCTATTCGCATACTTTGCGTCATTATATAATGGAATGTGAAAAAATCGCGGAATTTAAAGATAACAACATCAATAGTGTCCAAGAAATGTGTATAAGTACTTCATTCATAATGATGTGCTCCCCGAAATATTAGCGAAGTATCCAAAATTTGCTTACTGTAGGTAATGCATGCACATGACTGTAAAGCCATGTGCATGCCCACATGTCATGTGCATGCTCCACACCCACCCACATGACTGTGGGTGGGTGTGGAGCACATGACTGTAAAGCTGCCGCCCAGTTGGGTGGGTGTGGAGCACATGACTGTAAAACTGCCGCCCAGTTGGGTGGGTGTGGAGCAAGACTAGTAACTGTGCGACTCCTCATAGATGTAAAGTGTCTTTCATAGTGACTGTTGTGAGCCTCTTGTTGAATTACTTGTGACAAAAGATTACTGATGTGTGTATTTGTTTGGTTGATTAAATATGTATGTATATGTATATATGTATACGTATGTATATGTACATGTATGCATAAGTATGTGTATATTAATAATTTTGTAACTAGCGTCAAAAGATTGTTATTTACTTAGCTAAACGAACTAGAGGGTTCAGTTCCTGAACCGATTATGTGCCTCTGTAATCCTTTACACCACCACCCACGGGATGGGTATTATGGGGTGCATAATAAAGAAAGAAAATGAATGGACCGAACCCCACAATTCATTTAGCTAAGTAAGTTACAATCTTGATGAGCTAGTTACAAAATTCACTATAAGTCGTCACATCATAAATGGGTTCGAGATCGACCACAAGTAGTGCATTACATAATTTATCAGTATTGTGCAGCCTGTGATCCCCGCCTGGCTGGATACTGATACCTAGGTAGCTTTCATGTGTCCGGACACCGGCGATAAGGTGGTATTATTTATTTAACTTAAGAGATATATATTTTTAAATGTTGTCACATTAACGGCTACATCTTCCTTTCTTCTGACATATAGATTTTTAAGATTAATTAAAATATATGGAAACTAATTATACAATTTATTGGCTGGTGTGCAGGGCTTCACACTCTCAGAGCTAGCCATCAAGTAACTATCAAAACGCATATATCTTCGTTTTCACTTCAGTTATATTTATGACAAAGGATTTTAAATGTAGCCTATATTTCTACCTTTCTGATGACATAAATACATTCGTTAATTACAATATCTAGATCAAACTAACATTGATTTTCAAAAGGTTGTATATTTTCCATCAATGGAGAGCATCAGCCAAGAAGCCTTCTTTAAAATATGAATATCTTTCCTCACCCAATAAGATCTAATCTCTGAATAAAACGCAAAAAACGACTTGATTGTAACCTATCCACCGCTGCCCATTGGATGGGGGAGAGGGGGTTATGTGTAGGATAAACATATCAATTGTGACACTAGCCCTCCATATATGTCAGTTGCTTAAATTAAAAAACTGTATTTGTGGTCGGTCTCGAGCACATTGTTGATGTGGCAATGTGCATTGACTTTTGTAACTAGCTTATCAAGATTATAATTTGCTTGGCTATATGAATTGTGGGGCTCAGTCCCTGAGCCCATTATGTGCCTCTTTAACACTCCACTATCGCCCATAGGATGGGTATGGGGTGCATAATAAATGAACTAAACTAAGCTCCGCCATTTTGATAACATATACAATTATAAGCTTTATTTGTGAATCTCAATTAATTAAACAATATATCACAGAGCCTGTAGGGTTCGGTGAGATGAGCGAAGAGACATGGGAGATTTTACATAAGTACAGAACATGGTAGTTTAAGTAGCGAACGCATGTCAACGAATAACGAATATATATAACAAAACTATTGTCCTATGAAGTCGAATTAACTTCCAAACATATATTTATAATAAATGTTAAATGTTTTCTGGCTAGTTATGTTAGATTTTATTAAAAATATGTATTCTACTTGTTAACATTATAATTTAAATTTGTGATAATTTGTGCAGAGAAGTGCGACAACTGGATATGCCAACAAACGCTTTCCAAACAACGATATATCTTGGATAAGTCGCTCCACAACATTGACGCTTGAACCGTCGACTTCCTTTGATGCTACTTATTTACATATTTCATAATGAAATTACATTAGTTTGGAGTAAATATATGTTTTCTCATGTTCTGCATTCAACACCCACATTATAGTGAGTAAATATACCATATTACTTCATTACTTAAATAATGCTTAGAGGGTTTGAGTAGCTTTGGGTCTTTAGTGGACAGAATCTCCAATAAATATGGCGAGAGTCGCCCCATATCTCTCGCCCGAGCAAGAGTCGAAACTTAATTTAAAATTGATATATCTTTGTTCTCGAACATGATATATTTCATTTGGTGCAATCATAATAATGTTCATATCTCGGTCTTTCAGGAGGCATATAGGATTTTAGGCTTTATTAGCGTATCTTTGTTAATTATACAATATATCGGCAAGTGCGTAGGCGTCTGCACTCCATGCCCGACAAGCTACTGAGCGCTACTATAAAAAGATATGTATCTTTACTTGAGCTATAAATATGTCTATTGTAATGTATTTAAAATGAAGCTCTTATTTCTATCTTACTTAAGGCATATAAAACATTTGTGTTTATTAACGAATTTACGTGAAATAAGCATTGATCTGAGAGAGAGTTGCTCTGTCGTTCAGTCTGTACGGGGTGGGAGTTCCGTAATTTTTAAAATACATGTATCTTCATTAGAACTTTAAATATGTCTATGGTAAAGTGTTTAAAGTGAAGCTTATATGTCTGCCTTTCTTGAGACATATAAAACATATATGTTTATTAACGAATTCACGTGAAATAAACATTGTTCTGCGAGAGAGTTGCTCGATCGATCTGTCCGGGGTCGGAGCTCGGCTATTATCAAAGTACACGTATCTTCGCTTTAAATTTAAATATGCCCATGGTAAGGTATTTAGAATGAAGCTTATATTTCTATCTTTCTTGTGACATATAAAACTCTTACGTTTATTAAGGAATCTGCGTGAAATAGGCATGGTTCTGAGATGAATGCTGCGGTTTTCGAGCTCGACGCCATAAACATCCAGTGGGTGTTATTGGACCCCATACCCATTCTATCGGTGGTTGGAGCCCCATACTCATTCTATGGATGGTTGCAGCCCCATACCCATCCTGTAGGTTGTAGTGGACGCCATACTCATCCTGTGGGTGGTATTGGACCCCATACCCTTCCTGTGGGTGGATATGATCCCCATACTCATCCTGTGGGTGGATGTGACCCTCATACTCATCCTGTGGGTGGTATTGGACCCCTTACCCACCTAACAGGTGGTAGTGGACAATATACCCATCCTAGCTATAGTTGGTATAGTAGACACCATACCATCCTGTTTGCAGTAGTTTACCCCATGGACATTCCACGGTAACATCGTTTTCTGTTAGCGTTCCTACAAAACATCCTTTAAAGATTTGTAAAGCACAAACTATGGTATATAATATTGATTGGTGAAGGACTGTTATTCTATGTAATAATTTATAGTGCTTATTATAATTTACTAAGAACAACTAATATTTCTCAAAACAAAACTACGAGCCTTCAATAGGAAGTAGCTGATCTGTAATATTCTAAGAGCATGGACAATGGTAGGTAAATTTCACAACCCATGTGGGACCTGAAATCTACAATTTTCCTTATAATTGAACCAATCACGACTATTCTGCTATCTAGGTTGACGGACGGGTACTGTGAGACGTGGTACGTGAGGAAGAGTTTGGGCCTTGGAAAAAAAGTAACTGGGAATATATCACATATTTACTAATTCATATTCAACATATTGACTTTAAGCATTAAGTCATATATGTGCTGTCTTGTGTGAGAACGGGTTGCTTGCCAGTCATAACCAAGACCTCCAGGCAGTCATAACGAAGACTTCCGGGCAGTCATAACTAAGACCTCCAGGCAGTCATAACTAAGAACTCCTGGCATTCATAACCAAGTCCTCCGGGCTGTCATTAACAAGACCTCTGGGCAGTCATAACCAAGACCTCTGGGTAGTCATATCCAAGCCCTCCAGGCAGTCATAACCAATACCTTCAGGCAGTCATAATTAAGACCTCCGGGCAGTCATAACCAAGACCTGCGGGGAATCATACCCAATACCTCCGGGCAGTCATAACCAAAACCTACAGGCAGTAATAACAAAGACCTCCGGGCAGTTATAACCAAGACCTCCAGGCAGTCATAGCCAAGCCCTCCGAGCAGTCATAACCAAGACCTCCAGGCAGTCATAACCAAGAACTCCAGGCAGTCATAACTATGGCCTCCGGGCAGTCATAACCAAAATGTCCGGGCAGTCATATCCTAGACCTAAAGGTAGTCATAACCAAGACCTCCGGACTTTCATACCCAAGACCTCCAAGCAGTCATAACCAAGACCTCTGGGCAGTCATAACCAAGATCTCCGGGCAGTCATAACCAAAACCTCCAGGCAGTCATAACCAAGACTTCCAGACAGTCATAACCAAGCCCTCCAGGCAGTCATAGCCAAGACTTCCGGGCAGTCATAACCAAGACCTCCTGGCAGTCATAACCAAGACCTCCGGGCAGTCATAACCAAGCCCTCCGGCTAGTCATAACCAAGACCTCCGGGCAGTCATAACCAAGCCCTCCGGCTAGTCATAACCAAGACCTCCGGGCAGTCATACCCAAGACCTCCGGCTAGTCATAACCAAGCCCTCTAGGCAGTCATAAATAAGACCTCCAGGCAGTCCTAACCAAGTCCTTCGACTAGTCATAACCAAAACCTCTTGCAGTCATAACCAAGACCTCCGGGCAGTTATAACAAAGACCTCCGATCAGTCATAACTAAGACCTCCTGGCAGTCATAACTAAGACCTCCGGGCAGTTATAACAAAGACCTCCGGGTAGTCATAACTAAGACCTCCGGGCAGTCATAACCGAGATCTCCGGGCAGCCATAACCAAAACCTCCAGGCAGTCATAACCAAGACCTCCTGGCAGTCATAACCAAAACCTCCGGGCAGTCATAACCAAGACCTCCGGGCAGTCATAACCAAGACCTCCTGGCAGTCATAACCAAGACCTCCTGGCAGTCATAACCAAAACCTCCGGGCAGTCATAACCAAGACCTCCAGGCAGTCATAACCAAGACCTCCAGGCAGTCATAACCAAGACCTCCAGGCAGTCATAACCAAAACCTCCAGGCAGTCATAACCAAGACTTCCGGGCAGTCATAACCAAGACTTCCGGGCAGTCATAACCAAGACCTCCGGGCAGTCATAACCAAGACCTCCGGGCAGTCATAACCAAGACCTCCGGGCAGTCATAACCAAGACCTCCTGGCAGTCATAACCAAGACCTCCGGGCAGTCATAACCAAGCCCTCCGGCTAGTCATAACCAAGACCTCCGGGCAGTCATACCCAAGACCTCCGGCTAGTCATAACCAAGCCCTCTAGGCAGTCATAAATAAGACCTCCAGGCTGTCCTAACCAAGTCCTTCGACTAGTCATAACCAAAACCTCTTGCAGTCATAACCAAGACCTTCGGGCAGTTATAACAAAGACCTCCGGGCAGTTATAACTAAGACCTCCTGGCAGTCATAACTAAGACCTCCGGGCAGTCATAACCAAGACCTCCGGGCAGTTATAACAAAGACCTCCGGGCAGTCATAACTAAGACCTCCTGGCAGTCCTAAACAAGGCCTCCGGGCAGTCATGACCAAGACCTCCGGGCAGTCATAACAAAGACCTCAAGGCAGTCATAACCAAGACCTCCGGGCAGTCATAACCAAGACCTCCGGGCAGTTATAACCAAGACCTCCGGGCAGTCATAACTAAGAACTCCGTGCAGTCATAACAAAGACCTTTGGGCTGTCATAACCAAGACCGCCGGGCAATCATAACCAAGAACTCCGGGCAATCATAACAAAGACCTTTGGGCAGTCATAACCAAGACCTCCGGGCAGTCATAACCAAGACCTCCGGGCAGTCATAACCAAGACCTCCGGGCAGTCATAACCAAGACCTCCTGGCAGTCATAACCAAGACCTCCGGGCTGTCATAACCAAGACCTCCGGGCAATCATAACCAAGAACTCCGGGCAATCATAACAAAGACCTTTGGGCAGTCATAACCAAGACATCCGGGCAGTCATAACCAAGACCTCCGGGCAGTCATAACCAAGACCTCCAGGTAGTCATAACTAAGACCTCCGGGCAGTCATAACCGAGACCTCCTGGCAGTCATAACCAAGACCTCCTGGCAGTCATAACCAAAACCTCCGGGCAGTCATAACCAAGACCTCCGGGCAGTCATAACCAAGACCTCCTGACAGTCATAACCGAGACCTCCTGGAAGTCATAACCAAAACCTCCGGGCAGTCATAACCAAGACCTCCAGGCAGTCATAACCAAAACCTCCAGGCAGTCATAACCAAGACTTCCGGGCAGTCATAACCAAGACTTCCGGGCAGTCATAACTAAGACCTCCGGGCAGTCATAACCAAGACCTCCGGGCAGTCATAACCAAGACCTCCGGGCAGTCATAACCAAGACCTCCTGGCAGTCATAACCAAGACCTCCGGGCAGTCATAACCAAGCCCTCCGGCTAGTCATAACCAAGACCTCCGGGCAGTCATACCCAAGACCTCCGGCTAGTCATAACCAAGCCCTCTAGGCAGTCATAAATAAGACCTCCAGGCTGTCCTAACCAAGTCCTTCGACTAGTCATAACCAAAACCTCTTGCAGTCATAACCAAGACCTTCGGGCAGTTATAACAAAGACCTCCGGGCAGTCATAACTAAGACCTCCTGGCAGTCATAACTAAGACCTCCGGGCAGTCATAACCAAGACCTCCGGGCAGTTATAACAAAGACCTCCGGGCAGTCATAACTAAGACCTCCGGGCAGTCATAACCAAGACCTCCGGGCAGTTATAACAAAGACCTCCGGGCAGTCATAACTAAGACCTCCTGGCAGTCCTAAACAAGGCCTCCGGGCAGTCATAACCATGACCTCCGGGCAGTCATAACTAAGAACTCCGGGCAGTCATAACCAAGACCTCCGGGCAGTCATAACAAAGACCTCAAGGCAGTCATAACCAAGACCTCCGGGCAGTCATAACCAAGACCTCCGGGCAGTTATAACCAAGACCTCCGGGCAGTCATAACTTAGAACTCCGGGCAGTCATAACAAAGACCTTTGGGCTGTCATAACCAAGACCTCCGGGCAATCATAACCAAGACCTCCGGGCAGTCATAACAAAGACCTTTGGGCAGTCATAACCAAGACATCCGGGCAGTCATAACCAAGACCTCCGGGCAGTCATAACCAAGACCTCCAGGTAGTCATAACCAAGATCTCCGACCAGTCATAACCAAGACCTCCGGACAGTTATAACCAAGCCCTCCGAGCAGTCATAACGAAGGCCTAAGGGCAGTCATAACAAAGACCTCCAGACAGTCATAACGAAGACCTCTGGGCAGTCATACCCAGGACCCCCAGGCAGTAATAAGCAAGACCTCCGGGCAGTCATAACTAAGAACTCCTGGCATTCATAACCAAGTCCTCGGCCAGTCATAACCAAGACCTTCATGCAATCATAAGAAAGACCTCCGGGCAGTCATAACTAAGACCTTCATGCAATCATAATCAAGACCTCCATGCAGTCATAACCAAGACCTCCGGGCAGTCATAACCAAGACCTCCAGGCAGTCATAACCAAGACCTCCAGGCTGTTATATCCAAGACCTCCTGGCAGTCATAACCAAGACCTTCGGGCTGTTATATCCAAGACCTCCAGGCAGTCATAACCAAGACTTTCATGCAATCATAACCAAGACCTCTAGGCAGTCATATCTATGACCTACAGGCAGTCATAACCAAGACCACTGGGCAGTCATAACGAAGATCTCCAGGCAGTCATAACCAAGATTTCCGGGCTGTCATAACCAAGACCTCCGAGCAGTCATAATTAAGACCTCTGGGCAGTCATAACCAAGACCTCCGGGCAGTCCTAACCAAGACCTCCAGGCAGTCATAATTAAGACCTCCGGGCCGTCATAACCAAGACCTGCGGGGAATCATACCCAAGACCTCCGGGCTATCTTGAGGTTATCTTGAGATGATTTCGGGGCTTTTTTTAGTGTCCCCGCAGCCCGGTCCTCGACCAGGCCTCCACCCCCAGGAAGCAGCCCGTGACAGCTGACTAACTCCCAGGTACCTGTTTACTGCTAGGTAACAGGGGCATTTAGGGTGAAAGAAACTTTGCCCATTTGATTCTGCCTCGTGCGGGAATCGAACCCGCGCCACAGAATTACGAGTCCTGCGCGCTATCCACCAGGCTACGAGGCCCCATCAGTCATAACCAAAACCTACAGGCAGTCCTAACAAAGACCTCCGGGCAGTCATAACCAAGACCTCCAGGCAGTCATAGCCAAGCCCTCCGAGCAGTCTTAACCAAGACCTCCTGGCAGTCATAACCAAGAACTCCAGGCAGTCATAACTATGGCCTCCGGGCAGTCATAACCAAGACCTCCGGGCAGTCATAACCAAGACCTCCGGGCAGTCATAACCAAGACCTCCGGGCAGTCATAATCAAGACCTCCGGGCAGTCATAACCAAGACCTAGGGTTTGGACGGAAGCGCTCAGTGTGGAGGCCAGGTCTCCAGAACCTAGATGGGTCAGCTCGTCCGACGGCGTAAGTTTAGTGTTGATACAATTATAAACTTTGAGCGGAAAAACAATATTAAACTAATTGTGTAATAAATAAGATTCGCCAAACAGTCGGCTTCTTTGCAATGTTCTCTCGCAGCTGAGATGGAAACATTTTGTACCCAGTTCGAAGGAGAGCTAATTGAGCTTGTAGTTGCAGACTCTGGCATCCGGATTCCACTACAATTTTCCAAGGCAGTTTGTGCTTGTTTTAGTGCCTTACTGACTTGGTACACTGAGGCAGGCATTGGCAGGGAGACATCAGCAGCATATGGGACGCTGTCATATATTAGAACGTTATTTAGAAGCCTAAATTAGAACGCGTTCTATACAATCTACACAGCTTTTGTTAGACTAGTTTTGGAATGTGCAGCACCTGCTTGGAATCCATACGTTGTGAAACAAAATTAAAATTGAAAAAGTGCGCAGGTTCGCTACTAGAAGAGTACCAGAGCTTAGAGGGTTAAGTTATGATTATAGGCTGACTGAACGACATTTTACAGCCTTGGAGGACAGAAGAAAAAGAGGAGATATGATAAAAACTTACAAGATATGTATATATAATCACTAGAACGCGTCCAGCGCAGGATGACAGATTAAAAGTGTCAACACAAGATAGAACACGAAATAATGGGTTTAAATTAGATAAGTTAGATTTAGGAAAGACCTGGGTTAATTCTTGTTCGATAAGAGCGTTGTTGATATGTTGAACCAATTATATAACATAATAAAAGTAGGATTCATTGATGGTTTCAAGCATAGGTTAGACATATATGAATGAGATTGGATCGATATAAATAGGAGCTGCTTCGTATGGGCCAATAGGCCTTTTGTTGTTACCTACATTCTAATGTTCTTATGTTCTTATACAGAACATATTGCACTCTGGACGGTAATGGTTACCTATAACCAGACGAACTTGTTCAACCAGGAAGGTTATATTATTTTATTAGTTCCATGTTGTGGTCAGTTGATTTGTCTTACTAGTAGAAAGTTTGTTCCCACCAAAACTTCCCTGAAGTTGTAACTGTGACCATCACTACAACTAATAATACCACCATTACGACTGCAGCAGGTCACACCAGGCAGACACCAGCCGTCCCTCCCTGTGGGAGAGAGTACTCACCTCCGTCAGTAGTCATGTCACACCAGGCAGACACTGGCCGTCCCTCCCTGTGGGAGAGAGTACTCACCTCCGTCAGTAGTCATGTCACACCAGGCAGACACTGGCCGTCCCTCCCTGTGGGAGAGAATACTCACCTCCGTCAGTAGTCATGTCACACCAGGCAGACACCAGCCGTCCCTCCCAGTGGGAGAGGTTACTCACCTCCGTCAGTAGTCATGTCACACCAGGCAGACACCAGCCGTCCCTCCCTGTGGGAGAGGTTACTCACCTCCGTCAGTAGTCATGTCACACCAGGCAGACACTGGCCGTCCCTCCCTGTGGGAGAGATTACTCACCTCCGTCAGTAGTCATGTCACACCAGGCAGACACCAGCCGTCCCTCCCTGTGGGAGAGGTTACTCACCTCCGTCAGTAGTCATGTCACACCAGGCAGACACCGGCCGTCCCTCCCTGTGGGAGAGAATACAACTCATATAATACCTCAACACTTCACCAGGTGAAGGCCTGGACATCACCCACATATTGTGGGAGATGTCCAGCAGCTACATAAAACTCTCCAGAACCAAGCATGTTAATCATTACTATGGAAACTAAGCCCACATCACAGATAAAGTCCTGTTTGAGTCCAGGCCCCGCATACCATTTTGTATGACTCATGCTGAATAACGGAAACTTAGACACTTGTTTTGCGTGACTCATCTCTCTTTAGTTTTCTTGTAAGAAACTCTCACAGCTCTCTTGATTTCAGTGACCATCGCAAGTTTTTCTGCACGATTTTTAAAGCCTTAGTAAAAATCTTGCGATAGTCGCTGAAATCAAGAGAGCTGTGAGAGTACTAACCAATCAGGGAATAGCCGTCAAATTTCTATGGATCCCTCCCATGTTGGAATCTGTGGAATGAACGAGCAGATGTGCTGGCTGCTGAAGGCGCTGAAGGAGACCAGATTGAATATTTCATTCCAAGACTCTTCTACAAATTAGAGGTATCATCAGGCAATATCACGGTTACAAGGTTACTGAGGAAAGGAGAGTAGAAGAACAAATCAGTGAATCTGTACGCTGGTACAGCATGATTTCAGCTGGCAATCCCAATCATTATGGACGAAGAGGAGGTGCCCACGGGAGAGAATCAGTATTAGCGAGACTCCGTCTTGCATTCAAATATCCGTAGAGATTTGGAATGGAAACAACAGCTGGGCAGCGGAGATGCAGAATCTGTGGTGAGAGTGACGGACACAGCCTAGAGCACTACCTGAGAGAATGTGAACATCTGATAGACATTAGAAATATGTGAAGAACAATAAACCCACATTGTTTGAATTAGGAAAATACTCTTTATCATATATAGATACTGTTATTAAAAGATTCCCCCATTTTGCACCTGCAAGATAATGTAAGATTTTATGGGTTGACGAATGTTAATCTTCTTGTTTGAAAAGCTGTTCACTTGAGGCAGTTAGGCAAGTCCCAGCTGTGTCTGGGGTACAAGTGACAGGATGAACAACCCAGCAGGTTTTCTTATATTGGGGAGGGCTGTACATGCTGTATGTGGGTGTGTCCACTCACAAGATGAGTGGCGCTGCACAATAAACTGGCCCCTCGGGGCAAAGTTCAAAAATAATTCTTCCAAAGCTATATAGATAAATCCTTCGACACCTGTAAGACCCAGTGATTCGGATCTCGTGTATTACTGGTGTTGGGGTAAACCTTGAACTTAGAACTAAGGACAAAGAAGCCTGTCTTTGAGCTCTGAAGACAGTCTCATCCTACCTTGAGTGTCTCGACCGAATGCTGATTTGGGCGCCTCGAGCGTCCACCAGGATTCTGTGACGTCATTACCTGTTGACCAATCACAGCACCTAGGTCTTCCCGCCTTTTCTGAGATTCTGATTTGTAGCGGCATGTCGGAACCTTGTGACGTCATGCCTATTTCCCCAGTGTTTCGCAAGAGGTCCATACTGTCTCTGACGGGGATGGTGAAACCTTGTGGTCAGCCTCGAACCGTTTCGGGAGGAGAGAGCTTATCCTGACCCCCTCCCTCCCACTACCATGTTGTAGTAAGAATTTCCCCCCGTTGCCAGAGGGTACCTGTGATTTTCTAGATTATGTTAGAGTGTATGACTGCACTCGAGACAAGTAGTTCGCACACTAAAAGTCCTAGTTTTGGATCTGGAGGAAGCCTAGCTCCAGACCATTTCGTTAACACTACGATGAGGTCTGTAGCCACCCTGTGAGAGGAGTTACAGCATCCCCTTTCTCTTACCCCTCCCCTCATCCCCCTTCTCTTACCCCTCCCCCTCATCCCCCTTCTCTTACCCTCCTCTCACCCCCCTTCTCTTACCCCTCCCCCCCTTCTCTTCCTCTTCCTCTTCATCCCCCTTCTCTTACCCCCTCCCCTCTCCCCTTCTCTTCCCTTTCCTACTCATTCCCCTTCTCTTACCCTTCCCCCTCCTCATCCCTCTTCGCTTACCCCTACCCTCTTCTCTTAATTTACCCTTCTTTACCCTTCTCTTCCCCTACCCACTCCCCCTTTTCTTCCCATTCCTTCTCATCCCCTTTCTCTTACTCCTTTCTCTTCCCCTCCCCCTCTATTCTTCCGCCTCCTCTTCTCCTCCATCACTTAATTCCTCCCCCCGACGTCTCCTCCTTCCACCTCCTCCTTCCTCCCTCTTCCACCTTCCTCATACACTTACTCCTTCCTCCTCTATCTCATCCTCCTCTGCCTCGACCTCCTCCCCCTCTTCCTCCTCCTCCTCCTTCTTCCTCTCGAGCTCCTCCATCTTCTACTCTTCCCCAAGACCTCCTCCTTCCACCTCGATCTCATTCTCCTTCCTCTTTGACCTCATCCTTCTACCTGGAATTCTTCCTCCTTCCTCCTCGACCTCCTCCTTCTTCTCGACCTCCTCCTTCCTCCTCCTCCTCCTCCTCTTTCCTCCTCCTCCGCATCCATCCTCCTCGGCATCCTCCTTCCTACCTTCTTACCTACTCTTCCTTTCTTTTCGACCTCCTACTTTTCCTTCCTCTTTGACCTCCTACTCCTCCATCCTCCTCGTTCCTCCTCCTTCCTCCTCGCCTTCCTCCTCCTTCTCCTCGACCTCCTATTTCTCCTTCCTCCTCGCCCTCCTCCTCCTTTCTCCTCGCCCTCCTCCTCCTTCCTCTTATACCTCCTACTCCTCCTTCCTCCTCGCCCTCCTCTTCCTTCCTCCTCGACTTCCTACTTCTCCTTCCTCCTCGTCCTCCTCCTCCTCCTCCTTCCTCCTCGCCCTCCTCGTTCTTCGTCCTCAACCTCCTACTCTTCCTTCCTCCTCATTCCTCCTCACCCTCCTCCTCCTCCTCCTCCTCCTCCTCCTCGCCCTCATCGTCCTTCCTCCTCTCCCTTCTCCTCCTTCCTCTTCGTCCTCCTCCAAACCATACCGCCACACTCACCCGACATCACCATTAACCACTACAACTATCAAAACCCACCACCACCATCCATCACGACAACTTTTAACAACTACCACCACCAGAAACCACCACAATTATCAACAACCACCAACCACCACAAACATCAACAACCACCACCAACACCATGCACCACAAATATCAACAACCTCCACACACTTCCACCACCTCCACACACTACCACCACCTCCACACACTACCACCACCTCCTCACACTACCACCACCACCACACACTACCACCACCACCACACACTACCACCACCTCCACACACTACCACCACCACCACACACTACCACCACGCACCACACACTACCACCACCTCCACACACTACCACCACCACCACACACTACCACCACCACACACACTACCACCACCACCACACACTACCACCACCTCCACACACTACCACCACCACCACACACTACCACCACCACCACACACTACCACCACCACCACACACTACCACCACCACCACACACTACCACCACCAACACACACTACCACCACCACCACCCACTACCACCACCACCACACACTACCACCACCTCCACACACTACCACCACCTCCACACACTACCACCACCTCCACACACTACCAACACCACCACACACTACCACCACCACCACACACTACCACCACCTCCACACACTACCAACACCTCCACACACTACCACCACCACCACACACTACCACCACCTCCACACACTGCCACCACCTCCACACACTACCACCACCACCACACACTACCACCACCTCCACACACTACCACCACCACCACACACTACCACCACCACCACACACTACCACCACCTCCACACACACCACCTCCACACACTACCACCACCACCACACACTACCACCACCTCCACACACTACCACCACCACCACACACTACCACCACCACACACACTACCACCCTCCACACACTACCACCACTCCACACACTACCACCACCACCACACACTACCACCACCACCACACACTACCACCACCTCCACACACTACCACCACCTCCACACACTACCACCACCTCCACTCACTACCAACACCACCGCACACTACCACCACCACCACACACTACCACCACCTCCACACACTACCACCACCTCCACACACTACCAACACCACCACACACTACCACCACCACACACTACCACCACCTCTACACACTACCACCACCTCCACACACTACCACCACCACCACACACTACCACCACCACCACACACTACCACCACCTCCACACACTACCACCACCACCACACACTACCACCACCTCCACACACTACCACCCCACCACACACTACCCCACCTCCACACACTACCACCACCTCCACACACTACCACCACACACTACCACCACCACCACACACTACCACCACCTCCACACACTACCACCACCACCACACACTACCACCACCTCCACACACTACCACCACCACCACACACTACCACCACCTCCACACACTACCACCACCTCCACACACTACCACCACCTGAGTCTGGCCCTAGCTTCGGTAGGGGGCAGACGTGTTGCCTCAGCACTCCTGCAGATGGTGCTTGTTTACCAATTTGGCCGGTTGGGGCGGGTGTGTCTCTGCCCGCCTGTGCTGACGTGGAGTTACGATGGGGGTCCCTTTCCCCCTGTCGTCCGGACTCAGTCTGTGGGACTCGAATTCTCTGTGCGGGCTGGTTACCCGGAGATTGCATTGGCTTGTGATTTGCTCTCTGTCCCTGTGTTAGCAATTTATGGGCTCGAGTTGGTAACGGCCCGTCGGGCGATAGTGAAATTCACGGAGGAGATAGCGTATCGCGATTTTCTCCGGCGATACGAGGGGCGAAAATTACCCCTGCCGGATGGTGCGGGCACTGTGACTCCTCTCTGATCGAAGTGGTGCCCTCACTTACGTCAGTGTGCATGGGGCGCCCTTGGAGTTTCCGGAGGGTCTGCTACGGCGGTATTTTGGCCGGTTTGGTGCAGTAGTTAGTGTGCGGGTGAACGTGGTGTCTTCCAGTCCACTTAAGGGTGTGAGGACTAACATTCACACCCGGGGCATGAGACTCCGGGCAGATATTCCGTCCTCTGTACGCCTTATGGGGTACAACGTTCGGGTGTTTTACGCCCGCCAGCCGCGGACGTGTTATCGTTGTGGCCTTTTTGGCCATCAGGCTGCTGACTGTTCTGCGCCTGCCGTTGCACCAGTGAATCTCTTCAGTGAGGAGGATTTTTTGCCGCTTCCTGTGGGGGATGATTTGGTGGATGTGGACGTCTCTTCGGCTGAGGAGGTGCCCTCTATGTCAGCTGTTGCTCCGCCTGTTGCGCCCCCTGTTGTTGTCGCCTCTCCTCCGGAGGTTGTGTCCTCGCCTGGTGCTCAGCCTGCTCCGGCTGGTGTCCCTGAGCCTCTTCTGACTGCAGTCTGCATGGACCCCTCGTCTTCCAGTTCTTCCTCTGCTGTGTCTGTCCTGGTCCCTGCACCCTCGCCGTCTGTTCCGGCTGTGCTGGAAGCTGGGGTGGATCCGGCGCTTCCTCCTGTGCCTGGCCTGGTGCCCCATGTAGTTGAGGATGCTGCCGTACTGCGACGTGCGTCGGATCGCCCGGCTAGTGTTGCGCGTGTCGCTGAGTCTGCCTCCGGGTCTGGTGGTGTGCGGCCCGAGCCTAAGCGTTTCCGGCGTTCTTCTTCTGCGTGGGCTGACGTTGGCGACTTCGACGAGTGTGGTCCTTCCGGTGACGGTGGGGTGCCTCCGGTTGTGGTGCACACTATGGTGGTGGCGGAGGTGTACTTGCCTGAGGAAGCCGGTGCCGGTGTTTCGGCCTCCCCTTCTGGTCTGGTGTCCGGGGGTCCTGCTTCAGATGCGTTGCCTGCGTCGGATGGCTCCGGTTCTTCGTGAGGGGTGGTTCCCCTTGCTGAAGTTGGTGGTGTGCAGGCTGGCCTGGTGATGGTGTTGAGAAAGGATGCTCGCTCAGGGAGTTCTGTGGCCTCTTCCTTGTTACCCGTTTCCTCGGCAGCGGTCATGCCGCCTCTTCCGTCTCCAGCAGTCTCTTCCGTGTTTCCTGCGGTCTCCGTGGATGTGATACTGTCTCATTGTCCGGCCCCTGCTCCTGTGCGTGCGACGGCGAGGCAATCTCGGCAGCCCTCGTCCGCTTCTCCAGTGTCGTCTGCTTCCTCGAAGGGTGTGGATGGCGCTCCCCGGCCGCGTTATGCGACTTGCGTCAGTGACCTCGGGCGTTGGCTGTTGCCGCCCGATCCGGATGTTCCTGAGTTTATAGTACCCCCTCAGCAGCTGGGGATCAAAAACTCTACCGATCTTCAAGATTTGGTCAGGGAAGCTTACAAGAGGAAGTATCCTTACGATTTTTTCCCGGAGAAGTACATTTCTCACATTGTTCCTCGCAAATGATTTCTGTGTATTCTTTCCTCCAACAACACCTCGACATCCTCACAGACCGGCATCACCTCAGCACTGAAACAAGGATAATCAAGAAACTAACAACGTTATATGGAGGACCTATGGCAATTCCACGACCAAGAGATGGCTTCCTGAACCTTGCAGGAATCAACTTCACTGAGGACCAAGTCACTCTCCTAAATCTGGGTATAAACTGTCACGTTATGTCCAGACCGAGTGAGATGGCCCGGAAAGTGGAGTTGGAGATTCTGTTGGACGACATATTCGATCTCGAAGCACAAAAGAAGGTCACCACCAAAGATACCTTACAAGCAGAACTTATTGCGGAAGGAGGAAAGAATCGAGGCAACTATAGAAGCACCATACTGTCCCCCGAGCTCAAAGCGGCAGCTAAGAGCCTTCGTGAGAACAAGGAGATAGTTGTCAGGAGAGGCGACAAGTCGCCAATATACGTTATTCTTAAAAAGACGAATATCTGGCGAAAATGAACCTCATACTCTCTGACCAAACTAAATTCCAAAGGGTAATGAAGGACACTACAGCCAAACTGAAAGCAAAGGGCAACAAATTGATCGAAACTGTGAACGCCAAGAAATCTGGACTCCACCTGCCAAAGATTATTGGGGAATATAAACCTGGATATGCGTATGGAAATGTCAAGACACACAAGCCTGGAAACCCACTTCGGCCAATCATTAGCCAGATACCCACACCCACGTACAGACTGGCGAAACGACTCAACGGCTTGCTGACTCCTTATGTCCCTTGCGCCTTCAGCCTGAAGTCTCCAAAGGAATTTGTTGACTTGCTGCCGGGAACACAGGCCACAGGGATAAGAGCCTCGTTGGACGTAGAATCTCTGTTTACCAACGTACCTGTGGATGAAACAATCGGGATGATAGCCGACAGAGTGTATCGTGATCCGGCCTGTACTCCTCTTGACATACCAGAAAACAGTCTAAGGAAACTACTCCAAGCTTGTACTAAAGAGGCGCCCTTCTTGAGCCCGGATGGACACATGTATAAGCAAGTAGATGGGGTCACCATGGGTTCTCCCCTAGGTGTCCTGTTTGCAAACTTCTACATTGGTACCATCGAGCAAAAAGTCTTAGTCGACATGAACTTGAAACCGGCCATATACTGCAGGTATGTTGATGACATTTTCACACAGGTACCTGATGTCAGACATCTGCAGGAGCTGAAAGAGGCATTTGAGCAGAATTCTGTGTTGCGTTTCATTTACTAGATGGAGAAGGATGGGAAGCTGCCCTTTCTAGATGTAACAGTCATGTAAAGGAGCGGAGTTTTCCACACTGCAGTCTACACTAAGGAAACAAACATAGGAATGTGCCTGAATGCCAACAGTGACTGCCCGGACAGGTACAAGAGGAGTGTTGTTAACGCTTATGTCAACCGTGCCCTCAGCCACAGCTCAGAATGGAAGCAAGTCGACGAAGAACTCTGTAGGGTAAGGCAGGTCCTAGTCAACAACGGCTTCTCCAATGGTTTCGTGGAAGACACCATAAGAAGGAAAGTGAAACGCCATGCAACCTCTGAAGAGACAACTTACACAACACCTATACCCCCTATTAGACTATTTTACAGGTACTTCTTTTCCACAGCTCATAAAACGGAGGAAAGGGTCCTGAAAGATATTGTCAGTAGAAACGTTATCCCTACAGACAAAAATCAGAAGATACAACTGACGATTTACTATAAAACCAGAAAAACGGCCAGCCTACTCATGAGAAACTTTCCAGACACAAAGCAGAACGCTTTAAAAGAGACCAACGTCGTCTATGCCTTCAAATGCCCTCTTGGGGACTGTAAGGCTCAAAAAAAACAGTATATAGGCAAGACAACAACATCTCTTTCCAGGCGTTTAACGATGCATAAGCAACAGGGCTCCATTAAGGAACATATAATCTCTTCCCACAAACAAACCATCACCAGAGAAATCTTAGCAAACAACACAGAAATCATCGATAGATACAGCGATAGCAGGCGGCTTGACGTTTGCGAGGCACTACACATCAAGAAGTCAACACCAGCAATCAACAGCCAATTAATGCACAACTATATTCTACCCACTTCAAGACTCCACTCCAATATAGAAGCATCAAGAAATATGGACCAATAGGCTTTCTACAATTACTTCCATTCAATACCCATTGTTTCGTGTTCTGTCTTGTGTTTGAATTTAATACCCATTCAATACCCATTGTTTCGTGTTCTGTCTTGTGTTGGAATTTAATACCCATTGAATACCCATTGTTGAAAGTTCGTTTTTCACCTCATCCACCTCACCCAAATGTAGATAAAAACCTCGAAGTTGTGTAAGCTCTATTCAGTTTCAGTTGTGTGTTTGTAAACTAAAGTCTTTGAAAATGTAATAAGTTTTACGAAACGCGCTCAAGTATCGCGTCAGACTAGAAATAAAAATGAATTTTGGAGAATTGATCTTTGAATTACCATCAACAGTGAAAAGAAACATAAGAAAGATAGAGAAAATTCGTGTTAGAATTATTAATCTTACTTTTTCGGTCATATTTTATAATATATGTCTACAGGAAAGACTGCTACCAAAATATACTAATATATGCTTGAATATATAAATTAAGTTAACAATTGCTTGCTTAGTTATTTTTAAGTTATCATACAAGTTCATTTAATTGAATAATTTCTAGTACTTAGTTAAGTGCTTAGACTACATTTAAAGTCATTTATTATACTTTTACAATTTAATTTGTTTTTTATAGTATAAGAATATATTGGCTGTTAATAGTTATGGTGCTAGGTTAGACTATGTAGTTTAAATCCCTGATTTAAACAGAGCCAGTGTTCAGTCATATAACTGAATTTATCAAATCTTATCCTTGTATAATATACAAGCTGATGTGAGATCCCTGTCTACAGGTGGACTGGAACTTCTATCAACTAATTCATTCACCCCACCTGTCCCTTACAGCCCACAATCTGTCATTAGGAAAAGAGGAGCTAGGATTTACAACCCTAGCTAGAGATTTTAGGAATTAATTTACAGACAGTAATTTTTTAATTTAGTTCAGTCCATGTCTCTAGTAGTCTCCTCTTATATCAATCCCAGCAGGTTTTTCCCACAGGAATGAGTTACGAGGAAAGGCTAAGGGAGCTGAACCTCACAACCCTGGAAAACAGAAGAGTAAGGAGGGACATGATAACCACCTACAAAATTTTCAGGGGAATTGACAGGATGGACAAAGACAAACTCTTCAGCACGGGTGGAACACTCACAAGGGGACACAGGTGGAAACTTACTACCCAGATGATCCACAGAGTCGTTAGAAAGAATTTTTTCCGTGTCAGAGTAGTTATCAAATGGAATGCATTAAGTAGTGATGTGGTGGAGGCTGACTCCATACACAGTTTCAAATGTAGATATGATAGAGCCCAGTAGGCTCAGGAATCTGTACACCAGTTGATTGGCAGTTGAGAGGCGGGACCAAAGAGCCAGAGTTCAACCCCCGCAAACACAACTAGGTGAGTACTACACAACACCAACACCACACACTACCTTTACCACACTACACCAGACACTATCTTTACCACACTACAAACACTATCTCTACCACACTACACCAGACACTACCTCTACCACACTACAAACACTATCTCTACCACACTACACCACACACTACCTCTACCATACTACACCACACACTACCTCTACCACACTACACCACACCAACACCACACACTACCTCTACCACACTACACCACACCAACACCACACACTACCTCTACCACACTACACCACACACTACCTCTATCACACTACACCACACACTATCTTCACCACACTACACCACACCAACACCACACACTACCTCTACCACACTACACCACCCACTATCTCTATCACACTACACCACACACTATCTCTACCACACTACACACACCACCACCACACACACCACACCACCACCACCACCACCACCACCACACACCACCTCACTCTACCTCTACCACAATACACCACCACCACCACCACCACCACCACACACCACCTCACTCTACCTCTACCACAATACACCACCACCACACCACCACACACCACCTCACTCTACCTCTACCACAATACACCACCACACACTCCACACTATATCACATCACACACCACCATTACCATACTACACTACCACACCACCCTCACCACACTAACTCACTATAACACCACCACACTACCTCGCCACCAACCTATCACACCACACTTCCACCAACACACTACCACCACACCATATTACCACACTACCACACCACCACTACCACACAATTACCATGCCACACTTCAATGCCACATTACCACACCACCACACTACACTACCAAACCACCATTACCACATCATCACTCTACCACATAACCCAGCCCACACTACCCCACCAAACTACTATAGAGCCCAGGCACACTACCAAACAAGCTCACCACACTACCACACAACCCCACCACATTACTACACCACATCACCATTACCTCACCACTCCACCACCATTACCACACCACCCCACCACACTTCCTTCACACCACCACCACTACTACCATATCCCTGCACGATACTACCTCAACACACTTCCACCTCCACTACAGCAAGTACACCACTACTACCACACCACAACTACCACACTTCTATTTCTGCACAGCTACAACACACTACCACACCACCGCACCAGATCAACACAATACTATCACTACCACACCAAACTAACATGCACACTGCAACCACCAACACCATCAATCATTCCACCAACTGTAACCATCACTCACCACTACCATCAACCATAATAACCAACCACCCACTACCACCAACCACAACCCACCAAAAACAACCATGGATTCTCCATTAAGTGAAAAAATAATAAAAATGATGAACCAACCTTTATTATGATCCTGTTTTATGTTACTAAATGTAGAAATATATTTTTATATTTCTACATTTATATATATAACAGCAATAACAAAAACTACGTTTATGAAACATTTAAGGTTGCCACAAGGTTTGTGGCGGGGATCGTATTCCAGGGACTTGCCCGAAACGCTACGCGTACTAGTGGCTGTACAAGAATGTAACAACTCTTGTATATATCTAAAAAAAAAAAAAAAAAAAAAAACAAGGCTTCAAATTTTTTTTGCCAACGTTTCGTGCAGTAAGTTTTGGAAACTTATTTACATACACACAAAATTACGTATCTAATTCGTGAAAACAAACGTTGCCACTACTTTCCAACACGTGACGTTGGGGCAACCAAAACACGTGACTTTCCAACAGATACGTTGGGGCAACCAAAATTTTTTTCCTGGGGCGTTGCCAACGTCACAGGGCATTAGCTGGTGAGAGGAGAGCCCTCATTCGTAGCGGCACGGCTAAGCCTGCAGGCTTCCCGCTCATTTTTCAAGTCAAAAGACAGAGAATGCGGCGTGCCCATGCTACATGAAGCCCACCAAGGGCAGTTGGAAACCACTTGTTGTCGAGGGTAGAAAGATGTATGGTGGGGCGGTCGCCCAAGGCAACGTGGCAGTATCATTATCCCCTGCAATCGTTCGTTCCTCATCGTGGGTCATCGGCACCGAATTGATTAGCAAGGAGACATGAAGAAATTGTGAGTTACGTGCACGTGTATCTCGGCATCAGTCATCAGTCTGTCTGTGTAGAGCCGTGTTTTTCAGTCATTTCGGTAGTCATCATTTTACTATGACTACATTGACTGACGGTAGGGAAATGAGGAAGGCTTTCCATTGTTTTGTGGAGGTCACCTATCTTGAGATTATCTTGACGTGATTTCGAGGCATAGCGTCCTCGCGGCCCGGTCCTCGACCAGGCCTCCTTTTTGTTACACCCCCACAGGAAGCAGCCCGTAGCAGTTGTCTAACTCCCAGGTACCTATTTACTGCTAGGTAACAGGGGCATCAGTGTGAAATATACGTTTTGCCCATTTGTCTCCGCCTCCACCGGGGATCGAACCAGAACCTCATTACTAAGAATCCGAAGCGCTGTCCACCCAGCTGTCAGGCGCCCTGGAAGTGAGGGAGTGACAGTATTTGTGTTAAAGTAATTGCTTGTGACTAATTACCTGTCTGTGGGACTGCTAATTAGTGACTCAAGTTAATTGAGCGATAATTAACGTCATAGGGTTTGACTGACTGTTGTAAAGCGAAGTCAATTGGGCTAGCATAATTCGTTGAATTAATTATATCTGTCTGTGAGACAGTGGATTAAGCACACAAAGTTAATTAGGGGTAATTAACACTTCTACCGTGAATTCACAGTGTTTGATGAGACCTGCTTAGAGAGTATGGAGTGGGACGTATTTGTGTATAATTAATTATCGGTCCGTGTGACAGCTAATTAGTTGTTCAAGGTTAATTACGGGGTAATTTACCCTCATTAAAGTAAAACTTAACATAGACTGTGGAGAAGCTACCGAGAGGGTGGTAAACTTAGTTAATGTAACTCGATTGGATTAATTGGCTGTCCGTTTTACAGTAATTAGT
>NC_091199.1:1275973-1521933 GCF_040958095.1 Procambarus clarkii | reverse complement strand
TTAATCAATCAGAGCTTTAATATAACAATGTGCTTTAATATACCTACTTATCTCTCTCATCTCATTTTTCTCTTGTAATGTATCTTTATCATTTATCAATTCTGATTGAAATTACCTACTTAAAATTATCTGCTAGATTAAGGACCTGCCCGAAACGCTGTGCGTACTAGTGGCTTTACAAGAATGTAAATACTGTACTATCCAATGTATTCTCACAAACCCAATGTACCTTCTTGTATATATATAAATAAATAAATAAAAATAAATAGCAAACATTAACTAGTCTACTTTCAAGTGTGGTCTAGAGCAGACACTTGCGAGATACTGTACCAACGCTCAGTGCGCTCAACTCACACCAAAGTATCACCTGTGTACTTCTGTATATTCGACCAAATATATATATAGTATCTTAGTGTCTGTGTTTATTTGTCACCATACTTTACGTAACAATAGAACCAGTTACATCTGCACAAATTATCACAAATTTAAATTATAATGTTAACTAGTAGAATACATATTTTTAATAAAATCTAACATAACTAGCCAGAAAACATTTAACATTTATTAAAAATATATGTTTGGAAGTTAAATCGACTTCATAGGACAATAGTTTTGTTATATATACTCGTTATTCGTTGACATGCGTTCGTTACTTAAACAACCATGTACTGTACTTATGTAAAATCTCCCATGTCTCCTCGCTCATCTCGCCGAACCCTACAGGCTCTGTGATATATTGTTTAATTAATTGAGATTCACAAATAAAGCTTACAATTGTATATGTTATCAAAAAGGCAGAGCTTAGTTTAGTTCATTTATTATGCACCCCATACCCATCCAATGGGCAATAGTGGAGTGTTACAGAGGCACATAATGGGCTCAGGGACTGAGCCCCACAATTCATATAGCCAAGCAAGTTATAATCTTGATAAGCTAGTTACAAAAGTCAATGCACATTGTCACATCAACAATGGGCTCGAGACCGACCACAAATACAGTTTATAATTTAAGCAACTGACATATATGGAGGGCTAGTGTCACAATTGATATGTTTATCCTACACATAACCCCCTCTCCCCATACAATAGGCAGCGGTGGATAGGTTACAATCAAGTCGTTTTTTGCGTTTTATTAGGAGATTAGATCTTATTGGGTGAGGAAAGATATTCATATTTTAAAGAAGGCTTCTTGGCTGATGCTCTCCATTGATGGAAAATATACAACCTTTTGAAAATCAATGTTAGTTTGATCTAGATATTGTAATTAACGAATGTATTTATGTCATCAGAAAGGTAGAAATATAGGCTACATTTAAAATCCTTTGTCATAAATATAACTGAAGTGAAAACGAAGATATATGCGTTTTGATAGTTACTTGATGGCTAGCTCTGAGAGTGTGAAGCCCTGCACACCAGCCAATAAATTGTATAATTAGTTTCCATATATTTTAATTAATCTTAAAAATCTATGTCAGAAGAAAGGAAGATGTAGCCGTTAATGTGACAACATTTAAAAATATATATCTCTTAAGTTAAATAAATAATACCACATTATCGCCGGTGTCCGGACACAGGAAAACTACCTAGGTATCAGTATCCAGCCAGGCGGGGATCACAGGCTGCACAATACTGATAAATTATGTAATGCACTACTTGTGGTCGATCTCGAACCCATTTATGATGTGACGACTTATAGTGAATTTTGTAACTAGCTCATCAAGATTTTATCTTGCTTAGCTAAATGAATTGTGGGGTTCGGTCCTTTCATTTTCTTTCTTTATTATGCACCCCATAATACCCATCCCGTGGGTGGTGGTGTAAAGGATTACAGAGGCACATAATCGGTTCAGGAACTGAACCCTCTAGTTCGTTTAGCGAAGCAAATAACAATCTTTTGACGCTAGTTACAAAATTATTAATGTACACATACTTATGCATACATGTACATATACATACGTATACATATATTCAGACACATACATATTTAATCACCCACACAAATACACACATCAGTAATCTTTTGTGTCACAAGTGGTTCAACAAGAGGCTCACAACAGTCACTATACAAGGCACTTTACATCTATGAGGAGTCGCACAGTTACTAGTCTTGCTCCACACCCACCCAACTGGGCGGCAGTTTTACAGTCATGTGCTCCACACCCACCCAACTGGGCGGCAGTTTTACAGTCATGTGCTCCACACCCACCCAACTGGGCGGCAGCTTTACAGTCATGTGCTCCACACCCACCCAACTGGGCGGCAGCTTTACAGTCATGTGCTCCACACCCACCCAACTGGGTGGCAGCTTTACAGTCATGTGCTCCACACCCACCCAACTGGGCGGCAGCTTTACAGTTACCTGGTGTTATTCTTCACCTATATCTTTTCTGGTTAATCCCTATTTACATTATGCAGTTCAGGTTTCGTCGCCATACTATAGTTTTTAGTTTAGTTAATTTATCACATAATGGGTTCAGGGACTGAACACACAATTTATTTATCTAAGCAAGTTACAATCTTGAGGAGCTAGCCACAAAATTCATAACACATCGTCACATCAACAACATGGGTTCGAGATCGACCACAAGTACAGTTTCTAAATTAAGCAAATGCCATATGTGGAGAGCTAGTGTCACAATTGATATGTTTGTCCTGCACATTTCCACAGTAGTTTGCTTGGTTCTTTTAATTATCTTAGATATCATTGAAGAGAACCTCCTAGGTACTATACTGTATATATGCTGGTAAGAAGTATAATATCCTGAGAAATCGTGTAAATTATGTTGTACGAGTGCTTCCAGTTAAGTAACATAGTTCATTTGTGTGCGCGTGCTTGAAGAGGAAATGTTATCCCCCCCCCCCCATTGTAAATATTTGTGGGTTTCAGACCATACGACCGCGGCTTACCCTCGCCGCGGTCGAGGGTAAGAACACCGGATGTATACCCAGTATTACAAGTAAACATTAGCAATAACAATTATGGAAAGTTCCTTCACCTATACATAGAAGAGACTGAACTTCAGCACCCACATACAACACATAAGGGGATGCTCTGAGAGAGAGAGAGGAGAGTAAAAATATCCACTGAGGTCTGATTAAGTCCTTTTGGGGACCTTAATCATTAGGACGTCAATGATTAACGCAAAGTGAAGCGTATTCAGATGGTATATTGACAACATTCAGCATATCTCATAATGACCTAGTAGTACTTGGTGCACAAATACCTTTTCCAAAGGAATCACAAAACATAATTAAACACAACTGTACCGTACAGTGTTATATATTTATTTCAGTTTGAACAATTTTTAACATTAAAGGATAAATCCTTTAATTGGTTGAAATTGGTTTTAATATTCGAAATCTAATTTGTTGATGTTAAATAATATAAGGTTCAAATTTATTAAGATACATACTTTAAAAACTATTTCTATTTGAAATTTAAATAACATAAAAAGAGTACAGAATATAACAAATACCGACTATATAAAAGACCTGACACTTGCAGCACTTAATTATGCTATTGTAACACATTGAAAGTAATAACATTATTTGATTCAGCAAAGCATTTGGTAAGGTTATAATAATAATAATAATAATAATAATGTATTAATTATTTTAAATTATAATTCACAACTTGCTAGCGCACAAGAAACAAATCCACGAATCATCATTACATTCTGTAACACCTACACATGATCCATGGTGCCAAATATTGCAACGGTCACAGCATACCATCAGCTTCAAAACATTTGGCTTTCTGCAAATGTAGTACACTTCCATCGAGCATGACCGGATGATTCGTTTTCTTCTCAGTGTCTGAGCTGCAGGGAATGAGATGAGACACTTTCCTTTAAAGTTCTCTTGAAGATGTTGTCTCATATTCTGCACATCATACGAGGTTCACCGGATCTACACCACTTGCAAGTGATGCAGCAAACGCCACAGCATATACCCCACTCATACTTGAGTCCCTGTGTCTGCTGACATTCATTATATTGCATATCAGCTTATCATCCTGGCAATTAGCAAGAGCACACAAGATAACTTCAGTAGATTTAGATGGTAATTTATGCCTGGTGTCGTATATGTTAATTTGTCCAGTTACTCCAATGTTGGAAACGGTGACCCAGTGACAACCATCAACTTGGATAATTTGAATAAATTCACCAATTGTAACTGGCCAGGAGAGGTCCCGCTACAACGCTGGGTCATGAAGGCCTTCTACGCTTGGCACAGTTTGTTTCATGAGGTCACATGCAGATTTTATATGAAGGTCAGAGAGCTGTACATTTGTTCCAATGTTCATTATCTCGTCATCTGTTAAATAATTTAACATTGTCGAATGTGAAGCACTGTTATCACTCTCCTTATTGTTGCATTGGTGTGAGGAGTGGCAGTGATTGGTGCAGTTTATTTTTTCTTTAAATAGGGACATATATTTGTACTGCAGATACCAGTACAGTTGCACCGTTTCTTTATATATTTTATACTTGGGTTAGCAAGGCGAGACGCTTCTCTTAACGTGATACTGTTGGTATCAAATAGAAATAGTTTTTAAAGTATGTATCTTAATAAATTTGAACCTTATATTTTTAACATCAACAAATTAGATTTCGAATGTTAAAACCAATTTCAACCAATTAAAGGATTTATCCTTTAATGTTAAAAATTGTTCAAACTGAAATAAATATATAACACTGTACGGTACAGTTGTGTTTGCCTGCCACAGCCTTGAGAGCACGGAGCCTCTCTCTACATTGGCGACCCAGTCTGGCTAAAACATTGCGGTACAGTAGAACCTCAAGACCAAGGTATTTGTATCTGGTAACATAGTCGAGCAGAGAGCCATCATCCAACTGCATTTTGCGAACGGCCCCACCCGTCTGGGTGGGTGTCGGTTCAGGATCTTTGTTTTCTCTACTGAGATGACTAAGCATAGTTCCTGACATGTGTACAATACAGAGTTCAGAACATTTTGGGTGTTGGTATACCCATTGGTGTGGATCAGTATATCATCCACATAGCTAATGATGTTCGCTGGACCTTCTAGTTACTAAGTTTAAAAGTGCATTGATTAACACATTGAACAGAGTACGACTGAGGACACCTCCCTGTGGAGTGCCAAGTTCAAAATCTCTCGTTACACGCCTATGCCCTTGGAACAGTACAGATGACTTCCTGTTGGATAGATAGCCTCTTATCCACCGTAGAAGCCATCCTCCAACATTCATTTTAGCAAGTTCTCTCAGAATGACGTGTGGGTTAGCAATGTCAAAGGCTGACTTAAGATCTAGGAAAGTGGTATATGACCTATCAGTATGCAGGGTGAGGAATGTGGTAATACAGTGATGTACACTCTTTCCATGCGTAAAGCCATATATCTGGGGAGACAACATATTATTAATTTTGTAAAGGAGACGGTTGAGAACCATCCTCTCAAGACACTTATAGAGACAACTAGTGAGGGAGATTGGGCGAAAAGCACTCGGCTGGTGAGGTTTAGGAATGGGAATAATAACACTGTTGGTCCATGACTTAGGAAGCTCCCCAGTTACATAGCTCATATTATACAATTGAAGCAAGGGATTCCCTGGAACTAGCAGAAGCATATGCAGTATGCCGTAAGTAACTCCATCCTCCCCGGGTGATGTAGCTTTGCCTTTATGTAGAGCAGAATCTAGTTCGTATTCAGTAAAAAGCATGTCACAGTCATCCTCTTGATGAAGCATGAAGTCAAGGAGCCTTGCCCTATCAGTATATCTATTATTTAATTCATTCTGTGAGGGTAGAGGAAGACTGTCAAAGCTGGAAGTCGTGGCCCAAGCATCAACAAGCTCATTTGCTCTGTGCAGAGGATTAGGGTACGAGATCTCTGCAGCATTTTTCCCTTTGATCTTGTTGATATCCTTCCATGCCCGACTTAGTGGCGTGTGAGAATTGAGACCACGGACAAAAGTTTCCCAGTCTGTCTGCCTCAGCTCCACCATACGTTCCCTGGCCTTAGCCAGAGCCGCTTGAAAGAGCCGAAGCATTTCAGCAGTGCGGGTCCTTCTATAAGCTAGTCCAATTATTCTGGCAGTGCGTTTTAGTGCATGCAATTTAGAATCATTATAATAAGCATAAGTGCTATGACCAGTGTAATTTGGGTTACGTGGCCTGGACGATGGATCAAGTGATTCTATAAACTGTCGATATACCTGTGAGCTCATTGTTAAAATCTTCAACTGATGAAGGCTCAGATGAACTGCACCATCTGACACATGAGCAACAAATTGTCTCGTTGATCGATGGGCACAGCCAGCCTCTTCCGCTTGAACACTCCGCCGGGGAGGATAGAGCTTCCAATGCTTACAGTGGCTAATATGCCAGATGATCAGACGCCATATCTGGCACTATTGACGAGGCACACACGGTGTGGGAGACGTTGAAACCGAGACATAGATCAAGAACCCCCGTAGATATTCGTCGGTTCAAGGTCACCCACAATCTGTGCATCATCGTGACTACCTAATAGTGACAACAGTTGGTTGCCGTTACGATTATTGAACTGCGAATTACCCATATTCCTATGCCTAGCGTTATAATCACCTATAATGATGGTAGGCTCAGTCTGAATACAGATAGGAAGGTCAGCATAATTAAAGTTACAAGGAGTTGATTATTTAGTACATAGTTGTTTTTCTCTTTAATTGGATGATAGAGGGGGAGTCTTTAACGTGATTGGGAATACATACATACACACATACATACATACATACATACATACATACATACATACATACATACATACATACATACATACATACATACATACATACATACATACACACATACATACATACATGCTACATACATACATACATACATACATACATACATACATACATACATACATACATACATACATACATACATACATACATACATACATACATACATACATACATACATACATACATACACGTCCAGTCAGCATATAGCTATTTCGGGACAAAATCCAATACATTTATATTGGTGAGACGCCACTGTGATGAGGAGTTTAAATATCACAGGAACTGTAGGTTAATGTGTGACATAGGTGAGGTTAGATGAGGCATCTACAAGCATCAGCTGGAGGCTGATGGAGTGTTGTGGAGGTGCTGGTACTATCCAGATGTTGGAGGGTGGATTTGACTCTCCCACCCTCCCTCCCCCCCCACATTGACCGCAGAACGTGTAAGGTTACTTTTCACTCTCGCTTACAAGGTACAACCCCCCCCCCAACACACACACATGCATCAGATTCTTAACTTACAATATTTATGATTTACCAATTATGTTACTACACTGATCTCAATTTCACAATATTGTGTAAACTTTGATGAGTCGCACGTCTATGGGTCATCGAATAATGTTAGCAGACTTCTAGATGTTACCACTGCTAGGTTTAGGCTCAGCTACAAGTACCTCTGGGAATTTGTAACATCTGATGATGTAGATTTGACTAAATGTAAACTCTGTCAGCAGACTATTCGCATACTTTGCGTCATTATATAATGGAATGTGAAAAAATCGCGGAATTTAAAGATAACAACATCAATAGTGTCCAGAAATGTGTATAAGTACTTCATTCATAATGATGTGCTGCCCGAAATATTAGCGAAGTATCCAAAATTTGCTTACTGTAGGTAATGCATGCACATGACTGTAAAGCATGTGCATGCCCACAGTCATGTGCATGCTCCACACCCACCCACATGACTGTGGTGGGTGTGGAGCACATGACTGTAAAGCTGCCGCCCAGTTGGGTGGGTGTGGAGCACATGACTGTAAAACTGCCGCCCAGTTGGGTGGGTGTGGAGCAAGACTAGTAACTGTGCGACTCCTCATAGATGTAAAGTGTCTTTCATAGTGACTGTTGTGAGCCTCTTGTTGAATTACTTGTGACAAAAGATTACTGATGTGTGTATTTGTTTGGTTGATTAAATATGTATGTATATGTATATATGTATACGTATGTATATGTACATGTATGCATAAGTATGTGTATTAATAATTTTGTAACTAGCGTCAAAAGATTGTTATTTACTTAGCTAAACGAACTAGAGGGTTCAGTTCCTGAACCGATTATGTGCCTCTGTAATCCTTTACACCACCACCCACGGGATGGGTATTATGGGGTGCATAATAAAGAAAGAAAATGAATGGACCGAACCCCACAATTCATTTAGCTAAGTAAGTTACAATCTTGATGAGCTAGTTACAAAATTCACTATAAGTCGTCACATCATAAATGGGTTCGAGATCGACCACAAGTAGTGCATTACATAATTTATCAGTATTGTGCAGCCTGTGATCCCCGCCTGGCTGGATACTGATACCTAGGTAGCTTTCATGTGTCCGGACACCGGCGATAAGGTGGTATTATTTATTTAACTTAAGAGATTATATTTTTAAATGTTGTCACATTAACGGCTACATCTTCCTTTCTTCTGACATATAGATTTTTAAGATTAATTAAAATATATGGAAACTAATTATACAATTTATTGGCTGGTGTGCAGGGCTTCACACTCTCAGAGCTAGCCATCAAGTAACTATCAAAACGCATATATCTTCGTTTTCACTTCAGTTATATTTATGACAAAGGATTTTAAATGTAGCCTATATTTCTACCTTTCTGATGACATAAATACATTCGTTAATTACAATATCTAGATCAAACTAACATTGATTTTCAAAAGGTTGTATATTTTCCATCAATGGAGAGCATCAGCCAAGAAGCCTTCTTTAAAATATGAATATCTTTCCTCACCCAATAAGATCTAATCTCTGAATAAAACGCAAAAAACGACTTGATTGTAACCTATCCACCGCTGCCCATTGGATGGGGGAGAGGGGGTTATGTGTAGGATAAACATATCAATTGTGACACTAGCCCTCCATATATGTCAGTTGCTTAAATTAAAAAACTGTATTTGTGGTCGGTCTCGAGCACATTGTTGATGTGGCAATGTGCATTGACTTTTGTAACTAGCTTATCAAGATTATAATTTGCTTGGCTATATGAATTGTGGGGCTCAGTCCCTGAGCCCATTATGTGCCTCTTTAACACTCCACTATCGCCCATAGGATGGGTATGGGGTGCATAATAAATGAACTAAACTAAGCTCCGCCATTTTGATAACATATACAATTATAAGCTTTATTTGTGAATCTCAATTAATTAAACAATATATCACAGAGCCTGTAGGGTTCGGTGAGATGAGCGAAGAGACATGGGAGATTTTACATAAGTACAGAACATGGTAGTTTAAGTAGCGAACGCATGTCAACGAATAACGAATATATATAACAAAACTATTGTCCTATGAAGTCGAATTAACTTCCAAACATATATTTATAATAAATGTTAAATGTTTTCTGGCTAGTTATGTTAGATTTTATTAAAAATATGTATTCTACTTGTTAACATTATAATTTAAATTTGTGATAATTTGTGCAGAGAAGTGCGACAACTGGATATGCCAACAAACGCTTTCCAAACAACGATATATCTTGGATAAGTCGCTCCACAACATTGACGCTTGAACCGTCGACTTCCTTTGATGCTACTTATTTACATATTTCATAATGAAATTACATTAGTTTGGAGTAAATATATGTTTTCTCATGTTCTGCATTCAACACCCACATTATAGTGAGTAAATATACCATATTACTTCATTACTTAAATAATGCTTAGAGGGTTTGAGTAGCTTTGGGTCTTTAGTGGACAGAATCTCCAATAAATATGGCGAGAGTCGCCCCATATCTCTCGCCCGAGCAAGAGTCGAAACTTAATTTAAAATTGATATATCTTTGTTCTCGAACATGATATATTTCATTTGGTGCAATCATAATAATGTTCATATCTCGGTCTTTCAGGAGGCATATAGGATTTTAGGCTTTATTAGCGTATCTTTGTTAATTATACAATATATCGGCAAGTGCGTAGGCGTCTGCACTCCATGCCCGACAAGCTACTGAGCGCTACTATAAAAAGATATGTATCTTTACTTGAGCTATAAATATGTCTATTGTAATGTATTTAAAATGAAGCTCTTATTTCTATCTTACTTAAGGCATATAAAACATTTGTGTTTATTAACGAATTTACGTGAAATAAGCATTGATCTGAGAGAGAGTTGCTCTGTCGTTCAGTCTGTACGGGGTGGGAGTTCCGTAATTTTTAAAATACATGTATCTTCATTAGAACTTTAAATATGTCTATGGTAAAGTGTTTAAAGTGAAGCTTATATGTCTGCCTTTCTTGAGACATATAAAACATATATGTTTATTAACGAATTCACGTGAAATAAACATTGTTCTGCGAGAGAGTTGCTCGATCGATCTGTCCGGGGTCGGAGCTCGGCTATTATCAAAGTACACGTATCTTCGCTTTAAATTTAAATATGCCCATGGTAAGGTATTTAGAATGAAGCTTATATTTCTATCTTTCTTGTGACATATAAAACTCTTACGTTTATTAAGGAATCTGCGTGAAATAGGCATGGTTCTGAGATGAATGCTGCGGTTTTCGAGCTCGACGCCATAAACATCCAGTGGGTGTTATTGGACCCCATACCCATTCTATCGGTGGTTGGAGCCCCATACTCATTCTATGGATGGTTGCAGCCCCATACCCATCCTGTAGGTTGTAGTGGACGCCATACTCATCCTGTGGGTGGTATTGGACCCCATACCCTTCCTGTGGGTGGATATGATCCCCATACTCATCCTGTGGGTGGATGTGACCCTCATACTCATCCTGTGGGTGGTATTGGACCCCTTACCCACCTAACAGGTGGTAGTGGACAATATACCCATCCTAGCTATAGTTGGTATAGTAGACACCATACCATCCTGTTTGCAGTAGTTTACCCCATGGACATTCCACGGTAACATCGTTTTCTGTTAGCGTTCCTACAAAACATCCTTTAAAGATTTGTAAAGCACAAACTATGGTATATAATATTGATTGGTGAAGGACTGTTATTCTATGTAATAATTTATAGTGCTTATTATAATTTACTAAGAACAACTAATATTTCTCAAAACAAAACTACGAGCCTTCAATAGGAAGTAGCTGATCTGTAATATTCTAAGAGCATGGACAATGGTAGGTAAATTTCACAACCCATGTGGGACCTGAAATCTACAATTTTCCTTATAATTGAACCAATCACGACTATTCTGCTATCTAGGTTGACGGACGGGTACTGTGAGACGTGGTACGTGAGGAAGAGTTTGGGCCTTGAAAAAAAGTAACTGGGAATATATCACATATTTACTAATTCATATTCAACATATTGACTTTAAGCATTAAGTCATATATGTGCTGTCTTGTGTGAGAACGGGTTGCTTGCCAGTCATAACCAAGACCTCCAGGCAGTCATAACGAAGACTTCCGGGCAGTCATAACTAAGACCTCCAGGCAGTCATAACTAAGAACTCCTGGCATTCATAACCAAGTCCTCCGGGCTGTCATTAACAAGACCTCTGGGCAGTCATAACCAAGACCTCTGGGTAGTCATATCCAAGCCCTCCAGGCAGTCATAACCAATACCTTCAGGCAGTCATAATTAAGACCTCCGGGCAGTCATAACCAAGACCTGCGGGGAATCATACCCAATACCTCCGGGCAGTCATAACCAAAACCTACAGGCAGTAATAACAAAGACCTCCGGGCAGTTATAACCAAGACCTCCAGGCAGTCATAGCCAAGCCCTCCGAGCAGTCATAACCAAGACCTCCAGGCAGTCATAACCAAGAACTCCAGGCAGTCATAACTATGGCCTCCGGGCAGTCATAACCAAAATGTCCGGGCAGTCATATCCTAGACCTAAAGGTAGTCATAACCAAGACCTCCGGACTTTCATACCCAAGACCTCCAAGCAGTCATAACCAAGACCTCTGGGCAGTCATAACCAAGATCTCCGGGCAGTCATAACCAAAACCTCCAGGCAGTCATAACCAAGACTTCCAGACAGTCATAACCAAGCCCTCCAGGCAGTCATAGCCAAGACTTCCGGGCAGTCATAACCAAGACCTCCTGGCAGTCATAACCAAGACCTCCGGGCAGTCATAACCAAGCCCTCCGGCTAGTCATAACCAAGACCTCCGGGCAGTCATAACCAAGCCCTCCGGCTAGTCATAACCAAGACCTCCGGGCAGTCATACCCAAGACCTCCGGCTAGTCATAACCAAGCCCTCTAGGCAGTCATAAATAAGACCTCCAGGCAGTCCTAACCAAGTCCTTCGACTAGTCATAACCAAAACCTCTTGCAGTCATAACCAAGACCTCCGGGCAGTTATAACAAAGACCTCCGATCAGTCATAACTAAGACCTCCTGGCAGTCATAACTAAGACCTCCGGGCAGTTATAACAAAGACCTCCGGGTAGTCATAACTAAGACCTCCGGGCAGTCATAACCGAGATCTCCGGGCAGCCATAACCAAAACCTCCAGGCAGTCATAACCAAGACCTCCTGGCAGTCATAACCAAAACCTCCGGGCAGTCATAACCAAGACCTCCGGGCAGTCATAACCAAGACCTCCTGGCAGTCATAACCAAGACCTCCTGGCAGTCATAACCAAAACCTCCGGGCAGTCATAACCAAGACCTCCAGGCAGTCATAACCAAGACCTCCAGGCAGTCATAACCAAGACCTCCAGGCAGTCATAACCAAAACCTCCAGGCAGTCATAACCAAGACTTCCGGGCAGTCATAACCAAGACTTCCGGGCAGTCATAACCAAGACCTCCGGGCAGTCATAACCAAGACCTCCGGGCAGTCATAACCAAGACCTCCGGGCAGTCATAACCAAGACCTCCTGGCAGTCATAACCAAGACCTCCGGGCAGTCATAACCAAGCCCTCCGGCTAGTCATAACCAAGACCTCCGGGCAGTCATACCCAAGACCTCCGGCTAGTCATAACCAAGCCCTCTAGGCAGTCATAAATAAGACCTCCAGGCTGTCCTAACCAAGTCCTTCGACTAGTCATAACCAAAACCTCTTGCAGTCATAACCAAGACCTTCGGGCAGTTATAACAAAGACCTCCGGGCAGTTATAACTAAGACCTCCTGGCAGTCATAACTAAGACCTCCGGGCAGTCATAACCAAGACCTCCGGGCAGTTATAACAAAGACCTCCGGGCAGTCATAACTAAGACCTCCTGGCAGTCCTAAACAAGGCCTCCGGGCAGTCATGACCAAGACCTCCGGGCAGTCATAACAAAGACCTCAAGGCAGTCATAACCAAGACCTCCGGGCAGTCATAACCAAGACCTCCGGGCAGTTATAACCAAGACCTCCGGGCAGTCATAACTAAGAACTCCGTGCAGTCATAACAAAGACCTTTGGGCTGTCATAACCAAGACCGCCGGGCAATCATAACCAAGAACTCCGGGCAATCATAACAAAGACCTTTGGGCAGTCATAACCAAGACCTCCGGGCAGTCATAACCAAGACCTCCGGGCAGTCATAACCAAGACCTCCGGGCAGTCATAACCAAGACCTCCTGGCAGTCATAACCAAGACCTCCGGGCTGTCATAACCAAGACCTCCGGGCAATCATAACCAAGAACTCCGGGCAATCATAACAAAGACCTTTGGGCAGTCATAACCAAGACATCCGGGCAGTCATAACCAAGACCTCCGGGCAGTCATAACCAAGACCTCCAGGTAGTCATAACTAAGACCTCCGGGCAGTCATAACCGAGACCTCCTGGCAGTCATAACCAAGACCTCCTGGCAGTCATAACCAAAACCTCCGGGCAGTCATAACCAAGACCTCCGGGCAGTCATAACCAAGACCTCCTGACAGTCATAACCGAGACCTCCTGGAAGTCATAACCAAAACCTCCGGGCAGTCATAACCAAGACCTCCAGGCAGTCATAACCAAAACCTCCAGGCAGTCATAACCAAGACTTCCGGGCAGTCATAACCAAGACTTCCGGGCAGTCATAACTAAGACCTCCGGGCAGTCATAACCAAGACCTCCGGGCAGTCATAACCAAGACCTCCGGGCAGTCATAACCAAGACCTCCTGGCAGTCATAACCAAGACCTCCGGGCAGTCATAACCAAGCCCTCCGGCTAGTCATAACCAAGACCTCCGGGCAGTCATACCCAAGACCTCCGGCTAGTCATAACCAAGCCCTCTAGGCAGTCATAAATAAGACCTCCAGGCTGTCCTAACCAAGTCCTTCGACTAGTCATAACCAAAACCTCTTGCAGTCATAACCAAGACCTTCGGGCAGTTATAACAAAGACCTCCGGGCAGTCATAACTAAGACCTCCTGGCAGTCATAACTAAGACCTCCGGGCAGTCATAACCAAGACCTCCGGGCAGTTATAACAAAGACCTCCGGGCAGTCATAACTAAGACCTCCGGGCAGTCATAACCAAGACCTCCGGGCAGTTATAACAAAGACCTCCGGGCAGTCATAACTAAGACCTCCTGGCAGTCCTAAACAAGGCCTCCGGGCAGTCATAACCATGACCTCCGGGCAGTCATAACTAAGAACTCCGGGCAGTCATAACCAAGACCTCCGGGCAGTCATAACAAAGACCTCAAGGCAGTCATAACCAAGACCTCCGGGCAGTCATAACCAAGACCTCCGGGCAGTTATAACCAAGACCTCCGGGCAGTCATAACTTAGAACTCCGGGCAGTCATAACAAAGACCTTTGGGCTGTCATAACCAAGACCTCCGGGCAATCATAACCAAGACCTCCGGGCAGTCATAACAAAGACCTTTGGGCAGTCATAACCAAGACATCCGGGCAGTCATAACCAAGACCTCCGGGCAGTCATAACCAAGACCTCCAGGTAGTCATAACCAAGATCTCCGACCAGTCATAACCAAGACCTCCGGACAGTTATAACCAAGCCCTCCGAGCAGTCATAACGAAGGCCTAAGGGCAGTCATAACAAAGACCTCCAGACAGTCATAACGAAGACCTCTGGGCAGTCATACCCAGGACCCCCAGGCAGTAATAAGCAAGACCTCCGGGCAGTCATAACTAAGAACTCCTGGCATTCATAACCAAGTCCTCGGCCAGTCATAACCAAGACCTTCATGCAATCATAAGAAAGACCTCCGGGCAGTCATAACTAAGACCTTCATGCAATCATAATCAAGACCTCCATGCAGTCATAACCAAGACCTCCGGGCAGTCATAACCAAGACCTCCAGGCAGTCATAACCAAGACCTCCAGGCTGTTATATCCAAGACCTCCTGGCAGTCATAACCAAGACCTTCGGGCTGTTATATCCAAGACCTCCAGGCAGTCATAACCAAGACTTTCATGCAATCATAACCAAGACCTCTAGGCAGTCATATCTATGACCTACAGGCAGTCATAACCAAGACCACTGGGCAGTCATAACGAAGATCTCCAGGCAGTCATAACCAAGATTTCCGGGCTGTCATAACCAAGACCTCCGAGCAGTCATAATTAAGACCTCTGGGCAGTCATAACCAAGACCTCCGGGCAGTCCTAACCAAGACCTCCAGGCAGTCATAATTAAGACCTCCGGGCCGTCATAACCAAGACCTGCGGGGAATCATACCCAAGACCTCCGGGCTATCTTGAGGTTATCTTGAGATGATTTCGGGGCTTTTTTTAGTGTCCCCGCAGCCCGGTCCTCGACCAGGCCTCCACCCCCAGGAAGCAGCCCGTGACAGCTGACTAACTCCCAGGTACCTGTTTACTGCTAGGTAACAGGGGCATTTAGGGTGAAAGAAACTTTGCCCATTTGATTCTGCCTCGTGCGGGAATCGAACCCGCGCCACAGAATTACGAGTCCTGCGCGCTATCCACCAGGCTACGAGGCCCCATCAGTCATAACCAAAACCTACAGGCAGTCCTAACAAAGACCTCCGGGCAGTCATAACCAAGACCTCCAGGCAGTCATAGCCAAGCCCTCCGAGCAGTCTTAACCAAGACCTCCTGGCAGTCATAACCAAGAACTCCAGGCAGTCATAACTATGGCCTCCGGGCAGTCATAACCAAGACCTCCGGGCAGTCATAACCAAGACCTCCGGGCAGTCATAACCAAGACCTCCGGGCAGTCATAATCAAGACCTCCGGGCAGTCATAACCAAGACCTAGGGTTTGGACGGAAGCGCTCAGTGTGGAGGCCAGGTCTCCAGAACCTAGATGGGTCAGCTCGTCCGACGGCGTAAGTTTAGTGTTGATACAATTATAAACTTTGAGCGGAAAAACAATATTAAACTAATTGTGTTAATAAATAAGATTCGCCAAACAGTCGGCTTCTTTGCAATGTTCTCTCGCAGCTGAGATGGAAACATTTTGTACCCAGTTCGAAGGAGAGCTAATTGAGCTTGTAGTTGCAGACTCTGGCATCCGGATTCCACTACAATTTTCCAAGGCAGTTTGTGCTTGTTTTAGTGCCTTACTGACTTGGTACACTGAGGCAGGCATTGGCAGGGAGACATCAGCAGCATATGGGACGCTGTCATATATTAGAACGTTATTTAGAAGCCTAAATTAGAACGCGTTCTATACAATCTACACAGCTTTTGTTAGACTAGTTTTGGAATGTGCAGCACCTGCTTGGAATCCATACGTTGTGAAACAAAATTAAAATTGAAAAAGTGCGCAGGTTCGCTACTAGAAGAGTACCAGAGCTTAGAGGGTTAAGTTATGATTATAGGCTGACTGAACGACATTTTACAGCCTTGGAGGACAGAAGAAAAAAGAGGAGATATGATAAAAACTTACAAGATATGTATATATAATCACTAGAACGCGTCCAGCGCAGGATGACGATTAAAAGTGTCAACACAAGATAGGAACACGAAATAATGGGTTTAAATTAGATAAGTTAGATTTAGGAAAGACCTGGGTTAATTCTTGTTCGATAAGAGCGTTGTTGATATGTTGAACCAATTATATAACATAATTAAAAGTAGGATTCATTGATGGTTTCAAGCACATAGGTTAGACATATATGAATGAGATTGGATCGATATAAATAGGAGCTGCTTCGTATGGGCCAATAGGCCTTTTGTTGTTACCTACATTCTAATGTTCTTATGTTCTTATACAGAACATATTGCACTCTGGACGGTAAATGGTTACCTATAACCAGACGAACTTGTTCAACCAGGAAGGTTATATTATTTTATTAGTTCCATGTTGTGGTCAGTTGATATTGTCTTACTAGTAGAAAAGTTTGTTCCCACCAAAACTTCCCTGAAGTTGTAACTGTGACCATCACTACAACTAATAATACCACCATTACGACTGCAGCAGGTCACACCAGCAGACACCAGCCGTCCCTCCCTGTGGGGAGAGAGTACTCACCTCCGTCAGTAGTCATGTCACACCAGGCAGACACTGGCCGTCCCTCCCTGTGGGAGAGAGTACTCACCTCCGTCAGTAGTCATGTCACACCAGGCAGACACTGGCCGTCCCTCCCTGTGGGAGAGAATACTCACCTCCGTCAGTAGTCATGTCACACCAGGCAGACACCAGCCGTCCCTCCAGTGGGAGAGGTTACTCACCTCCGTCAGTAGTCATGTCACACCAGGCAGACACCAGCCGTCCCTCCCTGTGGGAGAGGTTACTCACCTCCGTCAGTAGTCATGTCACACCAGGCAGACACTGGCCGTCCCTCCCTGTGGGAGAGATTACTCACCTCCGTCAGTAGTCATGTCACACCAGGCAGACACCAGCCGTCCCTCCCTGTGGGAGAGGTTACTCACCTCCGTCAGTAGTCATGTCACACCAGGCAGACACCGGCCGTCCCTCCCTGTGGGAGAGAATACAAACTCATATAATACCTCAACACTTCACCAGGTGAAGGCCTGGACATCACCCACATATTGTGGGAGATGTCCAGCAGCTACATAAAACTCTCCAGAACCAAGCATGTTAATCATTACTATGGAAACTAAGCCCACATCACAGATAAAGTCCTGTTTGAGTCCAGGCCCCGCATACCATTTTGTATGACTCATGCTGAATAACGGAAACTTAGACACTTGTTTTGCGTGACTCATCTCTCTTTAGTTTTCTTGTAAGAAACTCTCACAGCTCTCTTGATTTCAGTGACCATCGCAAGTTTTTCTGCACGATTTTTAAAGCCTTAGTAAAAATCTTGCGATAGTCGCTGAAATCAAGAGAGCTGTGAGAGTACTAACCAATCAGGGAATAGCCGTCAAATTTCTATGGATCCCCTCCCATGTTGGAATCTGTGGAATGAACGAGCAGATGTGCTGGCTGCTGAAGGCGCTGAAGGAGACCAGATTGAATATTTCATTCCCAAGACTCTTCTACAAATTAGAGGTATCATCAGGCAATATCACGGTTACAAGGTTACTGAGGAAAGGAGAGTAGAAGAACAAATCAGTGAATCTGTACGCTGGTACAGCATGATTTCAGCTGGCAATCCCAATCATTATGGACGAAGAGGAGGTGCCCACGGGAGAGAATCAGTATTAGCGAGACTCCGTCTTGCATTCAAATATCCGTAGAGATTTGGAATGGAAACAACAGCTGGGCAGCGGAGATGCAGAATCTGTGGTGAGAGTGACGGACACAGCCTAGAGCACTACCTGAGAGAATGTGAACATCTGATAGACATTAGAAATATGTGAAGAACAATAAACCCACATTGTTTGAATTAGGAAAATACTCTTTATCATATATAGATACTGTTATTAAAAGATTCCCCCATTTTGCACCTGCAAGATAATGTAAGATTTTATGGGTTGACGAATGTTAATCTTCTTGTTTGAAAAGCTGTTCACTTGAGGCAGTTAGGCAAGTCCCAGCTGTGTCTGGGGTACAAGTGACAGGATGAACAACCCAGCAGGTTTTCTTATATTGGGGAGGGCTGTACATGCTGTTATGTGGGTGTGTCCACTCACAAGATGAGTGGCGCTGCACAATAAACTGGCCCCTCGGGGCAAAGTTCAAAATAATTCTTCCAAAGCTATATAGATAAATCCTTCGACACCTGTAAGACCCAGTGATTCGGATCTCGTGTATTACTGGTGTTGGGGTAAACCTTGAACTTAGAACTAAGGACAAAGAAGCCTGTCTTTGAGCTCTGAAGACAGTCTCATCCTACCTTGAGTGTCTCGACCGAATGCTGATTTGGGCGCCTCGAGCGTCCACCAGGATTCTGTGACGTCATTACCTGTTGACCAATCACAGCACCTAGGTCTTCCCGCCTTTTCTGAGATCTGATTTGTAGCGGCATGTCGGAACCTTGTGACGTCATGCCTATTTCCCCAGTGTTTCGCAAGAGGTCCATACTGTCTCTGACGGGGATGGTGAAACCTTGTGGTCAGCCTCGAACCGTTTCGGGAGGAGAGAGCTTATCCTGACCCCCTCCCTCCCACTACCATGTTGTAGTAAGAATTTCCCCCCGTTGCCAGAGGGTACCTGTGATTTTCTAGATTATGTTAGAGTGTATGACTGCACTCGAGACAAGTAGTTCGCACACTAAAAGTCCTAGTTTTGGATCTGGAGGAAGCCTAGCTCCAGACCATTTCGTTAACACTACGATGAGGTCTGTAGCCACCCTGTGAGAGGAGTTACAGCATCCCCTTTCTCTTACCCCTCCCCTCATCCCCCTTCTCTTACCCCTCCCCCTCATCCCCCTTCTCTTACCCTCCTCTCACCCCCCTTCTCTTACCCCTCCCCCCCTTCTCTTCCTCTTCCTCTTCATCCCCCTTCTCTTACCCCCTCCCCTCTCCCCTTCTCTTCCCTTTCCTACTCATTCCCCTTCTCTTACCCTTCCCCCTCCTCATCCCTCTTCGCTTACCCCTACCCTCTTCTCTTAATTTACCCTTCTTTACCCCTTCTCTTCCCCCTACCCACTCCCCCTTTTCTTCCCATTCCTTCTCATCCCCTTTCTCTTACTCCTCCTTCTCTTCCCCCTCCCCCTCTATTCTTCCGCCTCCTCTTCTCCTCCATCACTTAATTCCTCCCTCCCCGACGTCCTCCTCCTTCCACCTCCTCCTTCCTCCCTCTTCCACCTTCCTCATACACTTACTCCTTCCTCCTCTATCTCATCCTCCTCTGCCTCGACCTCCTCCCCCTCTTCCTCCTCCTCCTCCTTCTTCCTCCTCGAGCTCCTCCATCTTCTACTCTTCCCCCAAGACCTCCTCCTTCCACCTCGATCTCATTCTCCTTCCTCTTTGACCTCATCCTTCTACCTGGAATTCTTCCTCCTTCCTCCTCGACCTCCTCCTTCTTCTCGACCTCCTCCTTCCTCCTCCTCCTCCTCCTCTTTCCTCCTCCTCCGCATCCATCCTCCTCGGCATCCTCCTTCCTACCTTCTTACCTACTCTTCCTTTCTTTTCGACCTCCTACTTTTCCTTCCTCTTTGACCTCCTACTCCTCCATCCTCCTCGTCCTCCTCCTCCTTCCTCCTCGCCTTCCTCCTCCTTCCTCCTCGACCTCCTATTTCTCCTTCCTCCTCGCCCTCCTCCTCCTTTCTCCTCGCCCTCCTCCTCCTTCCTCTTATACCTCCTACTCCTCCTTCCTCCTCGCCCTCCTCTTCCTTCCTCCTCGACTTCCTACTTCTCCTTCCTCCTCGTCCTCCTCCTCCTCCTCCTTCCTCCTCGCCCTCCTCGTTCTTCGTCCTCAACCTCCTACTCTTCCTTCCTCCTCATTCCTCCTCACCCTCCTCCTCCTCCTCCTCCTCCTTCCTCCTCGCCCTCATCGTCCTTCCTCCTCTCCCTTCTCCTCCTTCCTCTTCGTCCTCCTCCAAACCATACCGCCACACTCACCCGACATCACCATTAACCACTACAACTATCAAAACCCACCACCACCATCCATCACGACAACTTTTAACAACTACCACCACCAGAAACCACCACAATTATCAACAACCACCAACCACCACAAACATCAACAACCACCACCAACACCATGCACCACAAATATCAACAACCTCCACACACTTCCACCACCTCCACACACTACCACCACCTCCACACACTACCACCACCTCCTCACACTACCACCACCACCACACACTACCACCACCACCACACACTACCACCACCTCCACACACTACCACCACCACCACACACTACCACCACCACCACACACTACCACCACCTCCACACACTACCACCACCACCACACACTACCACCACCACCACACACTACCACCACCACCACACACTACCACCACCTCCACACACTACCACCACCACCACACACTACCACCACCACCACACACTACCACCACCACCACACACTACCACCACCTCCACACACTACCACCACCTCCACACACTACCACCACCTCCACTCACTACCACCACCACCACACACTACCACCACCTCCACACACTACCACCACCTCCACACACTACCACCACCTCCACACACTACCAACACCACCACACACTACCACCACCACCACACACTACCACCACCTCCACACACTACCAACACCTCCACACACTACCACCACCACCACACACTACCACCACCTCCACACACTGCCACCACCTCCACACACTACCACCACCACCACACACTACCACCACCTCCACACACTACCACCACCACCACACACTACCACCACCACCACACACTACCACCACCTCCACACACTACCACCACCTCCACACACTACCACCACCACCACACACTACCACCACCTCCACACACTACCACCACCACCACACACTACCACCACCACCACACACTACCACCACCTCCACACACTACCACCACCTCCACACACTACCACCACCACCACACACTACCACCACCACCACACACTACCACCACCTCCACACACTACCACCACCTCCACACACTACCACCACCTCCACTCACTACCAACACCACCGCACACTACCACCACCACCACACACTACCACCACCTCCACACACTACCACCACCTCCACACACTACCAACACCACCACACACTACCACCACCACCACACACTACCACCACCTCTACACACTACCACCACCTCCACACACTACCACCACCACCACACACTACCACCACCACCACACACTACCACCACCTCCACACACTACCACCACCACCACACACTACCACCACCTCCACACACTACCACCACCACCACACACTACCACCACCTCCACACACTACCACCACCTCCACACACTACCACCACACACTACCACCACCACCACACACTACCACCACCTCCACACACTACCACCACCACCACACACTACCACCACCTCCACACACTACCACCACCACCACACACTACCACCACCTCCACACACTACCACCACCTCCACACACTACCACCACCTGAGTCTGGCCCTAGCTTCGGTAGGGGGCAGACGTGTTGCCTCAGCACTCCTGCAGATGGTGCTTGTTTACCAATTTGGCCGGTTGGGGGCGGGTGTGTCTCTGCCCGCCTGTGCTGACGTGGAGTTACGATGGGGGTCCCTTTCCCCCTGTCGTCCGGACTCAGTCTGTGGGACTCGAATTCTCTGTGCGGGCTGGTTACCCGGAGATTGCATTGGCTTGTGATTTGCTCTCTGTCCCTGTGTTAGCAATTTATGGGCTCGAGTTGGTAACGGCCCGTCGGGCGATAGTGAAATTCACGGAGGAGATAGCGTATCGCGATTTTCTCCGGCGATACGAGGGGCGAAAATTACCCCTGCCGGATGGTGCGGGCACTGTGACTCCTCTCTGATCGAAGTGGTGCCCTCACTTACGTCAGTGTGCATGGGGCGCCCTTGGAGTTTCCGGAGGGTCTGCTACGGCGGTATTTTGGCCGGTTTGGTGCAGTAGTTAGTGTGCGGGTGAACGTGGTGTCTTCCAGTCCACTTAAGGGTGTGAGGACTAACATTCACACCCGGGGCATGAGACTCCGGGCAGATATTCCGTCCTCTGTACGCCTTATGGGGTACAACGTTCGGGTGTTTTACGCCCGCCAGCCGCGGACGTGTTATCGTTGTGGCCTTTTTGGCCATCAGGCTGCTGACTGTTCTGCGCCTGCCGTTGCACCAGTGAATCTCTTCAGTGAGGAGGATTTTTTGCCGCTTCCTGTGGGGGATGATTTGGTGGATGTGGACGTCTCTTCGGCTGAGGAGGTGCCCTCTATGTCAGCTGTTGCTCCGCCTGTTGCGCCCCCTGTTGTTGTCGCCTCTCCTCCGGAGGTTGTGTCCTCGCCTGGTGCTCAGCCTGCTCCGGCTGGTGTCCCTGAGCCTCTTCTGACTGCAGTCTGCATGGACCCCTCGTCTTCCAGTTCTTCCTCTGCTGTGTCTGTCCTGGTCCCTGCACCCTCGCCGTCTGTTCCGGCTGTGCTGGAAGCTGGGGTGGATCCGGCGCTTCCTCCTGTGCCTGGCCTGGTGCCCCATGTAGTTGAGGATGCTGCCGTACTGCGACGTGCGTCGGATCGCCCGGCTAGTGTTGCGCGTGTCGCTGAGTCTGCCTCCGGGTCTGGTGGTGTGCGGCCCGAGCCTAAGCGTTTCCGGCGTTCTTCTTCTGCGTGGGCTGACGTTGGCGACTTCGACGAGTGTGGTCCTTCCGGTGACGGTGGGGTGCCTCCGGTTGTGGTGCACACTATGGTGGTGGCGGAGGTGTACTTGCCTGAGGAAGCCGGTGCCGGTGTTTCGGCCTCCCCTTCTGGTCTGGTGTCCGGGGGTCCTGCTTCAGATGCGTTGCCTGCGTCGGATGGCTCCGGTTCTTCGTGAGGGGTGGTTCCCCTTGCTGAAGTTGGTGGTGTGCAGGCTGGCCTGGTGATGGTGTTGAGAAAGGATGCTCGCTCAGGGAGTTCTGTGGCCTCTTCCTTGTTACCCGTTTCCTCGGCAGCGGTCATGCCGCCTCTTCCGTCTCCAGCAGTCTCTTCCGTGTTTCCTGCGGTCTCCGTGGATGTGATACTGTCTCATTGTCCGGCCCCTGCTCCTGTGCGTGCGACGGCGAGGCAATCTCGGCAGCCCTCGTCCGCTTCTCCAGTGTCGTCTGCTTCCTCGAAGGGTGTGGATGGCGCTCCCCGGCCGCGTTATGCGACTTGCGTCAGTGACCTCGGGCGTTGGCTGTTGCCGCCCGATCCGGATGTTCCTGAGTTTATAGTACCCCCTCAGCAGCTGGGGATCAAAAACTCTACCGATCTTCAAGATTTGGTCAGGGAAGCTTACAAGAGGAAGTATCCTTACGATTTTTTCCCGGAGAAGTACATTTCTCACATTGTTCCTCGCAAATGATTTCTGTGTATTCTTTCCTCCAACAACACCTCGACATCCTCACAGACCGGCATCACCTCAGCACTGAAACAAGGATAATCAAGAAACTAACAACGTTATATGGAGGACCTATGGCAATTCCACGACCAAGAGATGGCTTCCTGAACCTTGCAGGAATCAACTTCACTGAGGACCAAGTCACTCTCCTAAATCTGGGTATAAACTGTCACGTTATGTCCAGACCGAGTGAGATGGCCCGGAAAGTGGAGTTGGAGATTCTGTTGGACGACATATTCGATCTCGAAGCACAAAAGAAGGTCACCACCAAAGATACCTTACAAGCAGAACTTATTGCGGAAGGAGGAAAGAATCGAGGCAACTATAGAAGCACCATACTGTCCCCCGAGCTCAAAGCGGCAGCTAAGAGCCTTCGTGAGAACAAGGAGATAGTTGTCAGGAGAGGCGACAAGTCGCCAATATACGTTATTCTTAAAAAAGACGAATATCTGGCGAAAATGAACCTCATACTCTCTGACCAAACTAAATTCCAAAGGGTAATGAAGGACACTACAGCCAAACTGAAAGCAAAGGGCAACAAATTGATCGAAACTGTGAACGCCAAGAAATCTGGACTCCACCTGCCAAAGATTATTGGGGAATATAAACCTGGATATGCGTATGGAAATGTCAAGACACACAAGCCTGGAAACCCACTTCGGCCAATCATTAGCCAGATACCCACACCCACGTACAGACTGGCGAAACGACTCAACGGCTTGCTGACTCCTTATGTCCCTTGCGCCTTCAGCCTGAAGTCTCCAAAGGAATTTGTTGACTTGCTGCCGGGAACACAGGCCACAGGGATAAGAGCCTCGTTGGACGTAGAATCTCTGTTTACCAACGTACCTGTGGATGAAACAATCGGGATGATAGCCGACAGAGTGTATCGTGATCCGGCCTGTACTCCTCTTGACATACCAGAAAACAGTCTAAGGAAACTACTCCAAGCTTGTACTAAAGAGGCGCCCTTCTTGAGCCCGGATGGACACATGTATAAGCAAGTAGATGGGGTCACCATGGGTTCTCCCCTAGGTGTCCTGTTTGCAAACTTCTACATTGGTACCATCGAGCAAAAAGTCTTAGTCGACATGAACTTGAAACCGGCCATATACTGCAGGTATGTTGATGACATTTTCACACAGGTACCTGATGTCAGACATCTGCAGGAGCTGAAAGAGGCATTTGAGCAGAATTCTGTGTTGCGTTTCATTTACTAGATGGAGAAGGATGGGAAGCTGCCCTTTCTAGATGTAACAGTCATGTAAAGGAGCGGAGTTTTCCACACTGCAGTCTACACTAAGGAAACAAACATAGGAATGTGCCTGAATGCCAACAGTGACTGCCCGGACAGGTACAAGAGGAGTGTTGTTAACGCTTATGTCAACCGTGCCCTCAGCCACAGCTCAGAATGGAAGCAAGTCGACGAAGAACTCTGTAGGGTAAGGCAGGTCCTAGTCAACAACGGCTTCTCCAATGGTTTCGTGGAAGACACCATAAGAAGGAAAGTGAAACGCCATGCAACCTCTGAAGAGACAACTTACACAACACCTATACCCCCTATTAGACTATTTTACAGGTACTTCTTTTCCACAGCTCATAAAACGGAGGAAAGGGTCCTGAAAGATATTGTCAGTAGAAACGTTATCCCTACAGACAAAAATCAGAAGATACAACTGACGATTTACTATAAAACCAGAAAAACGGCCAGCCTACTCATGAGAAACTTTCCAGACACAAAGCAGAACGCTTTAAAAGAGACCAACGTCGTCTATGCCTTCAAATGCCCTCTTGGGGACTGTAAGGCTCAAAAAAAACAGTATATAGGCAAGACAACAACATCTCTTTCCAGGCGTTTAACGATGCATAAGCAACAGGGCTCCATTAAGGAACATATAATCTCTTCCCACAAACAAACCATCACCAGAGAAATCTTAGCAAACAACACAGAAATCATCGATAGATACAGCGATAGCAGGCGGCTTGACGTTTGCGAGGCACTACACATCAAGAAGTCAACACCAGCAATCAACAGCCAATTAATGCACAACTATATTCTACCCACTTCAAGACTCCACTCCAATATAGAAGCATCAAGAAATATGGACCAATAGGCTTTCTACAATTACTTCCATTCAATACCCATTGTTTCGTGTTCTGTCTTGTGTTTGAATTTAATACCCATTCAATACCCATTGTTTCGTGTTCTGTCTTGTGTTGGAATTTAATACCCATTGAATACCCATTGTTGAAAGTTCGTTTTTCACCTCATCCACCTCACCCAAATGTAGATAAAAACCTCGAAGTTGTGTAAGCTCTATTCAGTTTCAGTTGTGTGTTTGTAAACTAAAGTCTTTGAAAATGTAATAAGTTTTACGAAACGCGCTCAAGTATCGCGTCAGACTAGAAATAAAAATGAATTTTGGAGAATTGATCTTTGAATTACCATCAACAGTGAAAAGAAACATAAGAAAGATAGAGAAAATTCGTGTTAGAATTATTAATCTTACTTTTTCGGTCATATTTTATAATATATGTCTACAGGAAAGACTGCTACCAAAATATACTAATATATGCTTGAATATATAAATTAAGTTAACAATTGCTTGCTTAGTTATTTTTAAGTTATCATACAAGTTCATTTAATTGAATAATTTCTAGTACTTAGTTAAGTGCTTAGACTACATTTAAAGTCATTTATTATACTTTTACAATTTAATTTGTTTTTTATAGTATAAGAATATATTGGCTGTTAATAGTTATGGTGCTAGGTTAGACTATGTAAGTTTAAATCCCTGATTTAAACAGAGCCAGTGTTCAGTCATATAACTGAATTTATCAAATCTTATCCTTGTATAATATACAAGCTGATGTGAGATCCCTGTCTACAGGTGGACTGGAACTTCTATCAACTAATTCATTCACCCCACCTGTCCCTTACAGCCCACAATCTGTCATTAGGAAAAGAGGAGCTAGGATTTACAACCCTAGCTAGAGATTTTAGGAATTAATTTACAGACAGTAATTTTTTAATTTAGTTCAGTCCATGTCTCTAGTAGTCTCCTCTTATATCAATCCCAGCAGGTTTTTCCCACAGGAATGAGTTACGAGGAAAGGCTAAGGGAGCTGAACCTCACAACCCTGGAAAACAGAAGAGTAAGGAGGGACATGATAACCACCTACAAAATTTTCAGGGGAATTGACAGGATGGACAAAGACAAACTCTTCAGCACGGGTGGAACACTCACAAGGGGACACAGGTGGAAACTTACTACCCAGATGATCCACAGAGTCGTTAGAAAGAATTTTTTCCGTGTCAGAGTAGTTATCAAATGGAATGCATTAAGTAGTGATGTGGTGGAGGCTGACTCCATACACAGTTTCAAATGTAGATATGATAGAGCCCAGTAGGCTCAGGAATCTGTACACCAGTTGATTGGCAGTTGAGAGGCGGGACCAAAGAGCCAGAGTTCAACCCCCGCAAACACAACTAGGTGAGTACTACACAACACCAACACCACACACTACCTTTACCACACTACACCAGACACTATCTTTACCACACTACAAACACTATCTCTACCACACTACACCAGACACTACCTCTACCACACTACAAACACTATCTCTACCACACTACACCACACACTACCTCTACCATACTACACCACACACTACCTCTACCACACTACACCACACCAACACCACACACTACCTCTACCACACTACACCACACCAACACCACACACTACCTCTACCACACTACACCACACACTACCTCTATCACACTACACCACACACTATCTTCACCACACTACACCACACCAACACCACACACTACCTCTACCACACTACACCACCCACTATCTCTATCACACTACACCACACACTATCTCTACCACACTACACCACACCACCACCACACACCACCACCACCACCACCACCACCACCACACACCACCTCACTCTACCTCTACCACAATACACCACCACCACCACCACCACCACCACCACACACCACCTCACTCTACCTCTACCACAATACACCACCACCACCACCACCACACACCACCTCACTCTACCTCTACCACAATACACCACCACACACTCCACACTATATCACATCACACACCACCATTACCATACTACACTACCACACCACCCTCACCACACTAACTCACTATAACACCACCACACTACCTCGCCACCAACCTATCACACCACACTTCCACCAACACACTACCACCACACCATATTACCACACTACCACACCACCACTACCACACAATTACCATGCCACACTTCAATGCCACATTACCACACCACCACACTACACTACCAAACCACCATTACCACATCATCACTCTACCACATAACCCAGCCCACACTACCCCACCAAACTACTATAGAGCCCAGGCACACTACCAAACAAGCTCACCACACTACCACACAACCCCACCACATTACTACACCACATCACCATTACCTCACCACTCCACCACCATTACCACACCACCCCACCACACTTCCTTCACACCACCACCACTACTACCATATCCCTGCACGATACTACCTCAACACACTTCCACCTCCACTACAGCAAGTACACCACTACTACCACACCACAACTACCACACTTCTATTTCTGCACAGCTACAACACACTACCACACCACCGCACCAGATCAACACAATACTATCACTACCACACCAAACTAACATGCACACTGCAACCACCAACACCATCAATCATTACCACCAACTGTAACCATCACTCACCACTACCATCAACCATAATAACCAACCACCCACTACCACCAACCACAACCCACCAAAAACAACCATGGATTCTCCATTAAGTGAAAAAATAATAAAAATGATGAACCAACCTTTATTATGATCCTGTTTTATGTTACTAAATGTAGAAATATATTTTTATATTTCTACATTTATATATATAACAGCAATAACAAAAACTACGTTTATGAAACATTTAAGGTTGCCACAAGGTTTGTGGCGGGGATCGTATTCCAGGGACTTGCCCGAAACGCTACGCGTACTAGTGGCTGTACAAGAATGTAACAACTCTTGTATATATCTAAAAAAAAAAAAAAAAAAAAAAAACAAGGCTTCAAATTTTTTTTGCCAACGTTTCGTGCAGTAAGTTTTGGAAACTTATTTACATACACACAAAATTACGTATCTAATTCGTGAAAACAAACGTTGCCACTACTTTCCAACACGTGACGTTGGGGCAACCAAAACACGTGACTTTCCAACAGATACGTTGGGGCAACCAAAATTTTTTTCCTGGGGCGTTGCCAACGTCACAGGGCATTAGCTGGTGAGAGGAGAGCCCTCATTCGTAGCGGCACGGCTAAGCCTGCAGGCTTCCCGCTCATTTTTCAAGTCAAAAGACAGAGAATGCGGCGTGCCCATGCTACATGAAGCCCACCAAGGGCAGTTGGAAACCACTTGTTGTCGAGGGTAGAAAGATGTATGGTGGGGCGGTCGCCCAAGGCAACGTGGCAGTATCATTATCCCCTGCAATCGTTCGTTCCTCATCGTGGGTCATCGGCACCGAATTGATTAGCAAGGAGACATGAAGAAATTGTGAGTTACGTGCACGTGTATCTCGGCATCAGTCATCAGTCTGTCTGTGTAGAGCCGTGTTTTTCAGTCATTTCGGTAGTCATCATTTTACTATGACTACATTGACTGACGGTAGGGAAATGAGGAAGGCTTTCCATTGTTTTGTGGAGGTCACCTATCTTGAGATTATCTTGACGTGATTTCGAGGCATAGCGTCCTCGCGGCCCGGTCCTCGACCAGGCCTCCTTTTTGTTACACCCCCACAGGAAGCAGCCCGTAGCAGTTGTCTAACTCCCAGGTACCTATTTACTGCTAGGTAACAGGGGCATCAGTGTGAAATATACGTTTTGCCCATTTGTCTCCGCCTCCACCGGGGATCGAACCAGAACCTCATTACTAAGAATCCGAAGCGCTGTCCACCCAGCTGTCAGGCGCCCTGGAAGTGAGGGAGTGACAGTATTTGTGTTAAAGTAATTGCTTGTGACTAATTACCTGTCTGTGGGACTGCTAATTAGTGACTCAAGTTAATTGAGCGATAATTAACGTCATAGGGTTTGACTGACTGTTGTAAAGCGAAGTCAATTGGGCTAGCATAATTCGTTGAATTAATTATATCTGTCTGTGAGACAGTGGATTAAGCACACAAAGTTAATTAGGGGTAATTAACACTTCTACCGTGAATTCACAGTGTTTGATGAGACCTGCTTAGAGAGTATGGAGTGGGACGTATTTGTGTATAATTAATTATCGGTCCGTGTGACAGCTAATTAGTTGTTCAAGGTTAATTACGGGGTAATTTACCCTCATTAAAGTAAAACTTAACATAGACTGTGGAGAAGCTACCGAGAGGGTGGTAAACTTAGTTAATGTAACTCGATTGGGATTAATTGGCTGTCCGTTTTACAGTAATTAGTAATAACTCACTAAATGCTTGATGGGCCAAGTGTGATGTAATTAAGGACGAGCGAGTGGTTGTGATTAACGTAGAGAACTCTGATGCTGACTGCCAGTTGACAGTCAATTAACTTAATTAATCACCAAGATCAATTAGTTTAAATTATTATACTATTGTTGTTTTCTTGTCTGTGGGAGACAAGTGTTTGTGTTTAACGTAGTTAATCACAGAATCAGTTAGTGTAATTGATTAAGGCAATAGCTTGATTATTGTCTCTGAAGGCGAGAGTAAAAGTAACTTGGAGATCACCAGAGGAGTGTCTCATGATCTCACCTTGCCTAGCTTTCTTTACATTTGCAATTTAATTGCAGGGTGCTGCAAAAAGTGTTAACGTAACTGATAGGAGGAATGGAGACTTGTCTAATAACCTGCCTGGATGTTGTTTGCATTGTAACTGTATGCTACTGGGGGTTTCTTTATAGCAATCTTGTGTCTTCAGTGGACATGCCAAATTGTTCAGTTAATTCAATTATTCAGTCAAGAGCGACAACAGAATGGAGACTATTGTTATAATTGATTGGCTATTAAATAGCTTTTTGACAATGTGTCACTTGATGAATATTAACGTAACGTAACTCTTATTGTTTTAGTAGACTTAGTTCTTATTGATTAATTTTGATTGCAATGTTGCGTCGTCAGTGGGCACACCTGTGTTCAGGTCAGTTCAGTATTCAGCCTCGCGGCAACTGACAGGAGTCGTTGCTACACTGAGTTGTTAATTAGCTGTCTTTAACGTGCCAGTGAGAGACATTAACGTAACGTAAAACCGCTGTTGTAGTAGTCTAGTATCTTTGTTAAAACTTGTTATTGTTACAGAAAACAGTCTTTATGTCAACCCTTCAAGAATATTATTCCACACGTGTTCTGCATTGTACGATTATTCTAGTAATGTGATCTTTTAAAGAAGGCCTGCTTCTGGGAATTCGATCCTGATTTGTAGCCCCACATATCAAATTAAATTTTGATGTGAGAACTAGTGACCTAACCATTATATTGCACTCGCAATGTCGGAGGTCCACGACCTAGTTGATTGGGATTTTACGCTAAGTGAATCCCAGCAGGTGCTCCCGCCTTCCTATGGTCTCATGCCTAAAGTAAAATTTGCTAATACAACACTTAACGTGTTGGCTAAGTAGGCCTTTCTGTTTGAGATCAACCTTCCCAAGGGAGGGTTGGTAAGTAGGAAAAATCTCACAGTACCTCATCCCTGGTCTTGCAGCTGTTGTGACATTATTGAAACTGATTCACTTGACACAGATCAAAACCAATTATCTCTTTGAACTCATCATGTGAAGAGGAACCCATCGGTACTCCAATTGACTCATTATGGTTATAAAATAACAAAATTATATCTTGTAAGCACAGATGCAGGCAATAAATTTCTGCACCTAGTGATTTTTTTTATTTTTTATTTATATATACAAAAGTTCATACATTCTTGTACAGCCACTAGCGTGAATAGCATTTCGGGCAAGTCCTTAAATAAATATATTTCCCGGAATACGACCCGTCAAATCATTTAACAACCAGGTACCCATTTTACTGTTGGGTAAACAAAGGCTACAGTTAAGGATTGACTTCCAGTAAATCCCCTCTCCCCGGGCCAGGATAAAAACCCACGACAAAGCGCTCGCGAAACACCAGGCGAGTGTCTTACCATTTCACCACGGAGACTGATAAACGAAGTTCCACAATATTATTACTTGTGTTTGTACATAAGCACCAGTAAAATGCAACTTTTATTTACATTTGTCCTCTTTCGAGAAGTGTACTGTTATAATTCGGCAAGAAACGTGTGATCCACAGGGCGGTTATTCCAACAACAACAAAAAATTACGTCACCGGGTACAGGTTACATAACTTACTATTTACACTTCTTATAAAACAATAGTGCATCTGCTCAAAACATCATAAACCTAACCTATGTAGTACCTAATCGTTCAAAATACCTTAATCCTAATATTCCTCCCTTTTATTTAAACTCTACTCCTACATGTTAAAACTATCAGGCAGTCGTGTTACTCTTCCGGATTTTCTCAACTGAGCTCCAAGCCTGTTCTTCTGGGGAACTTTCTTCTGAATTACTAACTGCAGAGTCCATAGGATTAGCTTTATTCTCATTCCCCTCTGTTGACCCTTGCTCTGCCTCCCTGTCTCCTGAAGGTGCTTCCCTTTCATTAGTAGGATGGGTATCACTAGTTATCCCACCCCTACCTGAAGGGTCTTCATAATTCCTTGTGAACCTTGGCAGAAGTTGATCTGCATGTATTTTCCAATTAATATTCCCTAAACTCTGCACTTGCACGGTGAAATTCCTGTAGTCCAGGACTTCCGTAATTTTCCCTTCTACCCCAAGGCTTATTAATTAAAAAATTTCTTGCATATTCTGCATTCCTCTCTTTTAAACAACACTTCCTGTCCCTTAGCCAACTGATTGGCCAAGCTAGTCACAGATTTGTCTTTATCTGGATCATTCTTTACTGTTTCCACGTGCAGTCTGAAGTGCCTATTAAACAGTAATTCAGAAGGAGATTCACTAGTTGTAGCATGAATTGCTCATTGCTCTCTCAGCCAGACCATTTGAAGATGGATTATAGAGGGCAGGTGTTACATGTTTAATAGTCTTCTTTCTAAAAAAAAAATCAATTTTCCATGAAACAAAATAAGGAGTGTTATCTGACACCACCATGTTATCTTGAGGTTATCTTGAGATGATTTCGGGGCTTTAGTGTCCCCGCGGCCCGGTCCTCGACCAGGCCTCCACCCCCAGGAAGCATCCCGTGACAGCTGACTAACACCCAGGTACCAATTTTACTGCTAGGTAACAGGGGCATAGGGTGAAAGAAACTCTGCCCATTGTTTCTCGCCGGCGCCTGGGATCGAACCCGGAACCACAGGATCACAAGTCCAGTGTGCTGTCCGCTCGGCCGACCGGCTCCCCCTTTAATAATTTTGGTTTGGCAATCCAAAATTATAAAATGTTTTCCTGAGCAGTTCGCAAGTTACAGATGATGTGGTGGAATTACACACATGAACATCTATTAATTTTGTGTATAAATCTACGATAACCGGATAATATTTGTTATCCATAGGTCCAGCATAATCTATATGAAATCTAGACCAGGGTTTCCCAGTGCATGGCCATGAAAGTACTGGGGCCTGGAGTTTCTGATAATTCTTAAAGCAAATGTGACAATTCTTTGTTACTTCAGCAATATCCTGGCACATTTTCGGCAACCAAACCCAACTTCTAGTATTTGCTCTTATAGCATTTATGTTATTATAGCCTACATGCAACTGTTCCAAAATCTTAAATCTCAATTCCACAGGAACAACCACTCAATTCCTATATAGGAGTACATCTTGGTGAATACTAAGGTCAGCCTTTACTGCCGCATACTTTGATAATACTAAATTACCATTCCAACCATATTTGACATACTTTATCAAGAGATTTAATTTGGGCTCTCTAACAGTTGCCTTTCTAATAGTCTGGAAAGAAATATCCTCAAAACACATAGATTCCACCAAGTTAACATATTCAACTGGAATACTGGTATTCAACTCTTCTGTAACAGACAACGTACTTAATGCATCATTATCATTACATTATCCTTGCCTAGTTTAAATTCCAAATCAAACTCAAACTGTGAAAGTAGTGATGCCCATCATTGAATTATAGAATTGGCATTAACTGAAATTTGTTTATCTCTGTCAAACAATCCTAGTTTAGGTTTATGGTCTGTTCTAGCAAAAAAAAATTTCTCCTCCCCAGGAGAAAAATACCTTAGTTTTTTATGGCATATACCAAAGCTAAGGCTTCCCTGTCTAACTGGGAATAATTATGTTCTGCAGGAGATAATTCCTTGCTTGCAAAATAGACAACTTTTTCCTGACCATTTACTTCCTGTAATAACACACAGCTCACCTCTACTGGAGGAAGCATCTACTTCCAGTTTAAAGGTAGTTTATCAGTAAACTTAGTGACAACTGGAGAGTTTATCAATTTCTGCTTAATATTTTGAAGGCCTTCTCTCTTGCTGCCCACCTAAATCTAGCCCCTTTTTTCAATAATTCATACAAGGGCGCTAACTGTGATGAAAAGTTCTTCACGAACTTACAAAAATATGTTACCATCCCTACAAAAGACTGTCTCCCCCCCCCCTTCCTCCCTCCTGATGTTGGGCTGGGGCGTCCACTATAGCAGCTACATTTTTGTGAGAAGGAGTAAAGCCTTTACCGGAATTATGGTACCCTAGATATGCAATGGCGTTGGTCTTCAATGCTGTTTTACCCTTATTAAACTTCCCATTGTGCTCCTGCAGAAGATTCAAAACCTTTCCTAATCTAGTATCATGCATTCTACCCACATACAATAATGCCATCTAAAAGGCTAGGCACACCTCAATGTTTATTAACAACTGGGACATGAATGTCTGAAAAACTGCTGGAGATGAGGAGAGTCCAAAAAGATGTCTTTTACTTAAAAAAAAACTTATGATTATTTATCACTAACAGTTTCTGACTTTCCTCATCTACAGGAAAGTAGGCATTTTTCAGGTCAGTCTTAGAAAATATTGCCCCTTGCAAACCACTGACAATTCATTGTCCTTGCTTTTTGCCAACTCTTGGGCAAAGGATATTTTTCACAATGGGAGCGGTTATTTAATTCTTTAAAATTATGAACAGATTCTCATGTATTTCCGGTCTGCCATTTGTACCAGTGTTGACACTGGTACAAATGGGGCTGCCCACTCACTATGCGCAATTGGCTCTAAGATGCCTTCTGCTACTTACCTTTCCAGGGGCGGATTCGACCCGTTGCTTGTAATGGAACGGAACTGTTCTTGCTTTGAAGAATTTATGTGATGCCCCACTTCTCAGGGGTATTTTGGCCACCTTTCTATTAATTGGCATACCTGCATCTACTGAATATTTTTCCAACATATCTTCAGCACTTTTAATTGTTTTAACTACGACAATTCATCCAAGCCCGCCAAGAAAATTCCACCTTTTCATTGAGATATTTACCACATAAGCTAGGATTATGTGAATCCACTACATGAAAATCCTGGACAATTTCTTTGCTATTATAGCCTACTTTTGCTGATAACTTGCCATAGACGTTAATCGGTACATTATCGTATTGCACTTAATGATTTTCCACTGAGTTTTACATTCAATTGCAAGGTATCTGCTCAATCTCTAGACAATGTTGACACTGCAGCACCAGTGTCCAGTTCCAAGGGAACTAACTTCCCATTAATTACAAAAATTCACCACTTGTGACTTCACCGAACATTCCTTTTCTACTACCGAATATAGTCTGCTTTCCTCACCCGCAGCTTCTTCAGACCGTTTACGTTCATTTACTGCCATCTTGAGGTTATCTTGACATGATTTCGGGGCTTAGTGTCCCCGCGGCCCGGTCCTTGACCCTGCCTCCACCCCCAGGAAGCAGCCCGTAGCAGCTGTCTAACTGCCAGGCATCTATTTACTGCTAGGTAACAGGGGCATCAGGGTGAAAGAAACATTTTACCCAATTGTCTCTGCCTCCACTGGGGATCGAACCAGGAACCTCAGGACTACGAATCCGAAGCACTGTCCACCCAGCTGTCAGGTGCCTTGACCATAGTACCGCTACTTCTTCTTCCTGCATTCCCAGGTCGTATTATCACCAAGGCCTCGCCTCGCTATTTTTTCAAGTATCCTCTGCACTTTTTTCTCAAGTGCCCTTTCTTGTCACAAATGTTGCACATGTAGTCCATAAACTTGCAATTGCTACTACTGTGATTAAACCCACAGTGTTTACATCTTGTCTGGCCCCGTACGACCATAATTTCTTGGGCAGCAGATTCCTTACCTCCGAAACACCTTTCCAGGTTCAAATTCTTCTCTAGCACTGTCCATGAAGTCATCGATTGTAAATCCAAGATTTCCGCCACCAGGTTTGAGAAAATATCTCATTTTCAACTGCCATGAACAACTGGTCTTGCACCCAGCCGTCAAACTGTGCTCCACAGTTACAATTGTTAGCCAACGCCCTCAATTCTGCATATAAATCCTGTAATGATTCCTTCTGCTTTTTCGTCCTTTTTTGGAAATCCATCAAACCCCAATGACATGAAGGTTTCACTGTATAATGACGTTTAAGCAAGGTGATTAGGTCTAAATAGGTCTTCGTGTACTTACCTAGTTGTACTTACCTAGATGTGCTTGCGAGAGTTTGAAACTGTATGGAGTTTGCCTCCACCGCACCGAAACTGTATGGAGTTTGCCTCCACCACACCGCTGCCTAATGCATTCCATGTGTTAACTAATCTAACTACTAAAAAAAGTTCTTTCTAACGTCCCTGTGGCTCATTTGGGTACTCAGTTTCCACCTGTGTCCCCTTGTTTGCGTATTTAGGGGGCCGGTCGGCCGAGCTGACAGCACACTGGACTCGTGATCATGTGGTCCCGGGTTTGATCCCGGGCGCCGGCGAGAAACAATGGGCAGAGTTTCTTTCACCCTATGCCCCTGTTACCTAGCAGTAAAATTGAAACCTTCCACCCAGTGGAAGGTTTACCTGGGTGTTAGTCAGCTGTCACAGGCTGCTTCCTGGGGGTGGAGGCCTGGTCGAGGACCGGGCCGCGGGGACACTAAAGCCCCGAAATCACCTCAAGATAACCTCAAGATATACCGCACGTGTTAAACAGTTTACCTTTATCTACCATGTCAATTCCTCTGAGAATGTTGTAGGTAGTGATGTCTCCCAGAGCGCTCCCATCTTCCAGCGACGTGGATGCATTTTATGCAATCGTTCCTCGTAACTCATGCCTCTTAGTTCTGGGACTAGCCTAACGGCATACCTCTGAACTTTTTTCAGCTTTGTCTTCTTCTTGACAAGGTACGGACTCCATGCTGGGGCTACATACTCCAAGATTGGGCTTTCATATGTGGTATTCAAGGTTCTGAAGAATTCCTTACACATGTTCCTGAAGGCAGTCCTGATGTTAGCCAGCTTTGCATACGCTGCTGATTTTATTCTTTTGACGTGGGCCCTAGGAGACAGGTTTTGCATGATATCAACTCCTAGATCTTTCTCTATGTTCGTTTCATGAAGGACTTCATCTCCCATTCGGCATCCTGTGTCTGGTCTCCTGTTTCCACTGCCTCGTTTTATTACCTTACATTTACTTGGGTTTAACTTTAGTAGCCATTTGTTGGACCACTCATTCAGTTTGTCTAGGTCATCTTGTAGCCTCATACTATCTTCATCTATCTTAATCCTCATCATAATTTTTGCATCATCAGCAAACAATGAAGGGAACGAGTCTTTTATCTCTGGGAGATCATTGACATATATCAGAAACAGTCTTGATCCCACAGGGATCAAGACTGATCCCTGTGGGATACCATTGGTGACGCCTCTCAAATCTGAGACCTCACCCCTCACAGTGACTCGCTGTCTTCTGTGGCTTATGTTCTCTCTTTTCCAATGGTGTACCTTTCCTTTCACTCCTGCCTGCATCTCCAACTTGTGTACTAGTCTCTTGTGCTGTACTGTGCCAAAGGCTTCCTGGCACTCCAAAAATATTCAGACTGGCCACCCCTCTCTTCCTTCCTTCCTTGCCAGATTTTGGTTGCCTGGTCATAAAACTTAATTAATCCTGCGAGGCATGACTTGCCATCCCCAAACCCATGATCATGTTGTGTTACAAAGTTCTTTCGTGCCAGATGTTCCACTTGTTTTTTTCACACAATCTTCTCCATCAACTTTCATGGTATGCAAGTTAGGGACAATGGCCTGTAGTTCAGTACCTCCTGTCTATCAACCTTCTTGTATGTCGGGACTACAGTAGCTGTCTTCCAAATTTTGGGCAGTTCACCTGTTACCAGTAATTTGTTATACACCGTGGAGAGTAGCAGGCACAGTGCTTCTTCCTTGAGTATCCAAGGGAAGATTCCATTCGAGTCTACAGCCTTTGTCACATCCCGCTCTAGCAAAAGCTTCCTTACCTCCCCACTGGTAATCCCGAACTTCTCTAGAGGTGCCTGGTTAACTAATCCCTTTCATAGCACCGGAACCTCACCTTGCTCTAGTGAGAAGACTTCCTGGAATTTCTTATTGGACCTGGGGGATCTGGGGTGTAAGGATGGGGTGGGGGGTGGGGGGGGGTGAATCAGGTATGGGGAGGATGGGGGAGAAGGGAGATCTTGGGGGGGGGGTGAGAAGGGAGGGCTTCAGGGAGTGAAAGAGAAGGGGGGAATGGGGGTGGGGGATGAGGGCGTGGGGTTAGGGGAATAGAGAGGGCTTAGGGGTGGGGGGGAGTGGGGACTTGGGGATGGGGGGAGTAGGGAGGGTTTGAGGGGCAGGAGAGGAGGGAAATTTGGGGGGTGGGGGTGAAGGGAGGGCTTGGGGGGGTGGAAAAGGAAGGCTTGGGGGGTAGGGAAGAAGAGAGGGCATGGGGAGTGGCCGAGATGGGTAGGATTGAGGTGGTGTAGAAAAAAGGAAGGGCTTAGGGGGTGGAGAGAAGGAAGTGCTTGGTGGTGGGGAAGATGGCAGGGCTTGGGGGTGGGGGAGATGGGAGGGTTTGAGGGTGGGGTAGAAGGGTGGGCTTGGGGGGGATGGCAGAGATGGGTTTGATTGGGTGGGTGGGAGGAAAAGGATAAGTTTAGGGGATGGGAGAGAAGGGAGGGCTTGGGGGTTGGGGAGCAGGAAGCGTTTGGGGGAGAGGCTGATGGAGATGGGTGGGCTTAGGGGGGTGGGGGAGAAGGAAAGGCTTGGGAGAATGGAGGACTTGGGGGTATTGCAAAGATGGGTGGGATTGAAAGGGTGGGGGTGGGGGAAATGGATAGGCTTGGGAGGTGGGGGAGAAAGCAGTGCTTGGGGAGAAGGAAGGGCTTAGAGGTTGGGGTGTTGGAGATGTGTGGGCTTAGGGGGGTGGGAAAGAAGGAAGGGCTTAGGGGGGGTGGATGATAAGGGAAGGTTTGGGTGGGTGGGGAAGAAGGGAGGTCTTGGGGAGAAGGGGGATTGGGGGTGTGTGGGTGGCCTAGATGAGCACTTAGTGGGGGGCTGGCAGGGGACAGGGCAGGTAAGACTGCAATTGAGTGGAAGGTGGGGGTGATGCTCCTCCCACAGGGGCTGCTGAATTGTTTGCGGAAGGTTCCACTCTTCCCTCTGGGATTACAGGGTTCGGGACTGAGGATCCCTGATTCCTTTCTCTCAGCTTGTGCTCCTTCCTTGCGTGTGCTGCCTTTATTATCTCCTCCCTTGATGTATCCCTTTGCAGGAATTCCGTTTTGAACTTTGGTAACACGAAAATTGATGTTAACAAACTGAACGAGTATACTCATTAGGTTGTGGAGTGCAAATTGGTGCTCGTTCACGGGTAACTTTAGGCTTTGCTGCGGGGAGTCTCGCCAAGCTTTTGGACATTATATGTTTATTCACCTGCAGGGAATGTAATTGCGAACACAATGATACCAAAACGAACGACGTAGCACGAGAATTAAGGTGAGAAGACTGAACCGAGTATACACATTTAGGTGTCGCCGCATGCTCGACAGCACGCTCACCAGCACCATCAGGCCCATGACGTCAAAGTCTGCGACGCTCACGCGCCGGGCGAGGTATTGTTAATAGTCTCCTCTTCCTTGTTAAGAGGTCAAATTTTGTGCTCTCGTTCATGAATACCACCTTTATCAATCGGTCTCTGTCCTTGTTGTACTGACCAAGCCTGAAAACCTTTTCTATATTTTGCTCCGCCCTCTCTATCTGCATCCCTTTCAAGATCTCTTTAACTGTGGTTTTATCCTCATCTCTCTCCTCCCCATTACTGGGCCTTACCTGTTCCTTAATACCTAATACGATTACTGCTCTTTTCCTCTCTATCTTCCGACTATTACATTTTGTTGCTTCCTGAAAAGTAGCTACTGTATTATCATTACAATTTCCTTTACAACAGACATAGCTTCAGGGCTCTTTCTAATCATATCTGCAATGAGGGTTGTACTGCAGATGTCCCTTCTACAGATACATTACCAGCTACCTGAGGGCTGATTCGTGACTGGTACTGAGTAGGATTCGCTTTTAGGCTTGTATCTCCTCCTTTGCTGCCTTAATCCCATCCTGCAGATTGGTGACAGATCAACTCCTTGATCTGTCTCCCTCATTTCCCTCAGTTCTTCGCTGAATTCTCTGTACGTGCGAGCGATTATCTCCTTAATTAGGTCACCATATTTCTCACCTACACCTGTGTTTCGGTGTCTCCCTGCCATGTTCGTTCCCTATTCCAATGCTAGGTATATTCCAATGTGTGTGTGTGTGTGTGTGTGTGTGTGTGTGTGTGTGTGTGTGTGTGTGTGTGTGTGTGTGTGTGTGTGTGTGTGTGTGTGTGTGTGTGTGTGTGTGTGTGTGTGTGTGTGTGTGTGTGTGTGTGTGTATGTGTGTGTGTGTGTGTGTACTTACCTAGTTGTACTTACCTAGTTGTGCTTGTGGGGGTTGAGCTCTGGCTATTTGGTGCTGCCTCTCAACGGTCAATCAACTAATGTACAGGTTCCTAAGCCTACTGAGCTCTATCATATCTACACTTGAAGCTGTGTATGGAATCAGCCTCCACCACATCACTTCCTAATGCATTCCATTTGTCTACTACTCTGACACTGAAAAAATTCTTTCTAACGTCTCTATGTCTCATTCGGGCACTCAATTTCCACCTGTGTCCCCTAGTGTGTGTGCCCCTTGTGTTAAATAGTGTCTTTATCAATTCCTCTTAGAATCTTGTATGTGGTGATAATGTCCCCCTCTAACTCTTATATTTCCCAGTGACGTGAGGTTTAATTCCCATAGTCTCTCCTCGTAGCTCATACCCCTCAGTTCGGGAACTAGTCTGGAGGCAAACCCTTGAACCTTTTCCAGTTTAGTCTTATGCTTGACTAGATATGGACTCCATGCTGGAGCCGCATACTCCAGTATTGGTCTGACATATGTGGTATATAAAGTTCTGAAAGATTCCTTACACAAGTTTCTAAAGCCGTTCTTATGTTAGGCAACCTGGCATATGCTGCTGATGTTTTCCTCTTGATATGAGCTTCAGGGGACAGATCTGGCATGATATCAACCCCCAGGTCTTTCTCTCTCTCTCTCTCTGACTCTTGAAGTATTTCATCTCCCAAATGATACCTTGTATCTGGTCTGCTGCTCCCTACACCAATCTTCATTAGATTACATTTGCTTGGGTTAAGCTCTAACAACCATTTGTTCGACCATTCCTGCAGCTTATCCAGGTGTTCTTGAAGCCTCAAGCTTTCCTCCTGTGTCTTAATCCTTCTCATAATTTTGGCGTCGTCAGCAAACATTGAGAGGATTTAGTCTATACCCTCAGGGAGATCATTTATATATATATATCAGGATATGTCCGAGTACAGAGCCCTGTGGGACTCCACTGGTGACTTCAAGCCAATCAGATGTCTCACCCCCTCACTGTAACTCTCTGCTTCCTATTGCTTAGGTACTTCCTTATCCACTGGAGCGCCCTACCAGTTACTCCTGCCTGTTTCTCCAGCTTATGCATTAGCCTTTTATGGGCTACTGTGTCAAAGGCTTTTCGACAGTTCAAAAAAATGCAGTCCGCCCATCCTTCTCTTTCTTGCTTAATCTTTGTCACCTGGTCGTAGAATTTTATTAAGCCTGTAAGGCAAGATTTACCCCTCCCTGAACCCATGTTGATGGGTTGTCACGAAGTCCCTTCTCTCCAGATGTGTTACTAGTTTTTTTCTCACGATCTTCTCCATCACCTTGCATGGTATACAAATTAAGGACACTGGCCTGTAGTTCAGTGCCTCTTGTCTGTCACCCTTTTTGTATATTGGGACTACAATAGCCGTCTTCCATATTTCTGGTAGGTTTCCCGTTTCCAGTGACCTACTATACACTATGGAGAGTAGCAAACAAAGTGCTCCTGCACACTCTTTCAATACCCATGGTGAGATTCCGTCCGGCCCAACAGCCTTTCTCACGTCCAGCTCCAATAGGTGCCTCTTGACCTCATCTCTTGTAATTTCGAACCCTTTCAAGGTTGCCTGGTTTGCTGTCACCTCTCCTAGTGCCGTGACCTCTCCTTTTTCTATTGTAAAGTCCTAGAACCTCTTGTTGAGTTCTTCACACACCTCTTTGTCATTGTCTGTGTACCCGTTCTAAGTTTCATCACCTGTTCCTTCACTGTTGTTTTCCTGCTGATGTGACTGTGTAGTAGCTTTTGTTTGGTCTTGGCTTTATTAGCTATATCATTTTCATACCTTTCCTCAGCTACTCTTCTCTCATTAACATATTCGTTCCAGGTTCTCTGGTATCTCTCTCTACTTTCTGGTGTTCTCTAATTACGGAAGTTCCTCCATGCTCTTTTATTCAGCTCCTTTGCTTTCATACATTCCCTTTTACACCACGGATTCTTCTTTTGCTTCTCGTTTTTTTTCCCGTCGGGCCTGGATAAACCTCTTTACTGCCTCCTGACACTTTTGGCTGAGATAGTCCATCATGTCTTGTACAGTCTTAGTTGTGAGTTCTGTGTCCCATGGTATATCCATTAGGAATTTTCTCATCTCATAATTTCCCTATCGGAACGCCAGCCCTTTGTTTCCCTGTTCCTTTTTTTGGGGGGGAGATAATTCCTAGCTCTACCAGGTACTCAAAGATCAATACACTGTGATCACTCATTCCCAAGGAGGGGGGGGGGGGTCCTTCCAACTTAACTTCCCTTATATCCGAATCATTTAGGGTAAATATCAGATCAAGCGTAGCTCGTTCATCCTTTCCTCTCATTCTTGTGGGTCCCTTGATCTGTTGGCTTAGAAAGTTTCTTGTTGCTACGTCCAGCAGCTTAGCTCTCCATGTGTCCTGTCCTCCATGTGGGTCTCTGTTCTCCCAATCTATTTTCCCGAGGTTGAAGTCTCCCATGATTAGTAGTCTGGATCTGTTTCTGCTAGCTACAGAAGCTAGCTGTGGGCGCCTGACAGCTGGGTGGGCAGCGCTTTGGATTCGTAGTCCTGAGGTTCCGGGTACGATCCCCGATGGACGCGGAGACAAATGGACGAAATGTTTCTTTCACCCTGATGCCCCTGTTACCTAGCAGTAAATAGGTACCTGGGAGTTAGAAAGCTGCTACGGGCTGCTTCCTGGGGGTGTGTAACAAAAAGGAGGCCTGGTTGAGGACTGGGCCGCAGGGACGCTAAACCCCGAAATCATCTCAAGATAACTTCAAGAAGCTGCTCTCTCTATTATGTTGATGGTGGCTATGTTGTTTCTATCATATTCCTGTCTGTGTCTTCTGTCATTTGGTGAGAGGTTATATATGACTACTACTATAATTTTTTGTCCTTCAATTGCAATAGTACCTGTTATGTAGTCACTGAAATCTTCACAGCCCTGAACAACCATCTCTTCAAAACTCCAGCCTTTTCTTATCAGTAAAGCTACACTAACTCCTCCTTCCTTCTCTCTCTTTCCACACTGCATATTAGTCCTGTAAAAGCACTGCATTTGTTATTTTTCCGTTATCTTTGTTTCTGTGAGTGTTATTTTGTCTGGGTTTTCTTCTAGTGCTCATTCTCCAAGATCACTTGTTTTACTCGTAATCCCATCTATGTTTGTGTACATTGCCTTGAAGCTCACCTTCTTCTGTTCATGCTCTTGTCCCCTTCTTGGTGAGCGTTCTGCTGACAGAGGAAACTGTTCATTAGGTGTGAAGATCTATGAGGTGGTTAGCAGGGTCACAGTGGATTCTGGGGTGGGGGGTGGGGGTTCAAGGGAAGGAGGGACAGGTAGGGTATGGGGTAAGGAGGCAGGGGGGACATGGAGGATACGGGGTGAGGGGGGAGGGAGGATAGGGAGGGAATGGGATGAAGGGGGAGGGGGTAAAGGGGGGAGAGGGGACATGGTGGGAATGGGTGAGGGGGTGACAGGGTCGGAATGGGGTAGGGGAGGAGGGAGGGTTGAGTAAGCATTTGGGTGGGGGGCAGGTAAGGTGAGGGGTAGGGAAGGTTTCTATGCAGAGGAGGGTAGTGGTGTTGCCTTCCCCACTGGTGTTGCTGGGATGCTGATTGTGGGTTCCCCTCTTGTCTCTGGGACTGTAGAGTTGTGGGCTGTGATTTCCTGGCTTGCTCCTCTCTCCCTGCGCTTCCTCCTTGCCTCTGTCGCCCTGGCTCTCTTCTCCTTCGTCCTGTCCCTCTGGAGGAATACTTTTTTGTACTTCTCCACATACTGCAGATGACTCTTCCTTTCTAGAATATCCTCCTTCGTGGTTTAGTTTGCAAATACTATCTTCACCAGGCGGCCCTTATCCTTGTTGTACCAGCCCAACCTGAAAACCTTCTCCAAGTTTTGTTCAGCCCATTCCATCCTTTACCCCTTTAGTATCCCATTTCTGCCACTCTGTCCTTGCCATTCCATTGTTGCCTATTGGATCCTTTCAGTTCTTTGATGCCTACAGCTATCACTGATCTTTTTCTTCCCAGCAGCTGACTGGTGCACCTTGCTGCTTCCTGTCAGGTAGCTGTTTGCATGGCTACCTCCCTCACTGTGGCCATTGCTTCTGTGCTCTTTCCCAGTATTTCCGCAAATATTTCAGGTACAGAAGCATTTCCTTCCAATGCGACAATTCCATCTCACCTTTGGATGATTATCTGATGCTCAGTCTCATTATTTTTCTCTGTGAGGGATTTCATCTCCTCCCTTGCTGCTGTCAGCTCATTTTGCAGGTTGTTAATTGTATTCATCATTTCATGCATCTCCCTCTAGAATTCCTCCAAAACTTGGGCTAACATTTCCTTCATTTGGTCGAAAGAAAGAGCGGTGTGTGTGTGTACTCACCTAATTGTGCTTGCGGGGATTGAGCTATGGCTCTTTGGTCCCGCCTCTCAACTGTCAACCAACTGATGTACAGATTCCTGAGCCTACTGGGCTCTATCATATCTACATTTGAAACTGTGAATAGAGTCAGCCTCCACCACATCACTGCCTAATGCATTCCATCTGTTAATTACTCTGACACTGAAAAAGCTTTTTCTAACGTCCCTGTGGCTCATTTGGGTACTCAGTTTCCACCTGTGTCCCCTTGTTTGCGTACCACCCGTGTTAAACAGTTTATCTTTATCTACCCTGTCAATTCCTCTGAGAATTTTGTATATTGTGATCATGTCTCCACTTCCTCTTTTGTCTTCTAGTGTCGGAAGGTGCATTTCTCGCAGCCTTTTTTCGTAACTCATGCCTCTTATTTCTAGGACTAGCCTAGTGGCATATCTGTAAATTTTTCAAGCTTCGCCTTGTGCTTGACAAGGTACGGGCTCCATGCTGGCGCCGCATACTCCAGGATTGGTCTTATATATGTGGTATACAAGGTTCTGAATGATTCCTTACACAGGTTCCTGATGGCAGTTCTGATATTAACCAGCCTCGCATACGCCGCAGATGTTGTTCTTTTGCTGTGGGCTTCAGGATACAGGGTTGGTGTAATATCAACTCTAAGATTCTTCTCTCTGTCCGTTTCATGAAGGACTTCATCTTCCATTCTGTATCCTGTGTCTGGCCTCCTGTTTCCACTGCCTAGTTTCATTACCTTACATTTACTCGGGTTGAATTTTAGTAGCCATTTGTTGGACCATTCATGCAGTCTGTCTAGGTCATCTTGTAGTCTCATACTGTCTTCCTCCGTCTTAATCCTCCTCATAATTTTTGCACCATCAGCAAACAATGAGAGGAATGTTTCTATACCATCTGGGAGATCATTTACATATATAAGAAACAGTATGGGTCCAAGGACTGAACCCTGCGGGACTCCACTGGTGACGTCTCGCCAATCTGAGACCTCACCCCGCATGGTGACTCGCTGTCTTCTGTTGCTTACATACTCCCTTATCCAATGGAGTACCTTCCCTTTCACTCCTGCCTGCATATCCAGCTTACTCACTAGTCTCTGGTGTGGCACTGTGTCAAAGGCTTCTGGCAATCCAAAAATATGTAGTCTGCCCACCCCTCTCTTTCTTGTCTGATTCTTGTTGCCTGATCACCCAATTCAATTAATCCTGTGAGACATGACTGGCCATCCCTGAAACCATGTTTGTGTTGTGACACTAAGTTCCTTCGCTCCCAGATGTTCGACTTGCTTTTTTCGCACAATTTTCTCCATTAGCTTGCATGGTATGCAAGTTAGGGACACTGGCCTGTAGTTCAGGGCCTCCTGTCTATCCCCTTTCTTGTATATCGGGACTACGTTTGCTGCCTTCCAAATTTCTGGCAGTTCACCTGTTACCATTGATTTGTTATTCACCATGGAGAGTGGCAGGCACAGTGCTCCTGCTCCTTCCTTTAGTATCCATGGTGATATTCGATCTGGGCCTATAGCCTTTGTCACATCTATCTCTAGCAAAAGCTTCCTTACATCTCCACTGGTAATCTCAAATTCTCTAGTGGTGCCTGGTTAATTATTCCTTCTCTTATCTCTGGAACTGCTCCTTGCTCTAATGTGAAGACTTCCTGGAATTTCATATTAAGTTCCTCGCTCACTTCTTTGTCGTTTGTAGTGAATCTGTCTGCCCCTATCCTCAGTTTCATTACCAGTTCCTTCACTGTTGTCTTTCTCCTGATTTGACTGTGCAGCAATTTGGGTTGGGTCTTAACCTTGCTTGCTATGTTGTTTTGATATTGCTCTTCTGTCTCTCTTCTCACTTGGACGTATTCATTCCTGGTTCTCTGGTAACCTTCTCTGCTCTCAAGTGTACTGTTATTTCTATAGTTTCTCCATGCTCTTTTACTTTATTGCTTAGCTAGCTTACATCTCTGATTAAACCGGGGATTCCTCATCTGCCCTTCATTTTTTACCTATTGGGCTGGGATAAACTTTTCTGCTGCCTCCTTACACTTCTGTGTGATGTATTCCATCATGTCTTGGGCCATCTTTCCCCTTAGGTCTGATTCCCATGTTATATCTGTTAGGAATTTTCTTATCTCCTCGTAATTTCCCTTACAGAATGCTAGCCTTTTGCTTTCAGTTCTCTTTCTCGAGTACTTTAGCCCTTTTTCGACGTCTTACTCAATACTCAAACGTCAGTACACTGTGATCGTTCATTCTTACAGTAGCCTCGATGTCAATTTTCCTTATGTTGGAGTCATTCAGAGTGAAGACTAGGTCGAGTCTCGCTGGTTTATCGTTTCCCCTCACCCTAGTGGGTTCTCTGACACATTTTGGCTTAGAAAGTTTCTTGTCGCCACCTCCACTAGTTTGGCTCTCCTTGTATACTCTCCTCCGTGCAGTTCCTTGTTCTCCCAGTCTGTCCTTCCTTGATTGAAGTCCCCCATGATGAGCAAACGGCATAAATTTCGACAAGCAGCTGAGGCTGCCCTCTCAATTATGTTATTAACTGCCGTGTTGTTTCTATCATACTCTTGCCTGGGTCGTCTGTAATTTGGTGGAGGGTTATATATCACTGTTACTACTACTCTAGGTCCTCCCATCGTCATGGTGCCTGTTATGTAGTCTCTAAACCCTTCACAGCCTGGAATATCCATCTCCTTAAAACTCCATTCCTCTCTCATGAGTAGGGCCCCTCCGCCTCATCCCCTATTCTCCCCTCTCTTTCCTTATTACAGTGTAATCCTGGGGGAACACCACATTTGTTATGATTCCTGAGAGTTTGGTTTCCGTGAGTCCAATTATATATGGGTTTACTTCTTGTGCTCTTTCCCTAAATTCACTCGTCTTGCAGGTAATCCCATCTATGTTCGTGTACATAACCTTCAAGCTGACTCTTTTCTGTCCATTCACAGTTTCTGTTGCTTCCACTGGAGTGGAGGAGGGGTCTGGGATGGGGAGGGGGAAGGGGGCTCCTGGGTCGTGAGGGGAGCTGAGAGTGAGGGGGTCTTGGGTTGTGGGGGCTTTGAGGAACTGGCTTGGAGAGGATAGGGACGAAGTGAGGGCTTGGAGGGGTGGGGAAGAAGGGAGGGCTTGGTGGGATGGGGAGAGGAGGGGGGAATTGGGGGCAAGGCTGGGAGGGAGAGCTTGGTGTGTGGGGGAGAAAGGAGGGCTTAGGGGATGGGGGAGAAAGGAGGGCTTGGGGGAGAGGGGGAGGAAAGAGGGCTTGGGGGTGGGGGAGAATGGAGGGCTTAGAGGGGTGGGGAGTAGGGAGGGGATAGGGGGTGGGGGAGAAGGGAGGGCTTAGGTGGGTGGGGAGAAGGGAGGGCTTAGGGTGATGAAGGAGTGTAGGGGCTGGGGCAGGTAGTGCTTTTATTTCGGTGGGAGGTGGGTGTGATCCTCCTCCTACTAGGGCTGTTGAACTGCCTGTGGAGGGTTCCCCCACTCCCTTCAGGGGTCGAGGGGTTCCGGGTTGTGGTTTCCTGATTTCTTTCTCTCTTTTTGCGCTCCTTCCTTGCTGCTGCTGCCCTCGATCTCTCCTCCCAGGTCATATCCCTTTGCAACAACGCCTTCTTGAACTTCTGTACATTGAGTAGGCATGCTTTTCTTTGCTAGAATTTCTTCTTTTGTGTCCTTGCTTTCCCTCTCCATCTGTGTGTGTGTGTGTGTGTGTGTTTACTAGTTGTGTTTTTGCGGGGGTTGAGCTTTGCTCTTTCGGCCCGCCTCTCAACTGTCAATCAACTGTTTACTAACTACTAGTTTTTTTTTTTTTTTTTTCCACACCACACACACACACCCCAGGAAGCAGCCCGTGACAGCTGACTAACTCCCAGGTACCTATTTACTGCTAGGTAACAGGGGCACTTAGGGTAAAAGAAACTTTGCCCATTTGTTTCTGCCTCGTGCGGGAATCGAACCCACGCCACAGAATTACGAGTCCTGCGCGCTATCCACCAGGCTACGAGGCCCCCCCGTAGGGGGGGCCTCGTAGCCCCCACACAGTATATTAGCCCCCTCGTAGCCCCCTAGCCCCTCGTAGCCCCCACACAGTATATTTCCGTACTGTGTGTGTGTGTGTGTGTGTGTGTGTGTGTGTGTGTGTGTGTGTGTGTGTGTGTGTGTGTGTGTGTGTGTGTGTGTGTGTGTGTGTGTGTGCGTGCATGTGTGCGTGTGTGTGTGTGTGTGTGTGTGTGTGTGTGTGTGTGTGTGTGTGTGTGTGTGTGTGTGTGCGTGTGTGCGTGCGTGTGTGCGTGTGTGTGTGTGTGTGTGTGTGTGTGTGTGTGTGTGTGTGTGTGTGTGTGTGTGTGTGTGTGTGTCTATTTGTGGATAGTTGTTGGGAGAAGTCTCTCATCAGTCTCCGTGGTGTAGTGGTAAGACACTCGCCTGGCGTTCCGCGAGCGCTATGTCATGGGTTCGTATCTTGGCCGGGGAGGATTTACTGCCGCGCAATTCCTTAACTGTAGCCTCTGTTTAACACAACAGTAAAATGTGTACTTGGATGAAAAAACGATTCTTCGCGGCAGGGGATCGTATTCCAGGGACCTGCCCGAAACGCTACGCGTACTAGTGGCTGTACAAGAATGTGCGAGTGTCTATAGGGGAGGTTATCTTGAGATGATTTCTGGGCATTTTAGTGTCCCCGCGGCCCGGTCCTCGACCAGGCCTCCACCCCCAGGAAGCAGCCCGTGACAGCTGACTAACACCCAGGTACCTATTTTACTGCTAGGTAACAGGGGCATAGGGTGAAAGAAACTCTGCCCATTGTTTCTCGCCGGCACCTGGGATCGGATCCAGGACCACAGGATCTCAAATCCAGCATGCTGTCCGCTCGGCCGACGGGCTCCCTAGGGGGGAGGGGGAAGAGGTGTCTTGGGAGGTCTTGGGAGGTGTGGGAAGTTGGTGGGATGGGTGGACGGTCACCAGTGAAGATAACGTAGAGTATAAATAAAGTCACTAGTCACTTAACCCCGCCAAACACACACCGAAACTACGACGTTGGTACAACGTTCGAACAAGTTTTAACACCTCCTAACCAGTTATAACAACCAATATAGCAAGTTGTAACAACGTTCAAATACGTCACTAGCACGTTAAGCCAAGATGTAGCAACTTTATTACAAGTTGTAACAAGCGGAAAATAGAGATAGTTTCGGTTTGTGTTTCCAGGGAATTAGGTGTGAAAGGCCCTATGTGGGTGATGTGTGTGTGTGTGTGTGTGTGTGTGTGTGTGTGTGTGTGTGTGTGTGTGTGTGTGTGTGTGTGTGTGTGTGTGTGTGTGTGTGTGTGTGTGTGTGTGTGTGTGTGTGTGTGTGTGTGTGTGTGTGTGTGTCTATTTGTGAATAGTACTCACTATTTGTACTCACCTATTTGTACATTTGATAGATACTCACCTATTTGACTCACATATTTGTGCTTGCGGGGGTTGAGCTTTGGCTCTTTGGTCCCGCCTCTCAACTGTCAATCAACTAGTGTTCAGATTCCTGATCCTACTGGGCTCTATCATACCTATATTTGAAACTGTGTATGGAGTCAGCCTCCACCACATCACTTCCTAGTGCATTCCATTTATTAACTACGCTGACACTGAAAATATTCTTTCTAACGTCTCTCTGGCTCATTTGGGCACTAAGTTTCCACCTGTGTCCCCTTGTTCGTATTCCACCCGTGCTGAAGCGTTTGACTTTTTCCACCCTGTCAATTCCCATGAGAATTTTGTAGGTGGTTATTATGTCTTCCCTTACTCTTCTCTTTTCTAGTGACGTGAGGTTCAGCTCCTTTAACCTTTCCTCGAAGCTCATTCCTCTCAGTTCCGGGACGAGCCTGGTGGCATACCACTGAATCTTCTCTAACTTTGTTTTATGTTTAACTAGGTATGGACTCCAGGCTGGAGCAGCATATCCCAGTATTGGTCTGAAATAAGTGGTATAGAGGGTCCTGAACGATTCCTTACACAAGTTTCTAAAGGCAGTTCTTATATTGGCCAACCTAGCATATGCCGTTGATGATATCCTTTTGATGTGGGCCTCTGGGGACAGATTTGGTGTGATATCAACCCCCAGATCTTTCTCTCTATTTAACTCTTGCAGGATTTCATCTCCCAGATGGTACCATGTTTTCAGCCTCCTGTACCCTTTGCCTAATTTCATTACTTTACACTTTCCTGAGTTGAACTTCAGCAGCCATATTCTAGACCATTCCTCCAGTTTGTCGGGGATCCGGTAGGCCGAGCGGACAGCACACTGGACTCGTGATCCTGTGGTCCCTGGTTCGATCCCGGGCGCCGGTGAGAAACAATGGGCAGAGTTTCTTTCATCCTATGCCCCTGTTACCCAGCAGTAAAATAGGTACCTGGGTGTTAGCTGTCACGGGCTGCTTCCTGGGGGTGGAGGCCTGGTCGAGGACCGGGGCGCAGGGACACTAAAGCCCCGAAATCACCTCAAGATAACCTCAAGAAGATATACTGTGTCAAAGGGTTTCTGGCAGACCAGGAAAATGCAGTCTGCCCACCCTTCTCTTTCCTGCATAATTTTTGTTGCCTATTCATAGAATTCTATTAAACCTGTGAGGCACCATTTACCATCTCTGAACCCATGGTGGTGGTTTGTTACAAAGCTATTTCCCTCTAGATGCTCTACAAGCCTTTTCCTCACGATCTTCTCCATCACCTTGCATGGTATACAAGTTAGGGAAACTGGCCTGTAGTTCAGTTCCTCTTGCCTGTGACCCTTCTTGTATATTGGGACTACGTTAGCTGTCTTTCAACTTTCTGGTAGGTCTCCTTTTTCCAGTGACCTTTTATACACCATAGAGAGTGGCACACATAGTGCTTCTGCACCTTCCTTTAGTATCCATGGTGAGATTCTGTCAGACCCAACAGCCTTTGTCACATCCAGCTCCAACAGACAACTTTTGACCTCATAACTGGTGAGGTCAAATTCCTCCAAGGTGGCTTGGTTTGCCTCCTCCTCATTTAGTGCTGGGGCTTCTCCTTGTTCTATTGTGAAGACCTCCTGGAATCTCTTGTTGAGTTCTTCACACACCTCCTTGTCATTCTCTCTGTATCTGTTCTCCCCTTTTGTCAGTTTCATCACTTGTTCCTTCACTGCTGTTTTCCTCCTGATGTGGCTGTGGAGCAGCTTTGGATGGGTCTTGGCTTTACTCTCGATGTCATTTTCATACTGTCTTTCTACTTCCCTCCTCACTCTACGGAACTCATTTCTGGCCCTCTGGTATCTCTCCCTGCTCTCCGGTGTTCTGCTATTTCTGTAGTTTCTCCATGTTCTTTTACTCAGTTGCTTCGCTACCTTACATTCCTGGTTGAACCATGAGTTTTTCTGTTGTTTTTCGTTTTTTCCTTTTTTAACGGGGATAAACCTGTCTGCAGCTACCTGGCACTTCTGGGTGACAAAATCCATCATGTCCTGCACATTCTTGTCTTTAAGTTCTGTTTCCCATGGTATTTCCCTTAGGAAGTACCTCATCTCGTCATATTTTCCTCTTCGGTAATTTAGTCTTTTTCCCTCCGATCCCATCCTTGAATAGGTTATCCCTACCTCCACCAAGTACTCAATAGTCAGTACATTGTGGTCACTCATTCCTATGGGGGCTTCAACTTTGACTTCACTTATTTCTGACTCATTCAGGGTGAATATCAAGTTTAGTCTAGCTGGTTCATCATTGCCTCTCACTCTTCTGGGTTCCATGACATGCTGGCTCAGAAAGTTCCTTGTTGCCACTTCCAAGAGTTTAGCTCTCCACGTATCTGCACCACCATGCGGGTCCCCATTCTCCCAGTCTATCTTTCCATGGTTGAAATCGCTCATGATTAAGAGTCTTGAGCCATTCCTGCAGGCAACTGAAGCTGCTCTCTCTATAATATTAATGGTTGCCATGTTGTTCCTATCAAACTCCTGTCTAGGTCTTCTGTCATTTAGGGGAGGGTTGTAAATGACTGCCACTATTATCTTAGGTCCACCCATTGTTATAGTTCCTGTTATGTAATCTCTGAACCCGTCACAGTCCAGAATTTCCATCTCATCAAAAGTCCAGTCCTTCCTTATCAGCAGGGCCACTCCTCCACCTCCTCTCCCTTCCCTCTCTTTCCTTACTATATAGTAATCCTTTGGAAACACAGCATCTGTTATGACTCCTGACAATTTTGTTTTTGTGAGTCCTATTACATCAAGGTTTTCTTCTTGCGCCCTTTCTGCCAGTTCACTTGCTTTATTCGTAATCCATCAATGTTTGAGTACATTACCTTGAAGCTCACTTTCTTATATCCAATTTCACCCTCACTCCCCACAAGTGTAGGAAGTTGTTCCATGGTCATTGCTACTTGGGTAGGCTCATCCCCCTGTGAGGTAGTTGCCAGGGGTTCAGGAGGAAGTGGAGTGGGGGGTGGAGGGCTCAGGTCTTGCGCAGGCCTGCTTGGGGAAGGTAGAAGTCCTGGGGGTGAGAGGGCAGGGATTACTTGGGGAGAGGGCACGCCCTCCTGTGGTGTAGTTGACAGGGGTTTGGGGGGAGGTAGAGTGGGGGATGGAGGGCTTAGGTCTCGCCTGGGCCTGCTGGGGGCAGGAAGAAGACCAGGGGCTTAGAAAGCAGGGGATACTTGGGGTAAGAGAAGAGAGGGAGGATTTGGGTGATATGGTGGGCATTGTGCAGGGGCATGGAAGGGTTTGTGCTGGGGGATAGGGGGCCCAATTGGGTAGTGGGCTGGGGTGTGGCATTCCCACTTGAATTTCCTGAGTTGCTGGATTGGAGTTCCCCATTCCTCTCTGGGATTGCTGGGTTGGAGGCTGAGGTTCCCTGGCTCCCTTCGCTCTCCTTGTTCCTTTTCCTTGCATCTGCTGCCCTAACTATCTCGTCGCTGGTCATGTCCCTCTGAACATATACCTCTTTGTAATACCTTGCATACCTCAGTTTGCTCTTCTTTAGTAGGATTTCCTCTTTGATGACCTCACTCTTGAATACTACCTTGATCAATCTCTTTTGTCTCTGTTGTACTGGCCAATCCGGAAAACTGTTCTATGTCTCGTTCAGCCCCTTCCATTCACCTACCACTACTACAGCTCTTTTCCTTTCCATTAGCTGGCTTGTGCATCTAGCTGCCTCCTGTGAGGTTACTGCTTTCATTACAACGTCCTTGACTGTGCACATAGCATCTGGGCTCTTCAGCAAAGGTTGGACCAATTGTAGGGGTTCCTGTCATTGCTACATCTCCTGGTACCTGGGGGTTGGTTGCCTGGGCCAGAGTCTGATGAGGGCCTGTTTTTACGCTTTTTATCTCCTCTTGTGCTGCACTTAGTTCTATCTGCAGCTTACATATAGTTTCCCTCAGGTCCTTGAATTCCCCACTGACTTCCTTCCATGCCTTAGCAATCATCTCCATATGAGACCCGTCCAGTCCCTCTCCTCCAGTTTTGTTCTGTTGTCTTATCATCCCGCTTGACCTGTGTGTGTGTGTGTGTGTGTGTGTGTGTGTGTGTGTGTGTGTGTGTGTGTGTGTGTGTGTGTGTGTGTGTGTGTGTGTGTGTGTGTGTGTGTGTGTGTGTGTGTGTGTGTGTGCGTGTGTGTGTGTGTAATTACCTAAGTGTAATTACCTAAGTGTAGTTACAGGATGAGAGCTACGCTCGTGGTGTCCCGTCTTCCAAGCACATTTTGTCATATAACGCTTTGAAACTACTGACGGTCTTGGCCTCCACCACCTTCACACCTAACTTGTTCCAACCGTCTACCACTCTGTTTGCGAAAGTGAATTTTCTTATATTTCTTCGGCATCTGTGCTTAACTAGTTTAAATCTATGACATCTTGTTCTTAAAGTTCCAGGTCTCAGGAAATCTTCCCTGTCGATTTTATCAATTCCTGTTACTATTTTGTATGTAGTAATCATATCACTTCTTTTTCTTCTGTCTTCTAGTTTTGGCATATTTAATGCCTCTAACCTCTCCATGTAGCTCTTGCCCTTCAGTTCTGGGAGCCACTTAGTAGCATGTCTTTGCACCTTTTCCAGTTTGTTGATGTGCTTCTTAAGATATGGGCACCACACAACCGCTGCATATTCTAGCTTTGGCCTAACAAAAGTCGTGAACAATTTCTTTAGTATATCGCCATCCATGTATTTAAAAGCAATTCTGAAGTTAGAAAGCGTTGCATAGGCTCCTCACACAATATTCTTTATGTGGTCTTCAGGTGATAGTTTTCTATCTAGAACCACCCCTAGATCTCTTTCTTTATCAGAATTCTTTAAAGATTTTTCACATAATATATAGGTTGTGTGAGGTCTATGTTCTCCTATTCCACATTCCATTACATGGCATTTATTAACATTATATTCCATTTGCCAAGTGGTGCTCCATATACTTATTTTGTCCAGGTCATCTTGAAGGGCATGACAATCATCTAAGTTTCTTATCCTTCCTATTATCTTAGCATCATCAGCAAACATGTTCATATAATTCTGTATACCAACTGGTAGATCATTTATGTAGACAATAAACATCACTGGAACTGAACCCTGTTGTACTCCACTTGTGACATTTCTCCAGTCCGATACATTGCCTCTGATCACTGCTCTCATTTTTCTATCAGTCAGAAAATTTTTCATCCATGTTAGAAGTTTACCTGTCACCCCTCCAATATTTTCCAGTTTCCAGAACAACCTCTTATGTGGAACTCTGTCGAAAGCCTTTTTTAGGTCCAGATAGATGCAGTCAACCCAACCATCTCTTTCCTGTAATATCTCTGTTGATCGATCATAGAAACTGAGTAAATTCAATACACAGGATCTTCCAGATCGAAAACCATACTGTCTGTCTGATATTATATAATTTCTCTCCAGGTGTTCTACCCATTTAGTTTTAATTATTTTTTCCAATATATTGACTATTACACTTGTCAATGATACCGGTCCATAATTAAGGGGGTCTTCCCTGCTTCCACTTTTGTAGACTGGAACTATGTTAGCCTGTTTCCACACATCAGCTACAACTCCTGTAAACAGAGATGCCTGAAAAATCAGTTGAAGTGGAATGCTGAGCTCAGGTGCACATTCTCTCAGAATCCATGGTGAAACTCCATCTGGACCAACTGCTTTGTTCTTATTTAACTCCTTGAGCATTTTTTCCACTTCATCTCTAGACACCTCTATGTGCTCTATGTTGTTCTCTGGAATTCTTATTGTATCTGGTTCCCTGAAGATTTCATTTTGCACAAACACACTTTGGAACTTTTCGTCTAATGTTTCACACATTTCCTTTCCATTTTCCGTGAATCTATTTCCCATTTTCAACCTCTGAATATTATCCTTTACCTGCAATTTGTTGTTTATGAATTTATAGAATAGACCTGGTTCTGTTTTACATTTGTCTGCAATCCCTTTTTCAAAATTTCTTTCTGCCTCTCTCCTCACTGCCGTGTAGTTGTTTCTCGCATCTTTGTATCGCTGGTATGTTTGGAGGTTTGGCCTCTTCCTGTATTGATTCCATTTTTGTGTCATTTGATCTCTGGCCCTCTCGTAATTTCTGTTGAACCAATCCTGTTTCCTAGTTCTCCATCTCTGTTTCTGCATCTCAAGTCTGTCCAATTATACTCACTAAAACTTTTTCTACGGTTGCCATAATATCCTCTCCTAAAGTCAGGTTTTTCAATTGCATCAACCTTCATATTTTCTTCCAGATTATAACGCATTGCATACTTTATTCCCAAAAAGATATGGTCACTTTTACCCAAGGGAGGAAGGTACTGAATGTCAAATATCTCTTCCTCCTTCCTGGTAAATATCAAATCTAGCATGGAGGGAACGTCCCCTTCCCTCATCCTCGTAGCTTGTTTAACATGTTGATACAAGAATGTTTCCAGGATGAAGTCTACAAATTTACAGGTCCAAAAATCTTCTGTTTTAGCTTTATATGCTTCCCAGTCTATGGATTTCAAGTTGAAGTCGCTGACTATCAACAGTCGTGATCTATCGTTATCCGCTCTCGCTATGATCTCTCTCATTACTGTTATAAGACCTTCACGTTTACTATCTAGCTCCTCCTTTGACCATGTGCTGCTTAACGGTGGACTATATGCATTTATGATCATTAGTTTATCATCCTCATGGCAGATCTCTAGTGCTATTATGTCAACTTCTTGTGGATTGGCAGTCATTATTTCGTTCACCTTTAGGTGTTCTTTCATCAGCACAGCAACACCACCGCCGTTCCTATTTTTTTTTGTCCCATCTCCAAATTGAGTAGCCCCTTGGGAATATGACCTCATTTAAAATAACATCTTCAAGTTTTGTCTCCGTGAGTGCAACAATGTCTGGTGTCTGCAGCTGTATTACATCACTTAACTCCAGTATCTTCGATCTTACTCCATCTATGTTGGTGTATGCAATCTTCAGGAACTTGTTCCCCCTCTTCTCATTTTTCACTCCTCTCTCTAATGAATTTGTTGGTTTGCCTTTATGTACCACTTTACTGGTCTGCCTACCCCCTATCACTTTGAAGAAAAAAGAATTGATTTCTTCTTCATTCCTGCTCTCATTTAAACGTTTTGCCTCAGCGAGGTTCAGTTTCAGCTTCTCTCTATCTTCTTTTGAGAGATCTCGTCTTAACGACCACACTTTCCCATCTTCATCACTTTGTAATTTTCTAGCATTCCTTAGTACTTCTTCCATCTGTTTGGCACCGTTTAGGGTGATCCTCAAAGGTCGATCTTTCCCTTTTACATATCTGCCTATTCTCCTGTAGTCGCACACATTCTCTATGGTTGTAAGACCTTCCACGAGGCCAACAATTTTATCTACTACTTTTGCTTCTTCTACAGCTCTTTCTGACCTAGATGTTATCTCCTTTTCCTTGCAGCCAAAAATGATCTGGGACTTACTCCGATCAACTGTGTTTTGCACCAATTTCGGGTTAGATGCCAATTCTTTTCTCACTTCCAGCCTAATGTTTGTTTTATCTTGGTTGCTGCAGTGTTTGGCTTCCTTTACTGCTTCTTCAATTTTTTCCTTCTGTGCATAGGTGAGTTGCATATCTTTCTTGCACTGTTCTATTCCCTGTGTAACTTCCTCCATCTGTGCTGACAAAAGTTGTTTCTCCTGTTGAAATTCCTTACCTAACCTGTTGTAGTCATTTATGTTTAAATTTACTTTAACTTCTTCCAAAGCTATTTTTAAGAGTTTATTTTCTTCTTCCACAGCTTTGCAATTTTTTACCAATTGATTCTTATCCTTGCACGTCTTTCACTACACCCTCAAGACATACAACTTTGCTATTTAAATGGTCATTACTTTCTTTCAATTTACTAATTATTTCTTCATGAGAGGTCACTATAGTATCTAATTTTACCAACTTGTTGTATAGACTGGTTATATCAATGCTTTCTTCACTGAATCCAGCAAAATCAAGCTCTGTTTTGTATTTCCTCTTGCCGGCGGCCATCTTGAATGTTCTTCTCTGCACTGGAAACTCTAGGGCAACTTTTTCTCATCCAATTATTCACTTCCCTTGACACATTCCTGTTATCTCACCTATTTTTCAAAAGCACTATACCTTTATGTTCTCTGGGACACCACTCACTATCATCATCCTGTACTACAATACTTGGGATAGTGTGTGTGCTTGTGTGTGTGTGTGTGTGTGTGTGTGTGTGTGTGTGTGTGTGTGTGTGTGTGTGTGTACTCACCTAGTTATACTCACCTAATTGTGCTTGCGGGGGTTGAGCTCTGGCTCTTTAATCCTGCCTCTCAACTGTCAATCAACAGGTGTACAGGTTCCTGAGCCTATTGGGCTCTATCATATCTACACTTGAAACTGTGTATGGAGTCAGCCTCCACCACATCACTTCCTAATGCATTCCATTTGTCAACCACTCTGACACTAAAAAAGTTCTTTCTAATATCTCTGTGGCTCATTTGGGCACTCAGTTTCCACCTGTGTCCCCTAGTGCATGTGCCCCTTGTGTTAAACAGCCTGTCTTTATCAACCCTGTCGATTCCCTTGAGGATCTTGAATGTGGTGATCATGTCCCCCCTAACTCTTCTGTCTTCCAACGAAGTGAGGTTTAATTCCCGTAGTCTCTCCTCGTAGCTCATACCTCTCAGCTCGGGTACTAGTCTGGTGGCAAACCTTTGAACCTTTTCCATTTTAGTCTTATGCTTGACTAGATATGGACTCCATGCTGGTGCCGCATACTCCAGGATTGGTCTGACATATGTGGTATATAACGTTCTGAAAGATTCCTTACATAAGTTTCTAAAGGCCGTTAGCCAACCTGGCATATGCTGCTGCTGTTATCCTCTTGATATGAGCTTCAGGGGACAGGTCTGGCGTGATATCAACCCCCTGGTCTTTCTCTCTCTCGGACTCTTGAAGTATTTCATCTCCCAAGTGATACCTTGTATCTGGTCTCTTGCTTCCTACCCCTATCTTCATTACATTACATTTGCTTGGATTAAACTCTAACAGCCATTTGTTCGAGAATTCCTGCAACTTGTCCAGGTCTTCTTGAAGCCTCAAGCTGTCCTCCTCTGTCTTAATCCTTCTCATAATTTTGGCGTCGTCAGCAAACATTGAGAGGAATGAGTCTATACACTCTGGGAGATCATTTACGTATATCAGAAACTGGATAGGTCCAAGTACAGAGCCCTGTGGGACTCCACTGGTGACTTCACGCCAGTCTGAGGTCTCACCCCTCACTGTATTTCTCTGCTTCCTATTGTTTAGGTACTCCCTTATCCACTGGAGCGCCCTACCAGTTACTCCTACCTGTTTCTCCAGCTTATGTATCAACCTTTTATGGGGTACTGTGTCAAAGGCTTTCCGACAGTCCAAAAAATGCAGTCCACCCACCCTTCTCTTTCTTGTTTAATCTTTGTCACCTGATCGTAGAATTCTATCAATCCTGTAAAGCAAGATTTACCCTCCCTGAACCCATGTTGATGGGTTGTCACGAAGTCTCTTCTCTCCAGATGTGTTACTAGGTTTTTTCTCACAATCTTCTCCATCACCTTGCATGGTATACAAGTTAAGGACACTGGCCTGTAGTTCAGTGCCTCTTGTCTGTCACCCTTTTTGTATATTGGTACTACATTAGCAGTCTTTCATATTTCTGGTAGGTCCCCGTTTCCAGTGACCTACTATACACTATGGAGGCAAAGTAGGCAAAGTGCTCCTGCACACTCTTTCAATATCCATGGCGAGATTCCATCCGGCCCAACAGCTTTTCTCACATCCAGCTCCAATAGGAGCTTCTTGACCTCATCTCTTGTAATTTCGAACCTATCCAAGATCACCTGGTTTGCTGCCACCTCTTCTAGCGCCGCGACATCTCCCTGTTCTATTGTAAAGACCTCCTGGAACCTTTTGTTGAGTTCTTCACACACCTCTTTGTCATTCTCTGTGTACCTGTCCTCGCCCACCCTAAGTTTCATCACCTGTTCCTTCACTGTTGTCTTCCTCCTGATGTGACTGTGTAGTAGCTTTGGTTCGGTCTTGGCTTTATTAGCTTTATCATTTTCATACCTTTTCTCAGCTGCTCTTCTCACACTGACGTACTCATTCCTGGTTCTCTGGTATCTCACTCTACTTTCTGGTGTTCTGTTATTACGGAAGTTCCTCCATGCCCTTTTGTTCAGCTCCTTTGCTTTCATACATTCCTTATTAAACCACGGATTCTTCCTTTGCTTCTCTGTTTTTTCCTGTCGGGCTGGGACAAACCTGCTTACAGCCTCCTGACATTTTTGGGTGACATAGTCCATCATGTCTTGTACGGACTTGGTTCCGAGTTCTGTGTCCCAATGTATATCCCATAGGAATTTATTAATTTCCTCATAGTTTCCCTTTCGGTACGCCAGCCCTTTGGTTCCCAGTTCTTTTTTGGGGGTGATAATTCCCAGCTCAACCAGGTACTCAAAGCTCAATACACTATGATCACTCATTCCCAAGGGGGCTTCCAACTTAACTTCCCTTATATCCGACTCATTTAGGGTAAATATCAGATCAAGCAAGGCTGGTTCATCCCCTCCTCTCATTCTTGTCGGTCCATTGACGTGTTGACTTTGAAAGTTTCTTGTTGCCACATCCAGCAGCTTAGCTCTCCATGTGTCTGGGCCTCCATGTGGGTCTCTGTTCCCCCAATCTATATTCCCATGGTTGAAGTCTCCCTGCGTGCATGATTAGAAGTCTAATCGTGCGTGCATGATTAGAAGTCTGAATCCGTTCCTGCTAGCCACAGAAGCTGCTCTCTCTATTATATTGATGGTGGCCAAGTTGTTTCTATCATATTCCTGTCTGGGTCTTCTGTCATTCGGTGGGGGGTTATATATGACTACTATTATAATTTTCTGTCCTCCAGTTGCTATGGTGCCTGAAATGTAGTCACTAAAACCTTCACAGTTCTGAATTACCATCTCTTCGAAACTCCAACCTTCTCTTAGTAGCAGAGCTACACCACCTCCTCCTCTCCCTTCTCTCTCTTTCCTCACTACATAGTAGCCCTGTGGAAACACTGCATTTGTTATGATTTTCGTTAACTTTGTTTCTGTGAGTGCTATTATGTCTGGGTTTTCTTCTAGTGCCCATTCTCCAAGTTCACTTGTTTTATTTGAAATCCCATCTATGTTAGTGTACATCGCCTTGAAGCTCACTTTCTTCTGTTCATTTTCATGTCCCTTTCTTGGCAAGCATTCTGCTGGTGTGGGAAGCTGTTCCGTGGGTGAGAGGATCTGTGAGGTGGCTTGCAGGGTCTCAGAGGATTTTGGGGCGGGGGGTGGGGGTTTAAGGGAAGGGGAGACAGGTAGGGTGTGAGTTAAGGAGGTAGGGGGGACATGGAGGATACGGGGTGAGGGGGGAGGAGGGATAGGGAGGGTATGGGATGAAGGAGGAGGGGGGACAGGGGGAAAAAGGTGGGAGGGGGGACATGATGGGAATGGTGAAGGGGTGTCAGGGTCAGAATGGGGTGGGGGGGGGGGAGGGAGGGTTGGGTGGGGGCAGGTAGGGTGAGGGGAAGGGAGGGATTCTATGCAGAGGAGGGTGGTGGTGTTGCCCCCCCCCCCCCCCTCTAGTGTTGCTGGGATGCTGGTTTTGGGTTCTCCTCTTGTCTCTGGGACTGTTGTGTTGAGGGTTGTGATTTCCTGGTTTGCTCCTCTCTCCCTGCACTTCCTCCTTGCCTCTGCTGCCCTGGCTCTCTCCTCCTTCGTCCTGTCCCTCTGCAGGAATACTTTTTTGTATCCCTCCATATGCTGCAGACGAGTCTTCCTTTCGAGAATGTCCTCCTTCGTGGTTTCGTTTGTAAACACCACCTTTACAAGTCGGTTTCTGTCCTTGTTGTACCAGCCCAACCTGAAAACCTTCTCTATGTTATGTACAGCCCCTTCCATCTGTAACCCCTTCAGTAGCCCATGTACTGCCTCTCTATCCTTGCCATTCCATTCTTGCCTGTTGGATCCTTCCTGTTCTTTGATGCCTACAACTATCACTGATCTTTTCCTCTCCAGCAGTTGAGTGGTGCACCTTGCTGCTTCCTGTGATGTAGCTGCTTGCATCGCTACCTCCCTCACTGTGTCCATTGTTTCTGAGCTCTTTTTCAGTATATCCGCAAATGTATCAGGTACAGAGGCATTTCCTTCCAATGTAACATTCCCACCTTCCCTTTGGATGATAATCTGATGCTCGGTCTCTTTATTTTTCTCTGTGAGAGATTTGATCTCCTCCCTTGCTGATGCTAGCTCACTTTGCAGATTGTTAATTGTAATCTTCATTTCATTCATCTCCCTCCTGAATTCCTCCAGAATTTGGGTTAGCAATTCCTTTGTTTCATCTCCCTGGCTGCTTTCCTTGTCCCCGTTGCGGCCTCCTGCCATTTTGTCCCTTGTCAAGAGAGAGAGAGAGAGCAAGAGAGCAAGAGAGAGAGAGAGAGCAAAAGAGAGCAAGAGAGAGAGAGAGAGCAAGAGAGAGAGAGCAAGAGAGAGAGAGCAAGAGAGAGAGAGAGCAAGAGAGACAGAGAGCAAGAGAGAGAGAGAGCAAGAGAGAGAGAGAGAGAGAGAGAGAGAGAGAGAGAGAGAGAGAGAGAGAGAGAGAGAGAGAGAGAGAGAGAGAGAGAGAGAGAGAGAGAGAGAGAGAGAGAGAGAGAGAGAGAGAGAGAGAGAGAGAGAGAGAGAGAGAACGTGTGTGCGCTTGGGATGGGGTTACTAGGAGGTGAGGTGTTCAGCTTACAGCAGGTAAGAGAGGGGGGTGGATTATGAGAGGTTTTATCTCCTTTCCACGAAAGGTGTTAATCCCTTCCTGCCTGTGTGTGCGTGCATACGTACGTGGGCTTGAGTGCGTGCGTGCGTGCGTGTGTGCGCGTGCGTGTGTCACTAGTTCCCGGAAGCGGTAACTTCTACCCAGAATGAGCCACACCGAGATTTTAAATATATATACTATCCTGAACAAGAATTTGATAATATTTTACCTCACACTGTACACCTGATTACTTGACCAGAGAGGGGGTACATACCAGTATGATTCCCGCTCACACAACTAGATGAGTAATGATGATGTATGGTTGACGATGGTGCTCCGTCGTAGCCTTTCCACTTGGTGATTCTCTAAGTGCTAGTAGATTGACGATGTCGATTCTTTTCTACACAAATCTCTGGAGTCACAGTCACCACCCAACAAACACAGTCAGCAGTTCCACGGCGGGCCGTCCCACCTGGCCGTCAGGTCAGGTCAGGTCAGGTCTCTACTCGGTCCTCCACACTGTATGCACCGGTGATTCCCCTAGCTACACTGTGTTTTTTTTGCACTATCGCTAGCGATATGACTATTCTATATAGCACCCTGCTAGCTACACACTGCGAGAGGCCAAATACTATGATCTAGCCTCAATAATCCTTCAATGTCCCGAGAAATTGACGAATTTCCGCGGACCTCGCTAATCGCGTGTGTCTCCTACCATCGCTGGCCTACTGTGTGTGTGTGTGTGTGTGTGTGTGTGTGTGTGTGTGTGTATGTGTGTATGTATTCATCTAGTTGTATTCACCTAGTTGTGCTTGCGGCGCTTGAGCTCTGCTCTTCGGCCCGCCTCTCAACTGTCAAAGAACTGTTTCTAACTACTACTACTATTTTGTTTCCACACCACACACACAAATACCCAGGAAGCTGCCTGTGACTGCTGACTAACTCCCAGGTACCATTTTACTGCTAGGTAACAGGGGCATAGGATGAAAGAAACTCTGCCCATTGTTTCTAGCCGGCGCCCGGGATCGAACCCGGGACCACAGGATCACGTGTCCAGCGTGCTGTCTGCTCGGTCCCTGTACTGCCCTAATTGTGCTTGTGGAGGGTTGAGCTCTGGCTCTTTGGCCCCGCCTCTCAACCGTCAATCAACGGATGTACAGGTTCCTCAGCCTATTGGGCTCTATCATATCTACACTTAAAACTGTGTATGGAGTCAGCCTCCACCACATCACTTCCTACTGCATTCAATTTGTCAACCACTCTGACACTAAAAAAAGTTCTTTCGAATATCTCTGTGGCTCATTTGGGCACTCAGTTTCCACCTGTGTCCCCTAGTGCGTGTGTCTCTTGTGTTAAATAGCCTGTCTTTGTCTACCCTATCAATTCCCTTGAGAATCTTGAATGTGGTGATCATGTCCCCCCTAACTCTTCTGTCTTCCAGAGAGGTGAGGTTTAATTCCCATAGTCTCTCCTCGTAGCTCATTCCTCTCAGCTCGGGTACTAGTCTGGTGGCAAACCTTTGAACCTTTTCCATTTTAGTCTTATTCTTGACTAGATATGGACTCCATGCTGGGGCTGCATACTCCAGGATTGGCCTGACATATGTGGTATATAACGTTCTGAATGATTCCTTGCACAAGTTTCTAAATGCCGTTCTTATGTTGGCCAGCCTGGCATATTCCGCTGATGGTATCCTATTGATATGGGCTGCAGGAGACAGGTCTGGCGTGATATCAACCCCCAGGTCTCTTTCTCTCTCTGACTCTTTAAGAATTTCATATTCCAGATGATATCTTGTATCTGACCTCCTGCTCCCTACACCTATCTTCATTACATTACATTTGCTTGGGTTAAACTCTAACATCCATTTGTTCGACCATTCCAGCAGCTTGTCCAGGTCTTCCTGAAGCCTCAAGCAGTCCTCCTCTGTCTTAATCCTTCTCATAATTTTGGCATCATCAGCAAACATTGAGAGAAATGAGTCTATACCCTCCGGGAGATCATTTACATATATCAGAAACAGGATAGCACCAAGTACAGAGACCTATGGGACTCCACTGGTGACTACACGCCAATCTGAGGTCTCACCCCTCACCGTAACTCTCTGCTTTCTATTGCTAAGGTAATACCTTTTCCACTGAAGCACCTTACCAGCTACACCTGCCTGTCTCTCCAGCTGATGTATCAGCCTCTTATGCGGTTCTGTGTGAAAGGCTTTCCGACAATCCAAGAAAATGCCGTCCGTCCAGCCTTCTCTTTCTTGCTTAATCTTTGTCAGTCTGGTCGTAGATTTCTATTAAGCCAGTCAAGCAAGATTTACCCTCCCTGAATCCCTGAACCCATGTTGACGATTTGTCACGAAGTCCTGTCTCTCCAGATGTGTTACTAGGTTTTTTTTCTCGATCTTTTCAATCACCTTGCATGGTATACAAGTCAAGGACACTGGCCTGTAGTTCAGTGCCTTTTTGTCTTTGTGTGTGTGTGTGTGTGTGTGTGTGTGTGTGTGTGTGTGTGTGTGTGTGTGTGTGTGTGTGTGTGTGTGTGTGTGTGTGTGTGTGTGTGTGTGTGTGTGTGTGTGTGTGTGTGTGTGTGTGTGTGTGTGTGTGTGTGTGTGTGTATGTGTGTGTGTGTGTATGTGTGTGTGTGTATGTGTATTCACCTAGTTGTGCTTGTGGGGGTTGAGCTCTGCTCTTCCGGCCCGCCTCTCAACTGTCAATCAACTGTTACTAACTACAATTTTTTTTCTTATACACACACACACACACACCCAGGAAGCAGCTTGTGACAGCTGACTATCTCCCAGGTACCTATTTACTGCTAGGTAACAGAGGCATCAGGGTGTGTGTATGGGTTACGGAAGAAGGAAGGAAGGAAGGAAGGTAGGAAGGAAGGAAGGAAGGAAGGAAGGAAGGAAGGAAGGAAGGAAGGAAGGAAGGAAGGAAGGAAGGAAGGAAGGAAGGAAGGAAGGAAGGAAGGAAGGAAGGAAGGAAGGAAGGAAGGAAGGAAGGAAGGAAGGAAGGAAGGAAGGAAGGAAGGAAGGAAGGTAGGAAGGAAGGAAGGAAGGAAGGAAGGAAGGAAGGAAGGAAGGAAGGAAGGAAGGAAGGAAGGAAGGAAGGAAGGAAGGAAGGAAGGAAGGAAGGAAGGAAGGAAGGAAGGGAAGGAAGGAAGGAAGGAAGGAAGGAAGGAAGGAAGGAAGGAAGGAAGGAAGGATGGAAGGTTAGGAGGGAGGGAGGGAAGGAGGGAGGAAGTGAGGAAGGGAGGGAGGGAGGGAGGGAGGGAAGGAGGGAGGAAGTGAGGAAGGGAGGGAGGAAGTGAGGAAGGGAGGGAGGAAGTGAGGAAGGGAGGGAGGGAGGGAGGGAGGTTAGAGAGAGAGAGAGAGAGAGAGAGAGAGAGAGAGGGAGGAAGGGAGAAGAACGAGAAGGGGAGAAGGGAGAGAGACAGAAAACAGATCTAATTATGTATGCATAGGGGTGAGGGTGATGAGGAGGAGGTGGGTGAGAGAGGGTAGGTATGGTCACTCTCTTCTAGGTGTCAAAAACCCTATGGTGAACGGATCTCATGTAGGAGGAGGTGGGGGGGGGGTATTTTGGGAAAGATAAGGTGGGAAAGAGGGAATAGGTGGAGTGTGGGGGTGGAGCGTGGGTGTAAGGGTGGAGTGTGTGTGTGGGTGTTACACTATGGGGTGTGGGTTTTGGGTGTAGGACAGGGGGAGTATCTAGTATACTAAAGTGAGAGGGAGTGGGAAATGGTTGGGAGGGAGGGGGTGGGCTGGAGGAGAGATGTACACAGTGTGGTCATCCTAACCAGATCCTTCCTGCCTACCCCACTGAGCCACGAGGGACCTATTGTAATGTGACCCCCCTATTCTTTGAATTCTAAGTTCTGTAATATAATTTAAATTATTATTTTAGGTCAATCTGTGCACCTTATTGATGACGTAGAGAGAGTACCTATCACCAGCTCCCCCCCCCCCTCCCCCAAGCACAATACTAGCTGAGTATGAGGCGATTTCTTATAACAGGCTACAGTCGGCTCTTGCTCCGGCAGCACTGGTGACTCCTCGTGTTCCATCCAATCTACTGCTTTTTTCACTAAGTGCCAATTAACATTGACACATAGAATACGCTTTAATGCGGTGTACACACTTTGAGAGGTCAAACACAATGGATGGCTCTACTACCACTTCACAAACACTATACTCGTCAATTCATCCGACCCGGCTTTTCTGTCCCCCACAGTATGGCATCGATGTTGCCACTTGATTTGAATTAGATTTTTTTTATCTGGTTTAACGCTTTAAAAGCTCACTATTCACGTTGATCACTACTATTCACTGTCCCGTACACTCATGGGACAAAAAACTATGTTTTTTGTCTCTATAACACTTCACTCTCCAGAGATAATTGATGTTAGTTCTCAAACACGCACGCTGACACGTGTGACCCTCACGGCTCCAGACTCTAGACATGTAGGAAATCTCGGACGCACGCACGTTACCAAGGACACTATATACTGCTGTACCCAGCAGTATATAGTATATATTTTGTTTATAAAACAAAAGAGCATCTGCTCACAACAATATGCACCTAACCTATGTACTACAAAATACCTTAATCTTAACGTGTGCATTCCTGTATTTTTTTTCTTAACCCCATTAAGTAGAATTACAGTAGTATTAGCAGAGTATTAAGCTACTGATCCTAAGTAGGGTGGGAAAGTAGCATACCAGAAGCTATTATAATAAGAAGAAATAACTTTCCATGACATTTGCATACCGTGGCCTTTTTTCATTTTTAATAAAGAATGCTAACACTTTGGACTGAAAAGTGCTGTTACCCAGATGTTGTTGAGGAAGAGCGGAACGAGCTTCAGAATCCTGGCCAAGCAAAACAAAACTGTATCCGTCATTAAAATAATCACACACACAAACATGTACTCCTAGTCTTAAGACAATAACTCTTAAGTCTTTGAGCACAGCCAGTTATTCATCAATCATGGTTACTGTAGACGCACATAAGAGAAAATTAACGGGTCTGAAAGGCTATATATCCAGACAGATGAAGAACTGCGAAGATTAATCTAAACAAACACCAGTTGACTATTGCCAAGTTGGCCGCAGCCAAATTTGTGAAAGTCAAAAGACTAATAGAGACTAGACATACTTGACTGCATTAGTAGATACCGAAACAGCAGATGCAGCTATGGATATTATGGACAACATTGCCCAATATGAAGACATAACACCACCAGCTAACAAGAAACTTACCTGCAGGTTACACAGTGAAGCAGCAATAGGCTATCTCACAAATGCACTTTACAATACAAACTGGGAATCTGAATTCAATAATACACAGAATATAAATTAATTTACTAACAGCTTCCTTTCCAAAACTCTAAGCCTCTACATCTTTCTTTCGAAAAATCGAAAAAACTTTCGATTGGCCTAGTCACAAAGGAGGTAGTTCAGAGGCACTCATAAATGCTTTCCAATAAAATAAGAAAGTCAAAACTTTCAAATTTTGAGAGGAGATTCAGAGAAGCAAAAGGCAATATGAAAAGCACATGGAAAGCCATCTCTAACATCCTAGGATCTAAACAACATTCACATAACCAGATAAAAATCTCAAAGGATGGTTTTATACCTGCAACAGATTTAGAAACGGCAACTGAATTTAATAATTTCTTTTCATCAGTTGGTGCAAAAAATTGCAGAAAAATCCCACAGACTAAGACACATGTTACCACATATCATTCAAGCAGGGATCCAAACTTTTTTCTCCTTTCACCAGTCAGCCCGACAGATAATGTGTCCATCATTCACTAACTAAAAACCATAGCTGGGAACGTTAGTGAAACACCATCAAGTGTATACAAGAGTGCCTCCGATGCCCTTGCGCCACCCATAGCTCTGTTGTTCAACAAATCTCTAGAGTGTCATACCTTCCCTGATATCCTTAAAAAAGCACGAGTTCGCCAGTTCATATAGGAGGCAATCCGGCAGCCATAAACAATTACAGACTAATTTCAAATCTACCTATATTATCAAAAATATTTGAAAAATTAGAACAGCTTTACTATCTCACAAAATTCAACATACTAAGTCGCGGTCAGTTTGGCTTCCGCTCCCAAAAAAGTAACAACGATGCAATTACTAGTCTGCTTGATATAATCTACTCATCCCTTGACGAAAATTAGTTTCCGATTGGACACCTCATTGACCAGAGAAAAGCCTTTGATACTGTTAACCGTTAATACTGTTACTGTTACTTAAACTCCACTATTATGGAATCCGAGGCCTTGCCCTGAACTATATACGATCTTAGTAACAGACACCAATATGTAGCCATCAATGATATAACTTCTCCCACTCTACCATTAACCGTAGGAGTGCCACAGGGCAGCATCCTAGGACCTTTCCTATTTCTTATATACATTAATGATCTGCCTAATGTCTCTAAAATTCTTAAACCTACATTATTGGCTGACGATACTGCTCTCATCTACTCAGACCGAAACCCACATACATTAAATAATGTTGTAAATAATGAATTAATAATAATCCACTTATGGATGTCTACAAAGAAACTCACACTAAACTTAAAAAAACTACTACATTTTATTTGGAAGCAAATCAACAAATGCAGTTCAGCTTCAGATAGACAATGTTAACATCAGCAATAAAAATGATGGAAAGTTCCTTGGCCTATACTTAGACAAGAGACTCAATTTCAGCACCCACATACATCACATAACTAAGAAACTCTCAAAAACTGTTGGTATACTCTCTAAAATCAGATACTATGTTCTGAACTCTGCTCTCCTCTCACTATACTATGCGCTAATCTGTCCCTATCTTACATATTGTATCTGTGCATGGGGTTCAACCACTGCAAACTACCTCAAGCCCATCATCACCCAGCAAAAATCTGCTATTATAATAATAACAAACTCTGCTTTCAGACAACACTAAGCCCCCCTTGTTTAACTTCCTAAACATGCTAAACATACTCTCACTCCACACGTTCTCGTGTGTCATTTACATTTACAAAACATAATCACCACACCAGAAATAAATATCTCTCTGATATCCCCACAGTCAAACTTAATCTGTGTAAACCCTCCATGCAAATAACGGGACCAAGTCTATGGAACTCACTCCCTAACGAACTGAAAAGCTGTCCAGCGATTGCCTTATTCAAAAATTAAAGCAAAAAGTATCTAATTTCATCTTCATCGATTCTTTCCTAGTGCTTTAAACTCGCACTCTATCTAGTGCTACCCAATCCACCAATATATGTTCCTACACTATACAGCTTTACCATTGTAATCATTGCCATCTCCTTATATCATGGTTGTTATAAAGAACACATATTTTACTGCATAATACCTTTAAATAATCCTCAAATTATGCGTCAATGTACCGGTTGATAACCCTCAAATCTTACTTTAATGTACCTACTAATCTTTGTCAAATTTTCTTACCATGTACCTGTAATTTTCTTTTTTTTCAATTTTGCCAGGAACTACCTACTTAAATTTATGTGTTAGATTAAGAACCTCCCGAGACGCTATGCGTGCTAGTGGCCTCACAAGAATGTAAAATCTTTTAATGGTGTGTACTCTCATACACCCAATGAACCTTTTTGTATATAAATAAATAAATAAATAAATAAATAAATAAAATTATTGAAACATTGCAGTTCTAACACAGAATTGGCAAATGCAGACCTTTACTACAGGTTTGTTGATCTAACGCCATCCAGTAACAAACCTGATTCCCTACAAAGTTTCAGATTAGAGGTAGTATCTTTAATTAAAGTATTTGGCACTAAGGTTAATGTAGCATATTCAGAATGGAGTTTAAAACTCGACATTCAATGCAAATTACATGAAGATATATTAGCACATGTGCTCACACTACTGAAAGGACATATTATCTCTTCTAGAGATATTTGATGGCTTAAAGACAGATGACACCCGTCTGAGGACAAAACAAATATAGAATGCAAAAAAAAGGGCACACAAGTCTCCCCGGACAAAACTAACAAATGTCCAAAATACTGGCAGAAAGCCAAAGCAGCAACAAAGTAAAACAAGTAAATGGAAGCAAAGTAGCATAGGCACTTATACACTAAGTCTATCAAAGCCTTTAGTAACAATAGCACCCAAGACGACAAAGCCGGTGCCACAAACTGGCACAAATGTCTGTTGTTTTAAGATTATCATTCGATGTATCAATGCCCTACATTTACTGACCATTCTAGCAGAATTAATCAGTTAAAACAAATGAATTGATTTACACGCTGCTTGAGAAAGCATGATCCTGCATCTTGTGCAACTGAACTAAGAACTTGAAAAAAATCAGGAAGGATAACCATCATACTGTTCTTTACATAGAATCTAGTAGCAAAACTAATCAATCTGCAAAAGCCACTCCAGAGGAAACAACCTCAGAAACAGTGCAATTCTCTAGGGTACAAAATTGTGTAAACACCTTATTGGCAAAATCTGCAACAGTAGCTACTTTCTCTGTAACGAAACTAACTGCAAATAAAACTAACTAACTCCCAGCGGAGCCGGTCGGCCGAGCTGACAGCACACTGGACTTGTGATCCTGTGGTCCTGGGTTCGATCCCAGGCGCCGGCGAGAAACAATGGGCAAAGTTTCTTTCACCCTATGCCCCTGTTACCTAGCAGTAAAATAGGTACCTGGGTGTTAGTCAGTTATCACGGGCTGCTTCCTGGGGGTCGAGGCCGGGCCGCGGGGACACTAAAAAGCCCCGAAATCATCTCAAGATAATCTCAAGATATAACAAAGGAACCCGGATCCATACTCGTGGGTTGTTTGATCAGGGTTCAAAGAGAATTTTTACCACAAAGAAACTGGCGTCCTGTTATTTCTTTAGTTTCTCCATGCTCCTTTGCTTAGCTGCCTTGCTTCCTTACATGCCTGATTAAACCACAGATACCAAATTTGCTTTTGTTTTGTTTTTCTCTGGGTCAGGATAAACCGTTTCCTGCCTCCTGACACTTTTGGGTGATGAAGTCCATCATGCTTTGTACAGACTTCTCTCTGAGCTCTGTCACCCATTGTATTCATATTATAAATTTTCTAATCTTATCATAATTTCCTTATCAGTATGCCAGCCATTTCTTTTTCGGTCCATTCCATGGATGATTTATTCCTACTTCCACCAGATACTCAAATGTTAGAACACTGTGGTCACTCATTCCTATGGGGGTTCTGGTATAACTTCCCTTGTGTCTGACTCGTTCAGGGTGATTATCAGATCAAGGCTGACTTGTTCATCGTTTCCTCTCATTCTAGTGCACTCCTTAATATGTTGTTATAGAAAGCATCTTGTTGCCACGACTAATAATTTAGTTCCCCATGTTTCTGTCCTTCTGTGTGATTTTATATTTTCCCATTCTATCGTTTAATTGATTGAAGTCACCCGTGATCAACAGTTTAGAGGTGTTCCTTCAGGCATTAGTAGCTGCTTTCCCTATTATGTTAATGGTTGTCATGTTGTTCCTGCCATACTCATGTATGGGTCGTCAGTCATTTAATGTGGGTTATATATTACTTCTGCAATTATCCTTGGTCCTCATATTGTCATAGTGTATGCTATGTAGTCTCTGAAATCTTCACAGCCTGGGATGTCCATCCCTTCAAAACTCCTAACTGTATAGTAGTCCTGTGGAAAAACTTAATTTGTTATGATGCCCGAGAGTTTTGTTTCTGTGAGTGCTATTATTTCTGGGGTTTTCTTCTTGTGTTCTTTCTCCAAGTTCCTTTGTTTTATTCATAATCTCACTTATGTTTGTGAACATCACTTTGAAGCTCAATTTCATCTGTCCCTCCTCAATTACTCTTGATGGCTGTTCCTCTGGTGGAGACAGTTGTGCCATGGATGGAGTTGATGTGCTGCACGATACTTAACATGGGTTTGGAGGATGTTGGGATGGGGTTATGGTTCAGTGGATGGGGGAGAAGGGAGGGCTAGGGGATTGGAGGTAGGGGGGACTGAGTGGGCATTTAGTGGGGGTCTGGGCCAAGCCTGAAATCCATTTCTGTATTTTGTTCAGCCCTCTCCATCTGTATCCCTTTCAAGATCTCTGTCACTGCAGTTTTGTCCTGATCTCTCCACTCCACCTAAATACCTATTACAACTACTGCTCTTTTCCTATTTATCAGCTGCAGAGTACATCATGCTGCTTCCTGAGAAGTGGCTAACTTCATAGCAACTTCCTTTATTTCAGAAATAGCCTCTGGGCTCTTTCAAATCATATCAGCGAATAAGGCTTGTATTGCAAAGTCCCTTCTGCAGGTTTAATTCCAGCCTCTTGAGGGATGGGTAGAGGGATACTACTCAGAGGGATACTGAGTAGGTTTGGTGTCTGGTAATGAGTACGGTTGGTATCTGATAATGAGTAGGGTTGGTGTCTGGTACTGAGTAGAGTTGGTGTCTGGTACTGAGTAGAGTTGGTGTCTGGTACTGAGTAGGATTTTCTTTCAACCTTTTTTATTAACTCCTTTGCTGCCTTCTGCTCATCCTGTAGATTGGTTATTATCTCCCTCATTACTCTCAGTTCCTCACTGAAATCCCCCCACTTTTATAATCCTGTGACTATCAAAGGGCCCCATGCTGGTACAAGAAGCATGGAAGACTATGGACTGATGGGATAGTCTGTGGCCTTCTGAGATACAAACAACCTGGAGAGAGGTAGCTGATGTGCTTATTTTGTCACTCAACATTAGTTCCATCTAACAACAGGAAAAGCAAGAGCAGCTCCATTAAAGAAAAGAGCTTTGCCACAGATGGACCTATCAGCACTGCTTATGGGTAAACATTTAGCAGTGCATATCAAACACATTTTGGCTATCTTAAATATCATGGATGTGTCTAAATGGTCTGATAATGAGGTTTTACAATGGGTGAGGAATAATAATAATTCTACACCCTGTGTAAGGAATCGAGTCACAGAAATTAGACAACTTTATACATGATCATATTTTTGTATGTCCCAACAAAGTACAATCCAGCTGATTTTTTGTCAAGAGGAAGGAAATTGAAGCACTTTCTAAAAATTGATATCTGGCACTATAGTTCTCGATGGTTAGTTACTGGTAGTTGCTTGGAACAAAAACCACGGATCATTGTGACACAATCCATGACTGCTGATGAGGAACCAGTGGTCATGGTCATAGACTGTACCCGCTTCTCTTCACTGAGAAAGCTGATAAAATCTATGCAATTGGTGTTTCTTTTTCTCTCTTGAAAAAAGGAATAAAATATATATTTCCATGAGTTATGAACTATTGGGTAAGACAATCTCAAAGAAACACCTATGGGGAAGAGTTTGAAAATGTTCCCAGCAAATTGAATTAAAATCTTTGACTGTGGATTGACCAAAGTAAAAACAACACTCTGCATTGTGGACGTAGACTGAAGCATGCCGATATAAATCTAGAATCAGTGCATCCATTGCTTTTGCCAAAACACCAGCGTTGAATGTAATGAAATGCAATTTTCTGGGTGAGACCTGGAGGCTCTCCGGGCTGATTTGAATGTATTAGACCCTGGCATCAGTCAAAACAAATGAAGTTCTAGGCCTACCAGGGACCACGTGCGAGAACCTGGCCCCCCCTCAGAGAGGCACGAGGAGCAGTGGTCAATAGAAACCCCAGCGTGATTGGAAGCATTCCATGTCTGCTATCGACTGGGTCAGGCACCCAGTAAGGTAGGCGCCCCAAACAAATCCTATCTAGTTAAAATATTGCTACTGAAAACTGAACTGTTGGAAAGAACTCCCCGAAAACAAGAAAACAAAAAATAAACATGACGTTGCTATCGTCACTGCACCGCTGTCAGCACAGCTTTTCCCCTCCCCGGGAGGGGAAAGGCAGAGCCCCAGACCTCAGCGCCGGCTATCCACACCTTCAGTTCTGAGCTTGGATGCAAAAAAAAAAAAAACACGAAAACCGCCGACTGGTGGGAAGGAGGATTGCCGGGGAGCCTCCGGGTCTCACCCAGTAAATGACATTTCATTACATTCAAAGCTGGTTTTCTGGGTGGGGGGGGGAGCCCCTACGGCTCCACGGAGCTACTTAACTTAAGATAAAACAAGAAGGACTTACCCATTGCGGTCACCACTCGCTTCTCAACTCAAAGTTGTCAACTGTCTGCAACCGCCGACCCAATGCGACACATGCTCGACTAGGGCGAGGAACATTGACAAGGTAGCGAACGGCCAGGACCCTGTTCGACCTCCAAAAACCCCGTGGCCGAATGTCAGCCTAAGACATGTTACCAAAAATGGCAGCCAAGCAGCAAACTTACAAACGTCACGGGCAAGAGGATAGACCGTAGGCTATCTGGACAGAAAAATCTTGCGGACGACCTGGAAGACACGAACCCTGGAGCATGGAAGAAGAGAAACTAAGTCAATCCAAAGCCCGTCCCCAGCCACCGAGGCAATGGCACGCAGGTAATGGTGAACAGCTACAACCGGTTACAACACATGATGCATACCAAGCCGAGCAAACCAAACATCAACAACCTAAAGACCCCTCCAGAAAGCACCCCCCCTTCTCTCATTCTTTGCCAGAAAAGAAGGAGATGACTGCAACCGAACAAACCTACCACCAGGACCAAAAGAGCAGAAACCTCTGTGCAGAAGGAGAGCATGAAGCTCTCCAACCCGACCCCCAGAGGCCAATGCCAGCGGTAAGAAGAGCCTTTGCAAAACAATCTCGTACTGAAGAGGTCACAACAAACAAAGGAGAAGAGAAAAAAGAGAGCACCCGGTCCAACAACCAGAACGGCTCAGGCAGTGCATTAACAGGCCGGAGGTGAAACAACGCATGAGATATCTTACAGAACAGAACAGAAGTAACATCCACCCCGAACGCAAGCTAAAGTGGCTCTGCCAGCACCGCACGATACGAGGCGATAGTATTCTGCATAAAATGAAGCTCCTGAAACAACCAAGAAAGGAAGGACAAGACAACCCGATCCGAAACAGAAGCTAACCTACGGAGGGACACGAAATGACTGCCAGGAAACTTCATACTGCTGCTGAGATGAAGCACGTAAGTTGGAGACCATCAATGAAGCCACCTGCTCACCATACAAGTGATGATAGATCCGCGTCAGAAAGAACAGACATGAAGACTTGAGATGAAATCGAACCCAGCTATGTAACGGACTGGCCCGATCTGCTGAAAGATGTGGAGCCGTGGGAAGACTTCCGGGTTCAGACACCGAGCAAGCAGTGTCAACTGCTTGCTCATAAAATCAAGGCTGGGCCGGCCATCAAGGGGCCAAGAGGACTACTCTCCCTTGGTAAGTCTCCAAGCGAGCCAGAACCTGGAGCAACAGCGGAACCGGGGGGGAAGAGGTACAGGTAACCCCTCCTCGACTAGTCCTGCTTGAAGACATCGACCCTGATGGCCTCACAGTCGGGGAAGGGCGTCACACATATCAGAAGATGCCTCAACCATGCCAACTCGAAGAGGGCCACTTCTGGGAGCCCTGTACTTCCGGCAAAGCCAACTTAACGAGTCGGCGTTGACCGTCAATTCCATGAACAGGGACAGGCCGTTCACCAGGATGTTGGACATATCTTCAACGAGAACGGCCAGGAGAGCCAAACCCCAAGAACTCAGCAGAAGAGTCCCCCGAAGCGACCAGCCCCAATGAGCCAAGGACCGCATCGAGGCCTTTCCCCTGCAGTTCAGGATATGAACCACTGGAGAGCAGTCCGAATGAAACTGGATTGTCGATAAGGGTAAGCACCATTTAGCATTTTGCAGGGACTCAAGTACAAAGTCTCCCAAACCACAAATGGAGGAAGGAACTTCTGCTTTAGTACAGCTTTGTACCGTGTTACCTGACATAAGTGTCTTCTCAACAAGGTCTGATCATAAATCAGCTCTACCCACTGCTCAATTGATTATTAAAAATGGAGAGTCCAAAGCCACCGTTCGTGGGTTATTTGACCAAGGATCCCAAATGACTTTTAACTCAAAGGAGTTGGTAGATGCCTTGAAACTCAAACCTGTATGAGGGACACAAATAGACATAGCGGGATTCCTGACTAACTCAGGAGCCCGAGTCTTCATGGTAGTACAACCTAAAGTACGTTTAGGAGGTTATGTCCGAACAATACAAGCTCTAGTAACAGAGAGATTCCCAACAGACCTGCATGTATATGGTCTAGGGACAACAGCCAAATTCCTGAAAGAAAAGGGATTAAAATTGGCTGACAAAACCACATCAGACAACCTCTCCAATATTGGAATCCTTATGGGATCAGATGTCTACCATAAGTTTATCAAAGGAAACGAAGAGAAACAAGGAATGAACTTGTTACCATCTGCAGGTGGCTATTTGCTAACAGGCCCAGTATTACAGCTGAAGCACCCACACCTGTAGACCACCAACATGCCAACCCAGTAATGGTTGCATGGCTAAGAGAACAGTCTCCACTGCAATTCAGAGACATGTCCGAGGATGAACTTGATCCCCCTGTACATAAGCTATGGGACCTGGCGACTCTCGGCATTGTCCCTGAACAACCTAGCCCAGATGACGCCTGGACTGACAAACAATACCTGGACTCAGTTATCTACAGAGATAATCAATACTGGGTCAGGTTACCAAGGAAGCTGAATCACCCTCAGCTACCCGTCAACCATTTTATGACACAAAACCAATTATGATCACAAGTATTGCGCTTACAAAGACATCCAGAGAACTTGAAATTGTACCATGAAATAATACACAAGCACCTCAATGACAAATTAATCGAAGTTGTCACAAATGATAACCCAAAGGAAGGACACTACCTGCCACACCACCCTGTACTGAAAAATTCTGCTACTACCCCACTACGGATAGTATTTAAATGCAGTGCTAAGGCAAGGCAGAGAAGTGTTTCATTAAATGACTGCCTTCCAACTGGCCCTAGCCTGACACAAAGGCTATACGACGTGCTGTTAAAGTTCCGCATAAATACTTATGCATATACGGCCGACATTAGAAAGGCTTTCCTTAGGGTAGATCTCCAAGAAGAAAACCGTAACTACACAAAGTTCCTATGGATCAAAGATCCTAACGATCCAAACAGTGAATTAATCACTTACAGGTTTGCGTCTGTTTTGTTTGGGGCCCCGTCTTCGCCGTTTCTGCTTCAAGCTACCTTAGATACGCACTTGAAGAAGTCCATTAGCCCAAACAAAACAGAAATTAGCAATAACTTGTATGAGGACAATTTCCAAGGAACAAAAAGCAGTGAGAGTAAATTCGCTGAACATATACCACGAGGCCAATTGAGAATTAATGGGAGCAATTATGTCTCTCCAGTCGAGGGTCTCCAACAATGCCAAATTAAATTAACTGATCGCAACTGAATTTCCCGACTACCAGGTACCCGAGAGGACAAAAGTACTGGGTGTCGAATGGAATACAACAACAGATCAGTTGACAACCAATTCGGTGGAGCCAGATACCACTAACTAAACAATGAGAAAATTATTCTCACAAGTCAGCAAACCCTTCGACCCATTAGAACTATTAAGTCCAATCTTAATTAATGGAAATTTGATAATGCAGGAATGTTGGCAACAAAAGATAGGCTGGGACTTCTAACACCTATCTTACAAGAAAAATGGCAAGGTTATCTTCTTGAGGTTATCTTGAGATGATTTTGGGACTTTTTAGTGTCCCCGCGGCCCAGTCCTCGACCAGGCCTCCACCCCCAGGAAGCAGCCCGTGACAGCTGACTAACACCCAGGTACCTATTTTACTGCTAGGTAACAGGGTGAAAGAAACTCTGCCCATTGTTTCTCGCCGGCGCCTGGGAGCGAACCCAGGACCACAGGATCACAAATCCCGCGTGCTGTCCTCTCGGCCGACCGGCTCCCTTAGTGTTAGGGTTAGTGAAAGATTTAAGTATCCTAGAGTCTGTCAAGTTTTCTCGGAACACAGTGAATGAAAAAGAACCAAATAAGCTACATGTATTCTGTGATGCCTCAGGAAAGGCTTATGGCACAGTAGCTTACCTGGTCTCGCATGTGCAAGCCAATTTGCTCACATCAAAGGCCAGAGTGGCACCTTTAAAGAAAAGGTCATTGCCACCACTGGAGTTAATAGCCTTACTGCTAGGTGTAAGACTGACTCATTATCTGATTAAGGCCTTAAGCAACATCCACTTTGAAGAAACAGTGGTATAGTCAGATAATGAGGCAGTGCGACAGTGGGTTAAAAACAATCATAGTAAGTATCCTTACATGAGTAACCGCGTTTGGAAATATGAGAGTTGTCGGCAGGGTATAAACTAAGATATGTACCCACTAAAGAGAATCCAGCTGACTATCTCTCCTGAGGCCTGACTTTATGGCAATTAACAAAGGCAGAGATGTGGTTCAATGGACCTCAGTGGCTGATCAGCGACCAGTGGCCTGAACAAAAGCCGCAAGTCATTGTGACCAATGTCACTGTTCCCACTGAGAACCCAGAACCACCTCGGACTTTGGTAATTGATCCTCATCGGTACTCTGAACTGAACAAACTAATAGGTGTCACCCAAGTAGTGTTTGATTTTCTAAAGAAAATAGGAATCAAGCATAAATTCCCTAGTGCCCTAAGGTACCGGGTCAAAAGAGCTCAGACCGACACATTCGGGACAGAATTTGACAATGTTCCTAAGAAGCTACAAAATGATCTGGGTCTCTGGTTAGACACCGACAATTATAACATTATCAGATGCGGAGGCCGCTTACAGCATGGTGACAGATCTGGAAGCAAAAAATCCAATATTGCTTCCTTGTCACCACATAGTAAGCAAACTAATTGTGTTACACATACACAAATTCAACACTCTGCATGGTGGGGTATTAGATATTCTCACAGACTTAAGACAACAGTACAGGCTACCCGAAGGTAGGCAGACAGTAAAATCAATAATTAAATTCTGTGTTATTTGCTGGAGATACGATGCTAGAGTGTGTCCATATCCAGGCCCTCCTCCACTTCCAAGGGAACGAATCGTACATATTCGTCCCATTGAGACTACAGGAGTAGATTTCACAGGAGCAATAACATTACCAGGCACCAAGGACAAAAAATCAGTAAAGGCCTATATGTCTTTTTACTTGTTCCACAACAAGGGCATTCCATCTAGAAGTGACTCCCATTATGAATGCCGAGGCATTCTTACAGGCTTTCAGCAGGTTTGATTCACGGAGATCCTGTCCTAAGTTTATGATCTCAGACAATGGGTCCAACTTAGTGGCAGAAGAAGCATGTCTGAGGAAAATCTGGACACACCCAAAGGTACGCACGGCCCTAAATCAACGGCAGTGCCACTGGACATTCATACCTCCCAGAGCACCATGGCACGGAGGATTCTATGAACGCATGATTGGTGCAGGGAAACGTTCCCTACGGTAAACCCTACACCACCAAAAGATTGACCTACAGGAACTCCAAACCGTAGCCATAGAGATAGAAGCACGAGTTAATAACCGACCACTTACCGACCTCTCTGATGATGTTTTGCAGCGTGAACCATTAAGTCCAGCTCATCTGATGTATGGGAGACCTCTCAACACCCTTGTGTCCCTTACGGATGAGGAACCAGAGGGTCTTTCATATGTCCGAGAGAGTGATTTGGTTCAACGTTTCAAACATCTATCAGGGGTCGGTGGAATGACGTATGGACTCGAGAATATCTTACTGCTCTGAGGGAGTATCATTACGGGGGCAAACAACCCCTACAACAGAATTAACTTGAACCCTGGTGATATAGTTCTGGTGGACAGCGATGAGCCTCGCTCAGAGTGGCCTATAGGCCAAATAGTCTCTGTTCATCCAGACAGCCAGGGCATCTTGAGAATAGTGAAAGTAAGATGCCGAGGTAACACTACTCTCAAAACATTAGAGAAATTAGTTCCTTTAGAACTGGCAGGAAAAGAAGACGTTCAACGACTTCCAGCACTTGAAATGCAAGTAAGGGACATCCGTCCCCAAAGGACTGCAGCACAACAATGCAAACTCAAATTAAAGCTGCACTTTAATTCTGAAGGAGAAGAATAAAGTGATCGCAGTCCTTACCGGGACTTCAACCTGTGTTCCACCCCCTCGAATTATGTCGGAAATCCGACACATGTAATAACATGAGTTATCCCGGAGACGGTCGGCCGAGCGGACAGCACGCTGGACTTGTGATCCTGTGGTCCTGGGTTCAATCCCAGGTGCCGGCGAGAAACAATAGGCAGAGTTTCTTTCACCCTATGCCCCTGTTACCTAGCAGTAAAATAGGTACCTGGGTGTTAGTCAGCTGTCACGGGCTGCTTCCTGGGGGTGGAGGCCTGGTCGAGAACCAGGCCGCGGGGACACTAAAAAGCACCGAAATCATCTCAAGATAACCTCAAGATCCCCTTAAAGAAAAGAGTATGGGTGATTCCGTGACGTCATCGACGTCACGTATTTACATTACTCTAATTTCTTTTTAAATAACAGTTTAGTGTTTATATTTAATAAAAAAGTGTTCACTAGAACTGAATATAATTACTAACACCGAAACATAGCTTGACTCCCTTGTTACTTAAAATTAAATCCAGAAGTAGAACCAAAACATTGAAACAAGGAGGGACGGAGCGTCACTACACAGAGACTGAGAATCATAACAGCAACAAACGAGTGCTCCTGAGAGTTGTGATACTCGTCTCTCACGATAGACCTACTCTGTCCAAAGAGAACTACCACAGCAACACCTTTACCACACAACTGGAGCACTTGAGTGCTCCAGTTGTGTGGTAGCAGACTACTCCAACAGACTACCTAGTATTCTGTTTTATTTTGATGCATCATTTAATATAGATAGGTAGATGGTTATTTGCATGAGAAAAAACCACCAACAAGTATGTACTTTACATTATACAGCTCCTCTTATTCCTTGTCACACCTGTACTTATATGTTTAGGGAAACATTGTTAATTTTTTTAACTCGGCAGGTAATTGTGATTTGGAGTTACAAGAAGCTGAGCAAACAGTTGGCTCTCAATATAAGATTATTACCTAGCTATACACCAAGCTTTGTAGGCCTCCAGACAGACGCCATTACGTGGCACTCAGAGGCACAGAGCTACACCGAATTTTGATGCTACAATTACACAGACTTAGCAGGCCACATCAACAGGAACAGCTAAGCCCTCTTTTTGTTCAATACTGAAGACATATTATTAATAGTAAAAATTCATTTACTGTGGTATAATAGTAGATCAGACTACCATATGTGGTATGATTTATAATTTATATCAAAGACTAGGTAAACAATTTGTGGTTTATGAAGGAGCCATCTCAAAGTGGTTTAAGCTACAAATTATCCCTCCAATTGTGTGAGAGAAGTTCAAACAGCTGAATCAGTACATACCGTCCACTCACTTACTTACTACTATCTAATTAACTAACTCATTACTAAGAATTAACAAAAAAAATTAATTAAATAAAATATCATATTAAAGTCAATTAAAAAATAAATAAATATTTGAGTGTTCACAGAATTAAAAAGAATTAAAGCTGCTAGGATTTTCTCACAGTCAATATGCATAGATATAATGTAAAGAAAAATAATCCCCTAAAAAATTAAATATAGGGAAAAGGATAATGGGTTAAGAAGGATAATAAGTATACTTCAAATAAGTCCCAGTGGACTTGAATTAACAGTCCCTATGGTGAAGTGGTAAGACACCCGCTTGGCGTTTAGAGAGCGCTTTGTCCTGGGTTCATATCCTGGCTAGGGAGGATTTACTGGGTGTCAGTCCTTAACTGTAGCCTCTGTTTACCCAACAGTAAAATAGGTACCTGGTTGATAAAACGATTTTGCAGGTCGTAATTCCGGGGAATATTAGGATGAAGGACTTGCCCGAAATGCTATGCGTGTTAGGGGCTGTACAAGAATGTAAAAACTCTTGTATATAAATAAAAAAAGTGATAAGCCTTACATCTGGTCCCCATTCTTCAATACAACCTAAAGAGACAAAGAGAATAGATGACCAGACCACACACTAGAATGTGAAGGGACGACGACGTTTCGGTCCGTCCTGGACCATTCTCAAATCGATTGTGATGAGGAAGATTGATTGATTGATGAAGATTAAGCCACCCAAAAGGTGGCACGGGCATGAATAGCCCGTAAGTGGTGGCCCTTTTGAGCCATCTGTGGAGATCTGTGGAGGTGCGACTGCACCATGCGTGACGGGAGATGTCTCCCCTGGTGATGAGGAAGTAGAGACAGGCAATAAATAGGCACGAGGGAGATGAGGAGCAAAGTAAGGTGTAGTAGAGGGGCTAGTAGTAGGAACTGCAGAGGGTCTATTGGCCCATACGAGGCACTTCCTATTATAACCACCGAAAGAGAAGGAGAAAATAATGAGAAGAGGAAAGCGAGGGAACGTAGGAGAAGACAATGAACAGAAAAAAAGAGAAAAGAGAAAGAAAGGAAAGAGATAGAAAGGTAAATGGAAAGGGTAAGCTTATGTAAGGTCACGTTTGTTAGAAAGATTAGAGCATTTAAGTATATACTGTGAAAGGGAAGAGTGCACAGCAACAAAGCCAGGACTCAAGTTCATGTTGGGTACGTTGTACATTAGAGCCGATTCAATAAGACGGCGTCTGTGTAGAGTAGAGGCAGGAAAGATTATTTTGGAGGAAGACCAATCAATGGGATGATTAGAATCATTCACATGGCAGAAGAGAGCATTGTTAGTGTCTGCAGACTTAACACTTCTCTTGTGTTCTTTAAGTCTGTCATTCAGTGTACGGCGAGTTTCTCCAAAGTATTGTAGAGGACAAGATGAACAGGAAATAGAGTAGACACCAGAAGCATTAGAAGCAGGAGGAGCAGTGTGAACTAGATTGCTAACGAAGTGTGTTAGTTTGACGAAAGGCGAGCTTAATGTCAAGAGGACGAAAGGTATTGGTAAGAGTCCTTTGGTAGTAAACGCAGATATAAGCTTCGGGCGGTGTTGGGCAGTTGCTTTCCCACCACCGACCTCATGCTCTCTGTTGGTGGTTGACTAGCTATGATAGATTTTTTTCGTCTAGACGATTAATTTGAGATGAAGTGGGAATTTAAGATAAATATATATTAGATTTAATGACATAAAGTAGTATAGTACAATATGATTCTTTATTATGGATTTGAAATATCCATTACCGGAAGTCAAATTATATTCTGATGGTTTTTAATTATTGAAACAGCTTCTTGTTGAAGTTTCTAGATCGTTGAAGTTACATAAACAAAGTCACATAGCAATTCATAGGTTCAATGGCGGATGTCACCATTATAGTATTGTCATCTAGGATCCAGACTGCCGAATTTAAATACGATCAATAGATGTAGGATGTGATGTAATAAATAATATAAAAATAATGATTCTGATATGATATAGAAATAGTACATTTCTTAGATTATAATATTGATATAGTGAGTGAAATTTCCCTTAATCATGACTGGAGCATAAACAAGCCAGCTTACATTGCTTAGCCTCTTTCATAAGTATTTTTGCCTTAATTTTAAATAAATGTTATATTAATTTAATTATGTGTATATAGATGAATAGGATACAATGTTTCTAAGCAAGTATTTAGGTCCTTCATGATTCAGAGAGGGAAATATTCTGATTCAATAATCATGAAAATTAATCTTCGAATCTTGATGTGTTTACTTGTAGCATTACATTGCTAATATAACATAGTTCCCAGAGGTAAAATGTGTTACTTCTGTAAATTCTGATACTTCTCGTACCTTACATTGTATGAACTGCAGGCATAATCCTTGACTTGACACCATCCAGATGGACGACCTGGCACCACCTGGATGGCTAATTTGGCGCAACCTGTCTGGTTGACCTAGCATGACCTTGATGGTTGACCTGGCCCAACCTAGATAGTTTACCTGGCATGACCTGGATAATTACCCTGGCATGGTTTCGATGATATAATATTACCTGTCAGGTTTGATGAAGTAGACGCCATCCAGCCTCACTCCCCAGCAGTAATGTTCAGCACAGTCATTGGCCACTGTTACCCTGGAAATATTATAGAATTGTAATGTCTGGTGGAACATTTATCAATTGTTTCAACTGAAACAAAAATTATATCCACTTATTTCTCTGAGAGAAATAAGATATATATATACTCACTCTCTCTGAGAGTACACACACAAACACACACACACACACACATATATATATAACTGAAAACTCACACCCCAGAAGTGACTCGAACCCATACTGCCAGGAGCAACGCAACTGATATGTACAGGGACGCCTTAATCCGCTTGACCATCACGACCAGACATAAGGAAGTGATAGCCGAAGCTATTTGACCCACTTCCCCGCTGGCACTCGGATGGTAATCTTGGGCATAGCATTTTATCAAATCACCTCATTTTTGGGGCAACACGTGAGGAACACAAATGCGAACAAGCCTGAAATGCGAACAAGCCTTTCAGGCTTGTTCGCATTTCAGGCGTCTTGTACATACCTGTTGCGTTGCTTCTGGGAGTATGGGTTCGAGTCACTTCTGGGGTGTGAGTTTTCAGTTGCATATTGTCCAGGGGACCATTCTGGCTTGTTCGCATTTGTGTTCCTCACGTGTGCCCCTAAGAATGAGGTGATTTGGTAAAATGCTATGTCCAAGATAACTATCCGAGTGCCGGCGGTGGGGTGGTTCAAATAGCCTCGGCTATCACCTCATTATGTCCGGTCGTGATGGTCAAGTGGATTAAGGCGTCTTGTACATACCAGTTGCGTTGCTTCTGGGAGTATGGGTTCGAGTCACTTCTGGGGTGTGAGTTTTCAGTTGCATATTGTCCAGGGGACCATTCTGGCTTGTTCGCATTTGTGTTCCTCACGTGTGCCCCTAAGAATGAGGTGATTTGGTAAAATGCTATGCCCAAGATAACTATCCGAGTGCCGGCGGTGGGGTGGTTCAAATAGCCTCGGCTATCACCTCATTATGTCCGGTCGTGATGGTCAAGTGGATTAAGGCGTCTTGTACATACCAGTTGCGTTGCTTCTGGGAGTATGGGTTCGAGTCACTTCTGGGGTGTGAGTTTTCAGTTGCATATTGTCCAGGGGACCATTCTGGCTTGTTCGCATTTGTGTTCCTCACGTGTGCCCCTAAGAATGAGGTGATTTGGTAAAATGCTATGCCCAAGATAACTATCCGAGTGCCGGCGGTGGGGTGGTTCAAATAGCCTCGGCTATCACCTCATTATGTCCGGTCGTGATGGTCAAGTGGATTAAGGCGTCTTGTACATACCAGTTGCGTTGCTTCTGGGAGTATGGGTTCGAGTCACTTCTGGGGTGTGAGTTTTCAGTTGCATATTGTCCAGGGGACCATTCTGGCTTGTTCGCATTTGTGTTCCTCACGTGTGCCCCTAAGAATGAGGTGATTTGGTAAAATGCTATGCCCAAGATAACTATCCGAGTGCCGGCGGTGGGGTGGTTCAAATAGCCTCGGCTGTCACCTCATTATGTCCGGTCGTGATGGTCAAGTGGATTAAGGCGTCTTGTACATACCAGTTGCGTTGCTTCTGGGAGTATGGGTTCGAGTCACTTCTGGGGTGTGAGTTTTCAGTTATATATATATATATATATATATATATATATATATATATATATATATATATATATATATATATATATATATATATATATATATATATATATATATATATATATATATATATATATATTAGTATATTTTGGTAGCAGTCTTTCCTGTAGACATATATTATTAAATATGACCTACAGACAAAAATCAGAGGATACAACTGACGATTTACTATAAAACCAGAAAAACGGCCAGCCTACTCATGAGAAACTCTCCAGACACAAAGCAGAACGCTTTAAAAGAGACCAACGTCGTCTATGCCTTCAAATGCCCTCTTGGGGATTGTAAGCTCCAAAAAACCCAGTATATAGGCAAGACCACAACATCTCTTTCTAGGCGTTTAACGATGCATAAGCAACAGGGCTCCATTAAGGAACATATAATCTCTTCCCACAACCAAATCATCAACAGAGAAATCCTACTAAACAAAACAGAAATCATCGATAGATACAGCGATAGCAGACGGCTTGACGTTTGCGAGGCACTACACATCAAAAAGTCAACACCAGCAATCAAGAGCCAATTAATGCACAACTATATTCTACCCACCTCAAGACTCCGCTCCAATATAGAAGCATCAAGAAATATGAACCAATAGGCTTTCTACAATCACTTCTATTCAATACCCATTGTTTCGTGTTCTGTCTTGTGTTGATGAAATTAATACCCTATTAAATACCACCTCACCCCATCCACCTCACTCAAATGTAGATATAAACAAATCGGAGATGTGTAAGTTCTATTCAGTTGTGTATGTGTAACAAAAGTCTTTGAAAATGTAATAAGTTTTACGAAACGCGCTCAAGTGTCGCGTCAGACTAGAAATAAAAATGAATTTTGGAGAATTGATTTTTGAATTACCACCAACAGTGAAAAGAAATGTACGAAAGATTGAGACAATTCGTGTTAGAATTATTAATCTTAGTTTTTCGGTCATATTTAATAATATATGTCTACAGGAAAGACTGCTACCAAAATATACTAATATTAAAACGCACGACCCAGCAGCAAGGAATCAAGCCTTCACGATAAAATATCGCCAGGATCTGATTCGTGATCAGATATACAAGGCAGAGAATGAAATCAAAGACAACAAAACGCAACTACTTCATGCTACAAACGAGTGGAGAAATAGCAACATCGACGAAAGTATCCGTACCGGCATTGAACAACACCTCGACATCCTCACAGACCGACATCACCTCAGCACTGAAACAAGGATAATCAAGAAACTAACAACGTTATATGGAGGACCTATGGCAATTCCACGACCAAGAGATGGCTTCCTGAACCTTGCAGGAATTAACCTCACTGAGGAACAAGTCACTCTCCTAAATCTGGCCATAAACTGTCACGTTATGTCCTGACCGAGTGAGATGGCCCGGAAAGTGGAGTTGGAAATTCTGTTGGACGACATGTTCGACCTCGAGACACAAAAGAAGGTCACTACCAAAGATACCTTACAAGCAGAACTTATTGCGGAAGGAGGAAAGAATCGAGGCAATTACAGAAGCACCATACTGTCCCCCGAGCTCAAAGCGGCAGCTAAAAGCCTTCGTGAGAACAAGAAGATAGTTGTCAGGAGAGGTGACAAGTCGCCAATATATGTCATTCTTAAAAAAGACGAATATCTGGCGAAAATGAACCTCATACTCTCTGACCAAACTAAATTCCAAAGGGTAATGAAGGACACTACAGCCGAATTGAAAGTAAAGGTCAACAAACTGATTGAAACTGTGAACGCCAAGAAATCCGGAATCCACCTGCCAAAGATTATTGGGGAATATAAACCTGGATATGCGTATGGAAATGTCAAGACACACAAGCCTGGAAACCCACTTCGGCCAATCATTAGCCAGATACATACACCCACGTACAGACTGGCGAAGCGACTCAACGGCCTGCTGACTCCTTATGTCCCTTGCGCCTTCAGCCTGATGTCTCCAAAAGAATTTGTTGACTTACTGCAGGGCACACGGGCCACAGGGATAAGAGCCTCGTTGGACGTAGAATCACTGTTCACCAACATACCTGTGGACGAGACAATCGGGATGATAGCCGACAGAGTGTATCGTGATCCAGCCTGTACTCCTCTTGACATACCAGAGAATATTCTAAGGAAACTACTCGAAGCTTGTACTAAAGAGGCACCCTTCTTGAGCCCGGATGGGCACATGTATAAGCAAGTAGATGGGGTCGCCATGGGTTCTCCCCTAGGTGTCCTGTTTGCAAACTTCTACATGGGTACCATCGAGCAAAAAGTCTTAGTCGACATGAACTTGAAACCGGCCATATACTGCAGGTATGTTGACGACATTTTTACACAGGTACCTGATGTCAGACATCTGCAGGAGCTGAAGGAGGCGTTTGAGCAGAGTTCCGTGCTGCGTTTCACTTACGAGATGGAAAAGGATGGGAAGCTGCCCTTTCTAGATGTAACAGTCAGGGAAAAGAGCGGAGGTTTCCACACTGCAGTCTACACTAATGAAACGAGCATAGGAATGTGCCTAAATGCCAACAGCGACTGCCCAGACAGGTACAAGAGGAGTGTTGTTAACGCATATGTCGACCGTGCTCTCAGCCACAGCTCAGAATGGAAGCAAGTCGACGAAGAACTCTGTAGGGTAAGGCAGGTCCTAGTCAACAACGGCTTCTCCAATGGTTTCGTGGAAGACATCATAAGAAGGAAAGTGAAACGCCATGCAACCTCTGAAAAGACAACTAACACAACACCTATACCCCCTATTAGACTATTTTACAGGAACTTCTTTTCCACAGCTCATAAAACGGAGGAAAGGGTCCTGAAAGATATTGTTAATAGAAACGTTATCCCTACAGACAAAAATCAGAGGATACAACTGACGATTTACTATAAAACCAGAAAAACGGCCAGCCTACTCATGAGAAACTCTCCAGACACAAAGCAGAACGCTTTAAAAGAGACCAACGTCGTCTATGCCTTCAAATGCCCTCTTGGGGATTGTAAGCTCCAAAAAACCCAGTATATAGGCAAGACCACAACATCTCTTTCTAGGCGTTTAATGTTGCATAAGCAACAGGGCTCCATTAAGGAACATATAATCTCTTCCCACAACCAAACCATCATCAGAGAAATCCTAGTAAGCAACACAGAAATCATCGATAGGTACAGCGATAGCAGGCGGCTTGACGTTTGCGAGGCACTACACATCAAAAAGTCAACACCAGCAATCAACAGCCAATTAATTCACAAATATATTCTACCCACCTCAAGACTCCGCTCCAATATAGAAGCATCAAGAAATATGGACCAATAGGCTTTCTACAATCACTTCTATTCAATACCCATTGTTTCGTGTTCTGTCTTGTGTTGATGAAATTAATACCCTATTAAATACCACCTCACCCCATCCACCTCACTCAAATGTAGATATAAACAAATTGGAGATGTGTAAGTTCTATTCAGTTGTGTATGTGTAACTAAAGTCTTTGAAAATGTAATAAGTTTTACGAAATGCGCTCAAGTGTCGCGTCAGGCTAGAAATAAAAATGAATTTTGGAGAATTGATTTTTGAATTACCACCAACAGTGAAAAGAAATGTACGAAAGATAGAGAAAATTCGTGTTAGAATTATTAATCTTACTTTTTCTGTCATATATAATTATATATATATATATATATATATATATATATATATATATATATATATATATATATATATATATATATATATATATATATATATATATATATATATATATATATATATATATTTTTTTCTAAAGTTTGTGAGGGTACCACCTCTGGTGCTAATGTGGGGACCCATAGCCTCGGAGAAGAAAATAAAAAGTATTCAGAGGAGACCTTGTGGTTTCTCACTGAACACTAATATTATCTTCTCCTACCACCCCCATTCTTTTGTATGTATTCATATATATTTACTTTATTTGAACTTTGTTACAAAAAAGGAGTTACATATGGGTTACAAGGATGGTTATCATAGGTTGTCGAGTTCCTCCAGCTCCTCAGATGGCGGGCAGGAACCCTGGATGCAGTGCGCATTTCCCCTCTGTATCGCCACACTGAGGCGCTGGAAAAGAAAGCTTGCAGCTCTTGGGTCCCTTGTTGTTTCAATGAGCCTAGAACGCAGTTCTTTCAAAAAACTGGTAGCACTTTTACCCCTGGCGCAGAGTGTCTCAGAAGCAATGGGGACAAAATTGTAGTGGTGATCCAGTTCACTATACTTACAGGATTTGGCTGCTTCCCTGTGGGTGGCAGCGCCACCTGGTTGTGCAACACTGAGGTTAATGTAATGTTAATATATATATATATATATATATATATATATATATATATATATATATATATATATATATATATATATATATATTATATATATATACATATATATATATATATATATATATACATATACATATATACATATATATATATATATATATATATATATATATATATATATATATATATATATATATATATATATATATATATATATATATATATATATGACAATGTCAGACCACGGAGGTAAAATGAAACAGGAATTTCCTTAAGTACTTTCGTATATTAAATACATCTTCAGAAGGACCTTTTGAAGATGTATTTAATATACGAAAGTACTTAAGGAAATTCCTGTTTCCTTTTTCCTCCGTGGTCTGACATTGTCACATTCTTAATCACGTGTTTATTTTCGTGATATACACACACACATATATATATATATATATATATATATATATATATATATATATATATATATATATATATATATATATTTATATTATATATATATATATATATATATATATATATATATATATATATATATATATATATATATATATATATATATATATATATATATAGACATATGTCGTACCTAGTAGCCAGAACGCACTTCTCAGCCTACTATGCAAGGCTCGATTTGCCTAATAAGCCAAGTTTTCCTGAATTAATAAATTTTCTCATTTCATTACCTACGAGGTCAATATTTTTTTATTGGACTTAAAATTAACGTAGATATATGACCGACCCTAACCATCCCTACCTAACCTAACCAAACCTATCTTTATAGGTTAGGTTAGGTAGCCGAAAAAGTTAGGTTAGGTTAGGTTAGGTAGGTTAGGTATTCGAAAAATAATTAATTCATGAAAACTTGGCTTATTAGGCAAATCGGGCCTTGCATAGTAGGCAGAGAGATGCGTTCTGGCTACTAGGTACGACATATATATATATATATATATATATATATATATATATATATATATATATATATATATATATATATGCGAACAAGCCTGAATGGTCCCCAGGACAATATGCAACTGAAAACTCACACCCCAGAAGTGACTCGAACCCATACTCCCAGATGCCACGCAACTGGTATGTACAAGACGCCTTAATCCACTTGACCATCACGACCGGACATAATGAGGTGATAGCCGAGGCTATTTGAACCACCCCACCGCCGGCACTCGGATAGTAATCTTGGGCATAGCATTTTACCAAATCACCTCATTCTTTGGGGCACACGTGAGGAACACAAATGCGAACAAGCCTGAATGGTCCCCAGGACAATATGCAACTGAAAACTCACACCCCAGAAGTGACTCGAACCCATACTCCCAGATGCCACGCAACTGGTATGTACAAGACGCCTTAATCCACTTGACCATCACGACCGGACATAATGAGGTGATAGCCGAGGCTATTTGAACCACCCCACCGCCGGCACTCGGATAGTAATCTTGGGCATAGCATTTTACCAAATCACCTCATTCTTTGGGGCACACGTGAGGAACACAAATGCGAACAAGCCTGAATGGTCCCCAGGACAATATGCAACTGAAAACTCACACCCCAGAAGTGACTCGAACCCATACTCCCAGATGCCACGCAACTGGTATGTACAAGACGCCTTAATCCACTTGACCATCACGACCGGACATAATGAGGTGATAGCCGAGGCTATTTGAACCACCCCACCGCCGGCACTCGGATAGTAATCTTGGGCATAGCATTTTACCAAATCACCTCATTCTTTGGGGCACACGTGAGGAACACAAATGCGAACAAGCCTGAATGGTCCCCAGGACAATATGCAACTGAAAACTCACACCCCAGAAGTGACTCGAACCCATACTCCCAGATGCCACGCAACTGGTATGTACAAGACGCCTTAATCCACTTGACCATCACGACCGGACATAATGAGGTGATAGCCGAGGCTATTTGAACCACCCCACCGCCGGCACTCGGATAGTAATCTTGGGCATAGCATTTTACCAAATCACCTCATTCTTTGGGGCACACGTGAGGAACACAAATGCGAACAAGCCTGAATGGTCCCCAGGACAATATGCAACTGAAAACTCACACCCCAGAAGGGACTCGAACCCATACTCCCAGATGCCACGCAACTGGTATGTACAAGACGCCTTAATCCACTTGACCATCACGACCGGACATAATGAGGTGATAGCCGAGGCTATTTGAACCACCCCACCGCCGGCACTCGGATAGTAATCTTGGGCATAGCATTTTACCAAATCACCTCATTCTTTGGGGCACACGTGAGGAACACAAATGCGAACAAGCCTGAATGGTCCCCAGGACAATATGCAACTGAAAACTCACACCCCAGAAGTGACTCGAACCCATACTCCCAGATGCCACGCAACTGGTATGTACAAGACGCCTTAATCCACTTGACCATCACGACCGGACATAATGAGGTGATAGCCGAGGCTATTTGAACCACCCCACCGCCGGCACTCGGATAGTAATCTTGGGCATAGCATTTTACCAAATCACCTCATTCTTTGGGGCACACGTGAGGAACACAAATGCGAACAAGCCTGAATGGTCCCCAGGACAATATGCAACTGAAAACTCACACCCCAGAAGTGACTCGAACCCATACTCCCAGATGCCACGCAACTGGTATGTACAAGACGCCTTAATCCACTTGACCATCACGACCGGACATAATGAGGTGATAGCCGAGGCTATTTGAACCACCCCACCGCCGGCACTCGGATAGTAATCTTGGGCATAGCATTTTACCAAATCACCTCATTCTTTGGGGCACACGTGAGGAACACAAATGCGAACAAGCCTGAATGGTCCCCAGGACAATATGCAACTGAAAACTCACACCCCAGAAGTGACTCGAACCCATACTCGAGTTTTCAGTTGCATATTGTCCTGGGGACCATTCAGGCTTGTTCGCATTTGTGTTCCTCACGTGTGCCCCAAAGAATGAGGTGATTTGGTAAAATGCTATGCCCAAGATTACTATCCGAGTGCCGGCGGTGGGGTGGTTCAAATAGCCTCGGCTATCACCTCATTATGTCCGGTCGTGATGGTCAAGTGGATTAAGGCGTCTTGTACATACCAGTTGCGTGGCATCTGGGAGTATGGGTTCGAGTCACTTCTGGGGTGTGAGTTTTCAGTTGCATATTGTCCTGGGGACCATTCAGGCTTGTTCGCATTTGTGTTCCTCACGTGTGCCCCAAAGAATGAGGTGATTTGGTAAAATGCTATGCCCAAGATTACTATCCGAGTGCCGGCGGTGGGGTGGTTCAAATAGCCTCGGCTATCACCTCATTATGTCCGGTCGTGATGGTCAAGTGGATTAAGGCGTCTTGTACATACCAGTTGCGTGGCATCTGGGAGTATGGGTTCGAGTCACTTCTGGGGTGTGAGTTTTCAGTTGCATATTGTCCTGGGGACCATTCAGGCTTGTTCGCATTTGTGTTCCTCACGTGTGCCCCAAAGAATGAGGTGATTTGGTAAAATGCTATGCCCAAGATTACTATCCGAGTGCCGGCGGTGGGGTGGTTCAAATAGCCTCGGCTATCACCTCATTATGTCCGGTCGTGATGGTCAAGTGGATTAAGGCGTCTTGTACATACCAGTTGCGTGGCATCTGGGAGTATGGGTTCGAGTCACTTCTGGGGTGTGAGTTTTCAGTTGCATATTGTCCTGGGGACCATTCAGGCTTGTTCGCATTTGTGTTCCTCACGTGTGCCCCAAAGAATGAGGTGATTTGGTAAAATGCTATGCCCAAGATTACTATCCGAGTGCCGGCGGTGGGGTGGTTCAAATAGCCTCGGCTATCACCTCATTATGTCCGGTCGTGATGGTCAAGTGGATTAAGGCGTCTTGTACATACCAGTTGCGTGGCATCTGGGAGTATGGGTTCGAGTCACTTCTGGGGTGTGAGTTTTCAGTTGCATATTGTCCTGGGGACCATTCAGGCTTGTTCGCATTTGTGTTCCTCACGTGTGCCCCAAAGAATGAGGTGATTTGGTAAAATGCTATGCCCAAGATTACTATCCGAGTGCCGGCGGTGGGGTGGTTCAAATAGCCTCGGCTATCACCTCATTATGTCCGGTCGTGATGGTCAAGTGGATTAAGGCGTCTTGTACATACCAGTTGCGTGGCATCTGGGAGTATGGGTTCGAGTTACTTCTGGGGTGTGAGTTTTCAGTTGCATATTGTCCTGGGGACCATTCAGGCTTGTTCGCATTTGTGTTCCTCACGTGTGCCCCAAAGAATGAGGTGATTTGGTAAAATGCTATGCCCAAGATTACTATCCGAGTGCCGGCGGTGGGGTGGTTCAAATAGCCTCGGCTATCACCTCATTATGTCCGGTCGTGATGGTCAAGTGGATTAAGGCGTCTTGTACATACCAGTTGCGTGGCATCTGGGAGTATGGGTTCGAGTCACTTCTGGGGTGTGAGTTTTCAGTTGCATATTGTCCTGGGGACCATTCAGGCTTGTTCGCATTTGTGTTCCTCACGTGTGCCCCAAAGAATGAGGTGATTTGGTAAAATGCTATGCCCAAGATTACTATCCGAGTGCCGGCGGTGGGGTGGTTCAAATAGCCTCGGCTATCACCTCATTATGTCCGGTCGTGATGGTCAAGTGGATTAAGGCGTCTTGTACATACCAGTTGCGTGGCATCTGGGAGTATGGGTTCGAGTCACTTCTGGGGTGTGAGTTTTCAGTTGCATATTGTCCTGGGGACCATTCAGGCTTGTTCGCATTTGTGTTCCTCACGTGTGCCCCAAAGAATGAGGTGATTTGGTAAAATGCTATGCCCAAGATTACTATCCGAGTGCCGGCGGTGGGGTGGTTCAAATAGCCTCGGCTATCACCTCATTATGTCCGGTCGTGATGGTCAAGTGGATTAAGGCGTCTTGTACATACCAGTTGCGTGGCATCTGGGAGTATGAGTTCGAGTCACTTCTGGGGTGTGAGTTTTCAGTTGCATATTGTCCTGGGGACCATTCAGGCTTGTTCGCATTTGTGTTCCTCACGTGTGCCCCAAAGAATGAGGTGATTTGGTAAAATGCTATGCCCAAGATTACTATCCGAGTGCCGGCGGTGGGGTGGTTCAAATAGCCTCGGCTATCACCTCATTATGTCCGGTCGTGATGGTCAAGTGGATTAAGGCGTCTTGTACATACCAGTTGCGTGGCATCTGGGAGTATGGGTTCGAGTCACTTCTGGGGTGTGAGTTTTCAGTTAAATATATATATATATATATATACATATATATATATACATATATATATATATATATATATATATATATATATATATATATATATATATATATATATATATATATATATATATATATATATATATATTGTGACGGTAACGCGTTGGTGTTCGGCTGTTCAAAGCTAGGGGTATGGCCTCGTCACATAGTATAAAAAAAATAGAAAATCTGGAACTTCGTCTGTGGTAAGGGAAGGAGAAGACACACAAAACACAAGTAAACTTTAACAATGAAATTTTAATTACGTTAAATAAAACATGAATAAAATGGACATACAAATTCGTATAATAAAATCAATCGATCAAAATAATAAGAATAATTAAATGACACAATGAAAAGTTACGTTAAGACAAGTGAGCAAAATAACAAGAAGTGCAATAGACAAGTAAATGAGAGGTGCGGGAATATCGGCTTTAAGCTATCACCTCTCTCAGTACACGTACGCCAAAGTTTACGTCTAGCAGGGAGAAGTGTTAACTGTGAGAAAGCACTGAATATTCTGAGGACTGAGGTCGTGGCGGCCCCAGACATCAAGTAGTATGGTGGGTGAGTGCAGTTGCAGCCAGACCGGCGACCAATCAGCGAGGAGCCGGCAGCAAGACGGGTAGTTTGGCGGTTTGAATCTGAGCAGGTGTTCCTGGCTGCATACGTTTTGCGCTCTGGCAAACCTTGCTGGTGTTGTTGTCGTTGTTGGACATTTCTTCCTTAGTAGTTTTATATAGATGTAACGACGTATTTGTGGAGGGAAGAGCAGGCTCAATCTCTTGAAGGAGATTATCGTCACAACTCTCCCCCGAAGCCTGCGGTTCTGGAAGAAGTACGTCGTTATGTGGTGGAGTAATGGATGGAGTCGCTTCTACTTCATAAACTCTGGAGAGGGCATCGGCTATGGTGTTGTCAGAACCCTTGATATAGCGGATCTCCAGGTTGAAATCTTGTAAATACAGAGCCCATCGTAGAAGACGCTGGTTGGTGAATTGGGCTTGATGTAGGAAGCGGAGAGGGTTGTGGTCTGAGAAGATGGTGGTAGACCTGGCGCCTTGTAGGTACGGAGCGAAGTGTTGGAGGTTCAGGACGATGGATAGTAGCTCCTTTTCAATAGTGCTGTAGTTCCTCTGGTGTGGTTTCAGTTTGTAGCTGTAGTAGCTGACAGGTAGAACCTCCTCGCCTCGTTGATGTATCAGGACACCACCAACGCCGGTACCACTGGCGTCGACATGAAGGACGAAAGGCTTGGTGATATCTGGAGAGGCGAGAATGGGATTAGAACAGAGGAGGAATTTGAGTTGTTCGAAAGCAACGGTTTGCTGCATGGTCCAATTATACCGTTGCTTGGGACTGGTTAATAGAATTAGAGGTGTGGCGACTGTACTGAAATTCCTCACAAACCTACGGTAGTAGGAGGCAAGACCAAGCAAGCGCAGGAGCTGCTTCCTGGTGGTAGGCTGTGGATACTGTTGGATGGCTTGAGTGTGTGAGTCTAACGGAGCTATGCTGCCACTCCCAATAACATGACCCAGATAACGCACTTTACCTTTCGCGAAAGTGGACTTGCCCAGGTTGATGGTGAGGCCGGCTGTCAGGAGCTTGGAGAACAGACGTCGCAGCTGGAGCAGATGTTCACTCCAGGTGTTGGAGGCTACGACGATATCGTCCAGGTAGGCGTATGTGTTATCCAAGCCCTGGATGACACGGTTGACAGCTCTCTGAAAGGTGGCCGGGGCATTACATAGTCCGAAAGGAAGGCGTACATATCTGAAAAATCCAAAAGGAGTGATGAAGGCAGATATCTCTTTAGCGCGCTCCGTTAGACACACTTGATAGTACCCCTTAAGCAAGTCCACTTGGGACAAGTACTGGGCACTACCAATGGCATCAAGGATGTCATCTATCCTTGGCAAGGGGTAAGCATCCTTGACAGTTACATTGTTCAGTTTACGATAGTCAGTGCATAACCGCACCTTACCTTGGGGTTTGGGCACCAAGATACAAGGTGAGGCCCAGGGGGACTCACAAGGTGTAGCCAGTCCATGATCCAAGAGGTACTGCACCTCAGCACGCATGACTTCCTTCTTGCTCGGGCTGATTCGGTAGAAGGGTTGACGAATCGGCCGGGTGTCGGGGAGCAGTTGGATGTCGTGCTGGGTAACATTACACTCTTGGGGGTCATCTCGGAACAACTCTTGATGTTCTCTGAAGATCTTGACGAGAGGTGCACTATGATTATCCTGAAAGTATTTGGGAAGATCATTAAGGATTTCGGAATTAGAAAGCGCCGACTCCTTGTCAGTGCTTTCGGGAGGAGAAGCTGGGAAGGTCTCACTGTGGATGTAGGGTTCTGTGAAGGTGGAATAGTTAATTAGGACAGTGGGAGGAGTACCATTATATTGCTTCAGGAGGTTGACGTGGCACAGCTGGGTCTTCCGCCGCCTATCTGGAGTCTCTATTACGTAGTTGTTGTTATTCCTGCACTCTTTGACGCGGTAGGGTCCTGAAAATCTGTTTTGTAAAGGTGAACCTGGGATAGGGAAGTATGCAAGGACGAAGTCTCCCGGCTTGAATTTTCTTACTTTGCTGGTCTGGTCGTAATGAGTCTTCATTCTCTCCTGGGCTTTCAATAGATTATCATGGGCAAAACGGTGGACTCTCTCTAGAATGTGTTGAAGGTTTTGAAGAAACTGGGACACATTCTGATGCTCACTGAAGGTGGCATCTCGGAGAGAGTCTTTGAAAGCCTTAAGGGGAGTACGGCACTTACGGCCGTAGAGCATCTCATAAGGAGCTACTCCTAGGGACTCATTGGGGAGACTTCTGTAAATACACATTATAAGGTCAATCTGCTTATCCCAATCCTTAGAGGTTTCACTACAAAACTTTTTCAAGAGTGCTTTGATTGTCTGATGACTACGTTCAAGAGAACCCTGTGAAGCAGGATGATAGGGGCTGGACAATACCTGTTTGATGTTGAACTCCTCCAGTGTCCTTTTGAAGAGATCACTGGTGAAGTTGGTACCACAGTCGCTCTGAATCTCCCTGGGAAATCCGTATTGAGTGAAGATCTTCAATAGATGTTTTACAACCGTAGCAGCCGTGATGTTCTTCACTGGAACTGCTATGGGAAATCTGGTGGTAGGACACAGGATGGTTAGGATGTAGGCGTTACCTGAACTGGTCCGAGGTAAAGGACCAACACAGTCTATTATGAGTCTGTGGAAAGGTTCCGCAGGCACCTGTATGGGAATCAGTGGCGCTCTGGGAATGGAGATGTTCGGTTTGCCTGCCATCTGACATGTATGACACTGTTTTACGTACTGTTTGACGCTATTTACCATACCTGGCCAGTAGTAGTCTTGACGAATTCCATGGTAAGTCTTGTTGAAGCCGTAGTGGGAGAGTGCTCCGTGGGCCAGGTGTAGAATAGTGGGCCGCAGGCTGGTAGGAATCACAAGTTGGTCGATGTTGGCCCAATCGTCCTCCTCCTTCAGTTTACTGGGTCTATATCTGCGGTAGAGCAAGTCGTTCTCTAGGAAGAACCCAGGAATACTGTCGGGTTGAGTCTCAGCCTGGAAAAACAATGGTGTTAAAGTAAGATCTTCCCTCTGCAACTTACGGAACTCCAACTTGGTCAGATGCGGGGGTAGTTTCTGAGGGTCTTGAGGGACAGCGGTAGCAGTAGAGTCAGCTGGCTGTGGACATGCGGCTTGTGCACGGGTGGTCACGAGAACCGGAGGAGAAACTTCATCACTCTCTTGAACCTCTGCTGGAACATACTCTAGAATAGGGTTACTTGGCACAGAGTTACACACCTGGGGTTTGTCCATGACGATCAGGTTGGTCGGTTGCAGGTCTTCTGCCAAGTCGTTGCCTAGGAGAAGTTGCACTCCAGGCATGGGAAAAGGCTTTTCCCTGACGGCGACTTGGACTTCTCCGTTCACGTAGGGACAATCCAGGTGGACTCTGGCGAGAGGGTATGGAGTGGTAGCAGTGAGGTCAGTGATGAAGACAGTTTCTCCGGTGTAGACGATGTTGGGCACAGCCGACTTCAAGATGATCGATTGAAGAGCCGCTGTGTCCCTCAAGATCTTCAATTTGAAACGTCCCTCCGGATTTGAACCGTTGGCAGAGACAGTTCCAGTATACAGGTGGTTACTGAAAAGAGAAAGATCATTAACATTAACACCAACATTCATCACAGGCTTACCGGACTTAGGAGGAGTTGGTTTAGGTTTTTGTTGGTCAGTGGTTCCCTTGTATTGAGACTTACCACACTTATCTATGGTATGTCCATAGAGTCTACAATACTTGCAGTACAGTTGCGAACCAGCTTGATCGGGGCTCACTTTCTCGTAACTGTACCACGACTTCTTACTGGAGGATGGTTCGGGTGTCAGCCGGTGGATGAGGCTGTAAGTGTCAGCCGACTTAGCACACTTCAGGTAGTCGGTTTCTTCTTTATCTGCTAAGTAGAGGCGGACAGGAGGCGGCACACGTCTCAAGAATTCTTCAACAAGCATCAGGTTGACGAGTTCTGTAAAAGTAGAGACATGTGCTGCTTCCAGCCATTTCATGAAATACCTCCGTTTCGTGTTAGCAAACTCGAGGAAGGTAGTGGTACTTGCCTTCAGGTGGTCACGGAATTTCCTTCTATAACTTTCAGTAGAGAGGAGGTAGGCGTCCAACACTGCTTGTTTCAGAGTGTGGTAGTCATTCTCAGACGCCAAAGTACTGAGTGTGACTGCAGCTCTACCTGTAAGATGGACTCTGAGAAGTGTGGCCCATTGGTCGACAGGCCAACTGAGTTGATTAGCAAGGGTTTCAAAGGTGGTAAAGAACACATCAACTTCTGCTTCTACAAAGGATGGCATTAACTTACTTGCATGTGATATATTAAAACTGACGGGAAGATTGGCAGTAGCTTGCTGGCGTTGAGTGAAGTGTGAAGTTTCCAAGGCGATTTCTCGTTGACGACACTCTAGAGCCAGAGTCGCTTGTTGCTTGTCATGTTCGCGTTGCATCTCCAACTCGCGTTGTTTGGTTTCAAGCTGTACGCGTTCCCGCTCCTGGAGTGTTTCAAGCTGTACTCGTTCACGTTCACGGAGTAATGCGACCTCACGTTCGTGTTCTTCTCTCCTCAAAGCAGCTTCGCGTTCTCAGAGGGTGATTTCTCGTTCTTGTTCTTCCCTCCTCAAAGCAGCTTCGCGTTCGTGTTCTTCCCTTCGTATGGCAGCAGCTCGTTCTTGTTGTTCACGTTCAATCTTGGCCAGCTCTAGTTTGAGTTTCATCGTTGCCAAATCAGTTTTATCTGCAATATAGTAAGTTTCATGAGTTTCAGAGTCTATCTTACCTTGCTCTAAATAGTAATCCAGCAACAGGTTGTATAAGTCATTTTTGTTGGCTTGGTAGGGAACTTCTAGTTGATACTCATGTGCAAGAGTTTGTAATTCAGTCCTCTTGGCACGACTTAAAGTCCCTATTTCACCTGCTGGATTTGCACGGAAAGCTTGGAGACGAAACATGGTGAAATTAGCAAATAAAGGTACACGAATATTCAATAGTGAATGTCAGAAACAGGACAACGTGGCAACTGGTACCTATCCTGTGAGATCTTTAACAATTAAAGTTAAGTAAAAGATGTTAAATGATTAAATTAAATCAAGGGCGCAGGAAATCTTGCACCCGGTACTCATGTAAGAGGATAAGGGCAAGAAAATCCTACTAACAAATGAAACAGAGTTTCGAAAACAAATGAAACAGTAAATTGCCTCAAAAGTAAAATTGGTAGTCCAAGGATGTAGGCATACCTTGCCAAGTCTCTATAGGACATAAAGCAAGTTTTTCCTACTGAATTTAATATGATACTTACAGAATTAGCGAACTTTTGTGCTCTGAAAAAGTAAGCTAATTCCCTACCGTTGTATGTATCATCATCTCTGACTGACGTGTAGGGGTGCGAGGTGTCAACTGGTGACGAGAACTGCTGCTGAGGTCCCAATTCAGCAACTACAGTTCGAGCTAGAGGAACTATGGCCCTCTTTGTCCTCCTACAGTCAGATTGCAGAAGATTGGGTACTCTTGACCCGGGGCAGACCACAGTACCAGGGTACCAATATGATGATCTGTCAAAAATGAGAAATATCCAAGGGACAAAGATGGTAAACACGAGTAATAACACGGAGGGAGAGATGACCAATTAAGAGTATGACTGAGGCCTACAGTCACCACGTAATCCAAAGTTGTCTCACCTTCACTATATGTTACTCTCGTAATGCACAATACACCGCACCATATAAAAATGAAATTGAATATGAAAAATAGTAAAAGCTACGTTAACAAAGTTAAATACGCTTACCATAAATTACCACTTGGCACCAGTACCTGAGTGAAGCTCCTAGGACAGGCCCCCATATAATATGTGACGGTAACGCGTTGGTGTTCGGCTGTTCAAAGCTAGGGGTATGGCCTCGTCACATAGTATAAAAAAAAATAGAAAATCTGGAACTTCGTCTGTGGTAAGGTAAGGAGAAGACACACAAAACACAAGTAAACTTTAACAATGAAATTTTAATTACGTTAAATAAATAAAACATGAATAAAATGGACATACAAATTCGTATAATAAAATCAATCAATCAAAATAATAAGAATAATTAAATGACACAATGAAAAGTTACGTTAAGACAAGTGAGCAAAATAACAAGAAGTGCAATAGACAAGTAAATGAGAGGTGCGGGAATATCGGCTTTAAGCTATCACCTCTCTCAGTACACGTACGCCAAAGCTTACATCTAGCAGGGAGAAGTGTTAACTGTGAGAAAGCACTGAATATTCTGAGGACTGAGGTCGTGGCGGCCCCAGACATCAAGTAGTATGGTGGGCGAGTGCAGTTGCAGCCAGACCGGCGACCAATCAGCGAGGAGCCGGCAGCAAGACGGGTAGTTTGTCGGTTTGAGTCTGAGCAGGTGTTCCTGGCTGCATACGTTTTGCGCTCTGGCAAACCTTGCTGGTGTTGTTGTCGTTGTTGGACATTTCTTCCTTAGTAGTTTTATATAGATGTAACGACGTATTTGTGGAGGGAAGAGCAGGCTCAATCTCTTGAAGGAGATTATCGTCACAATATATATATATATATACACATATATATTTTTTTTTTTTTTTTTTTTTTAATAAATGGAAGTGAGTACCACCTCTAGCTGGAAGAAGGGGGACCCATAGCCTCGGAGGAAACCACGCATAACGCATTAGAGGGAATGTTTAGATCCCCTCCAATACAGTTTCTGTGTGCTTTTCTCCTACCACCCCCTTCCTTTTTTATTTTTTGTGCTTTATTGTGCATTTGATGGCTACAAGATATACATGGGTTGATACAAAAATAATAATGCAAAAAGGTGCTTAAAGGTTATGGATCTTGAAAAACACAACAATGGGAAACATTGATGAATGTCACAGACGGGTTCGATCATTGTTGCAAGTCAAACACTTCTTCGAATTCCTCTGAAGTTGGACTAGTGCCCAGGACGCAACAGGCATTTCCCCTCTGAATCGCAAATCGTTGGATTTGCCTAATGCAAATCGCATTAGGCAAATCGTTGGATTTGCCTAATGTATATATATATATATATATATATATATATATATATATATATATATATATATATATATATATATATATATATATATATATATATATATAATCTTTGGACAACACCCACCAGTGGGACTCGAACCCAGAAAGCACAACTACCTTCCAGTAGCTGCCATAACTAGTATGCTTTAACCCACTACACCATCAGACCCTACAAAAGAAGTAGAGACTTCGAGATATATATATATACATCCCAAATGTCTCCACTTCCCAAGGGCACCAGATGAGTGTGAGGTTAGTCTGCATTTTTCGTCAAGCCACTGTCAATGTGAGAGAACTCGTGTCCAGCTTATAAGCCTATTCTTGCTTAAACCACAAGTGAAGATTAACAATCTTTGGACAACACCCACCAGTGGGACTCGAACCCAGAAAGCACAACTACCTTCCAGTAGCTGCCATAACTAGTATGCTTTAACCCACTACACCATCAGACCCTACAAAAGAAGTAGAGACTTCGAGATATATATATATACATCCCAAATATCTCCACTTCCCGAGGGCACCAGATGAGTGTGAGGTTAGTCTGCATTTTTCGTCAAGCCACTGTCAATGTGAGAGAACTCGTGTCCAGCTTATAAGCCTATACTTGCATAAACCACAAGTGAATATTAACAATCTTTGCTTATAAGCTGGACACGAGTTCTCTCATTGACAGTGGCTTGACGAAAAATGCAGACTAAACTCACACTCATCTGGTGCCCTCGGGAAGTGGAGATATTTGGGATGTATATATATATATCTCGAAGTCTCTACTTCTTTTGTAGGGTCTGATGGTGTAGTGGGTTAAAGCATACTAGTTATGGCAGCTACTGGAAGGTAGTTGTGCTTTCTGGGTTCGAGTCCCACTGGTGGGTGTTGTCCAAAGATTGTTAATCTTCACTTGTGGTTCATGCAAGTATAGGCTTATATATATATATATATATATATATATATATATATATATATATATATATATATATATATATATATATATACATATATATATATATACATATATATATATACATATATATATATATATATATATATATATATATATATATATATGTATATATATATATGTCGTACCTAGTAGCCAGAACGCACTTCTCAGCCTACTATGCAAGGCCCGATTTGCCTAATAAGCCAAGTTTTCATGAATTAATTGGTTTCCGACTACCTATCCTACCTAACCTAACCTAACCTACCTTTTTCTGCTACCTAACCTAACCTAACCTATAAAGATAGGTTAGGTTAGGTTAGGTAGGGTTGGTTAGGTTCGGTCATATATCTACGTTTATTTTAACTCCAATAAAAAAAATTGACCTCATGCATAATAAAATGGGTAGCTTTATCATTTCATTAGCAAAAAATTTGAGAAAATATATTAATTCATGAAAACTTGGCTTATTAGGCAAATCGGGCCTTGCATAGTAGGCTGAGAAGTGCGTTCTGGCTATTAGGTACGACACATATATATATATATATATATATATATATATATATATATATATATATATATATATATATATATATATATATATATATATATATATGTATATATATATATTTTTTTTTTTAAATAAAAAGAGTACCACCTCTAGCTGGAAGAAGGGGGATATATATATATATATATATATATATATATATATATATATATATATATATATATATACATATATATATATATATATATATACATATATATATATATATATATGTCGTACCTAGTAGCCAGAACTCACTTCTGAGCCTACTATGCAAGGCCCGATTTGCCTAATAAGCCAAGTTTCATGAATTAATTGCTTTTCGACTACCTAACCTACCTAACCTAACCTAACCTAACTTTTTCGGCTACCTAACCTAACCTAACCTATAAAGATAGGTTAGGTTAGGTTAGGTAGGGTTGGTTAGGTTCGGTCATATATCTACGTTAATTTTAACTCCAATAAAAAAAATTGACCTCTTACATAATGAAATGGGTTGCTTTATCATTTCATAAGAAAAAAAATAGAGAAAATATATTAATTCATGAAAACTTGGCTTATTAGGCAAATCGGGCCTTGCATTGTAGGCTGAAAAGTGAGTTCTGGCTACTAGGTACGACATATATATATATATACATATATATATATATATATATATATATATATATATATATATATATATATATATATATATATATATATATATATATGTGTATATATAAATATATATATGAAGGCCTGGGATAAACGACTTGACCTCATTATGTGCATTTTCAGAAGTCTCCCCAATGAGTCTCTAGGAGTATCTCCTTATGAGATGCTCTACAGACGTATGTGCCGTACTCCTCTCAAAGCTTTCAAAGACTCTCTACGTAATGCCACCTTCAGTGACCCTCAGAATGTGCCCCAGTTTCTTCAAAACTTAAAACACATTCTAGAGAGAGTACGTAAATTTGCTAATGACAATCTATTGAAAGCTCAGGAGAGGATGAAAACTCATTTTGACCAACGCAGCAAAATAAGGAAATTTAAACCAGGAGACTTCGTGTTGGCATATTTTCCTAACCCAGGTTCTCCATTGCAAAATAAGTCTTCAGGACCTTACCGCATCAAGGAGTGCAGAAACAATCACAACTATGTTCTTGAGACTCCAGATAGGCGGCGGAAGACCCAGTTGTGCCACGTCGTCCTCCTGAAGCAATATCAAGGTACTCCCCCCACTGTATTGGTATCATTATCCACCTTTAAAGGTCCATACCTCCACAGTGAGACCTTCCCTGCTTCTCCTCCCTAAAGCACTAACACTGAGTCAGTGCCTTCCAACTCGGAAATCCTAACTGATCTTCATACCTATTTACAGGACAGTAATAGTGCTCCTCTCATCAGAATCTTCAAGGAACATCAGAAGTTGTTCAGCGATGATCCACAGGAGTGTAATGTGGTTCAGCACGACATCCAGCTACTCCCTGACACCCGGCCGATTCGTCAACCTTTCTACCGAATCAGCCCGAGCAAAAAGAAAGTTATGCGTGCTGAAGTACAGTACCTCCTGGATCATGGGCTGGCCACCCCTTGTGAGTCCCCTTGGGCCTCACCCTGCATCTTGGTGCCGAAACCGCACGGTAAAGTGAGGCTGTGTACCGATTACCGGAAATTGAATCTTGTGACTATCAAGGATGCTTATCCATTACCTAGAATAGATGACATCCTTGACACCATTGGTAATGCTCGGTATCTATCAAAGTTAGACTTACTCAAGGGATACTACCAAGTATGTTTGACAGAGCGAGCTAAGGAAATATCTGCCTTTACCACTCCCTTTGGCCTTTACAGATACGAACGCCTTCCATTTGGACTATGTAATGCCTCGGCCACCTTCCAGCGAGCTGTCAACCGCGTCATCCAGGGCTTAGATAACACCTACGCCTACTTGGATGATATCGTTGTGGCAACTAACACCTGGAGCGAACATCTGCTCCTGCTGCAACGATTGTTCGCCATGCTCCTGACAGCCGGCCTCACCATCAACTTGGGCAAGTCCACCTTTGCTAAAGGTAAAGTGCGTTTTCTTGGCCATGAGATAGGGAGTGGCAGCCTAGCTCCGTTAAACATACATACCCAAGCCATCCAGCATTACCCACAGCCTACCACCAGGAAGCAGCTCCTGCGCTTCCTTGGTCTTGCCTCCTACTACCGTAGGTTTGTGAAGAATTTTAGTATGGTGGCGACACCATTGATCACTTTAACCAGCCCCAAGCAACAGTTTCATTGGACCATTCAGCAAGCCATTGCTTTTGAACAACTTAAATCCATGCTCTGTTCTAATCCCATTCTCGCCTCGCCAGATATCACGAAGCCTTTCATCCTCCATGTCGACGCCAGTGGTACCGGCATCGGGGGCGTCCTGATGCAACAACGAGGCGAGGAGGTTCTACCTGTTAGCTACTACAGCTACAAGTTAAAACCTCACCAGAAGAACTACAGCACTATCGAAAAGGAACTCCTCTCCATCGTCCTGAACTTACAGCACTTTGCATCTTACCTACAAGGTGCTCGGTCTACCACCATCTACTCGGACCGCAATCCCCTACGCTTCTTGCAGCAAGCCTAATTCAAGAATCAACGACTTCTACGATGGGCTTTGTATCTGCAGAATTTCAACCTGGAGATCTTCTACATCAAGGGTTCTGACAAAATCATAGTAGATGCCCTCTCCAGAGTCTATGAGGTAGAGGCAGCTCCACCTACCACACTACCATCTGAAGACGTAACTTCACCCATTAGAGTGGGCTTCGAGGGAGAATTGTGACGATAATCTCTTTCAAGAGAGACTGAGCCTGCTCTTCCCTACATAAAGTTACTTGTATACATACAACAATAAGATGCTACCTTCTAGATACGTCTACCAGTAGCACAAAACGTTTTGACCAGGAGGCAAACTTACCCTAAACACCCCCCTACTCCACACTCCCTCCATGCCGGCTCACCACCGTCATCAACCAGCAAACTACCATTCCCAGCCTGCCTGCTTCTGATTGGTGACCCGCCGACTGCACACCTGCACCTCTGCACCTCAGCACCCTCTACCAAGTCGATGTCTGGGATTGAACCAGCCATTGAAGTTAGAATATCTTGTGCTCTCAAGCTGTGAACAACTAACTGATATACGCTCTGCCTATCAAGTGGATGTTTCTCAGCTAGTACTTTATTCTCAGCATCTGCTTATTTCATTTTGTCTTTATATTAGAGTAATGTCATCCCTGTTCTTAATTTTTGTTATATTTTTTTGACTTGTTTGTTTCCACTGTACATAGCTAAGGAATTGTCTTTGTTTTTAATTTGCTTTCAATTTAATTAAAGTTTCATTGTTCATACTATGTGTTTTGCATGTCTTCCCTTACTTTACCACAGACAACAGCCAAGCAGTCGATCTTTTTTTTCTTTAATGTGATAGGCATTGACACCAGTCATTAGGAGGACTGCCGAACATTCTACACTCCTTCATTTTTCCGTCACAATATATATATATATATATATATATATATATATATATATATATATTATATATATATATATATATATAATATATATATATATATATATATATATATATATATATATATATATATAATATATATATATATATATAATATATATATATAATATATATAATATATATATATATTTATTATATACTAATAGCTCTATTTTATAGTAATATACATAAAATATAATATTCTGTACTCTATACTGTAACATCACTTGAGAATGAATCATGTAAGTTCCAAACGTTGTGCGATTCTATAATAAGTGTAATACATACTCAGTTCTTTTTCTTCACCTTGAAAACGAACATGACTTTTAGTGAGCTTCTCTTCTAGCTGAACCCTGATGCAAGAGCATCAGGGTTCAGCTAGAAGAGCAGAAAAAAGTGAATTACTATAGAATGTATTACACTTATTTATACAATTTGCACAACGTTTCGAACCTCCATGGTTCATGGTTCATTCTCAAGTGAAAAGAAATTACAGAACTCGTTAATTTATACCCGTACTGGGTCAGGTGATAAGACAAGTACATTAAAGGTAAAAACAAGGGGGATACATAAGGGATAAATAGGGGACGAAGCAAATAATAACATAAGACCATAAGAATAAAGGTAACTGCAGAAGGCCTATTTGCCTATACGAGGCAGCTCCTATCTAGATACAAATTGTATAGTTGTACAAATTGTATAAATAAGTGTAATACATTCTATAGTAATTCACTTTTTTCTTCACCTTGAAATAACGAAAATGTGTTTTGGAGAACTCATCTTTCAACTAAGCCCTGATGCTAGGAAAATAGTTAGAGGAATAGAAGCCCAAAATCAGAAGATAGTAAATACAGAATATGAGGTCATATTCATTGAGACACGTTTAAATGAAAACCTGTTGCCAGTATACACCAATATGTATGTATATATATATATATATATAATATATATATATATATATATATATATATATATATATATATATATAAACTAACCAGATTCTAACTTCCAGTGGAACTAACCAGATTCACCAACACATGTCTAGCTGGCAACATACTAGAGACAATAAGACCTATCTTTTTTTTTGGAGCATCTCTCTGTGCTCTAAGAAAAAGGATGGAGGGATCAGGCCAATTGCTGTGGGCCATTCCCTTCGGCGTCTCGTCGCGAAGGCTGCTGCAAGAACAGTTAGCCAGGCAGCGGCCACCATGTTAAAGCCAAAAGAGCCCGGGTACGGAATCCACAAGGTTGCAAGGCAGAAGGTCACGCAGCTCAAGCTTTCATTGCTAACATCACAGACGAAAGGGCCTTATCAAGGTAGATTTCAAAAAAGTCTTCAATTTGGTGCGAAGTTATGCTGTACTTCGTGCGGTTCATAATCATTTCCCTTCCCATCACCACCTACACACACCATACACATCACCACCTGCACACATCCTAGTAAGGAAGAGCAAACTGAGGCATGCAAGGAACTACAAAGAGGTATATGTTCAGAGGGACGTGACCAGAGACGAGATAGCAAGGGCAGCAGATGCAAGGAAAAGGCGCAAGGAGAGGGAAGAGAGCCAGGGAACCTCAGCCTCCAACCCAGCAATCCCAGAGGGGAGTGGGGAACCCCAATCCAACAACCCAGGCACCCCAGGGGGGAATGCAACACCCCAGCCCACCACCCAAAAGGGCCCTCCCTACCCCCCAGCACAAACCCTTCCTTGCCCCTGCATAATGCTCATCATGAAACCCAAATCCTTCCCCTCCCCTTACCCCAAGTAGCCCCTGCTTTCCGAGCCCCTGGTCTTCCCTCTGCCCCAAGCAGGCCTGAGCAAGACCAAAGCCCTCTATCCCCCACTCCACCTCCCTCCTCACCCCCAGGACTTCTTCCTGCCCCAAGCAGGCCTGAGGAAGACCTAAGCCCTCCACCCCCCACTCCACCTCCCCCTGAACCCCTGGCAACTACCTCACAGGAGGATGAGCCTACCCAAGTAGCAATGACCATAGAACAACCTCCTACACTTGTAGGGAGTGTGGGTGAAATTGGATATAAGAAAGTGAGCTTCAAGGTAATGTACTCAAACATTGATGGGATTACCAATAACGCAAGTGAACTGGCAGAAAGGGTGCAAGAAGAAAACCCTGATGTAATAGGACTAACGGAAACAAAAATGTCAGGAGTCATAACAGATGCTGTGTTTCCAAAGGACTACTATATAATAAGGAAAGAGAGGGAAGGGTGAGGAGGTGGAGTGGCCCTACTGATAAGGAAGGACTGGAGTTTTGATGAGATGGAAATTCCGGGCTGTGACGGATTCAGAGATTACATAACAGGAACTATAACAATGGGTGGACCTAAGATAATAGTGACAGTCATTTACAACCCTCCCCTAAATGACAGAAGACCTAGACAGGAGTTTGATAGGAACAACATGGCAACCATTAATGTAATAGAGAGAGCAGCTTCAATTGCCTGCAGGAATGGCTCAAGACTCTTAATCATGGGTGATATCAACCATGGAAAGATAGACTGGGAGAATGGGGACCCACATGGTGGTGCAGATACGTGGCGAGCTAAACTCTTGGAAGTGGCAACAAGGAATTTTCTGAGCCAGCATGTCAAGGAACCCACAAGAGTGAGAGGCAATGATGAACCAGCTAGACTCGACTTCATATTCACCCTGAATGAGTCAGAAATAAGGGAAGTCAAAGTTGAAGCCCCCATAGGAATGAGTGACCACAGTGTACTGACCTTTGAGTACTTGGTGTAGGTAGGGATAACCTATCCAAGGATGAGAGTGGAGGGGAAAAGACTGAATTACCGAAGAGGAAAATATGACGAGATGAGGAACTTCCTCAGGGGAATACCATGGGAAACAGAACTTAGAGACAAGAATGTGCAGGTCATGATGGATTTTGTCACCCAAAAGTGCCAGGAAGCAGCAGACAGGTTTATCCCCGTCCAAAAGGAGAAAAACGAAAAACAACAGAAAAACCCATGGTTCAACCAGGAATGTAAGGTACCGAAACAACTGAGTAAAAGAACATGGAGAAACTACAGAAATAACAGAACACCAGAGAGCAGGGAGAGATACCAGAGGGCCTGAAATGAGTACATCAGAGTGAGGAGGAAAGCAGAGAGACAGTTTGAAAATGACATCGCGAGTAGAGCCAAGACCCAACCAAAGCTGCTCCACAGCCACATCAGGAGGAAAACAGCAGTGAAGGAACAAGTGATGAAGCTGCGGAAAGGGGAGAACAGATACACAGAGAATGACAAGGAGGTGTGTGAAGAACTCAACAAGAGATTCCAGGAGGTCTTCACAATAGAACAAGGAGAAGCCCCTGCACAAAATGAGGAGGCGGCAAACCAAGCAACCTTGGAGGAATTTGACCTCACCAGTGATGAGGTCAAAAGGTGTCTGCTGGAGCTGGATGTGACAAAGGCTGTTGGGCCTGAAAGAATCTCACCATGGATACTAAAGGAAGGGGCAGAAGCACTAAGTGTGCCACTCTCTATGGTGTATAACAGGTCACTGGAAACAGGAGACTTACCAGAAAGTTGGAAGACAGCTAACGTGGTCCCAATATACAAAAAGGGTGACAGGCAAGAGGCACTGAATTACTGGCCAGTTTCCTTAACTTGTATACCATGCAAGGTGCTGGAGAAGATCGTGACGGAAAAGGCTCGTAGAGCATCTGGAGGGAAATAACTTTGTAACGCACCACCAACATGGGTTCAGAGATGGTAAATCGTGCCTCACAGGTTTAATAGAATTTTATGACCAGGCAACGAAAATTAGGCAGGAAAGAGAAGGGTGGGCCGACTGCATTTTCCTGGATTGCCAAAAAGCCTTTGACACAGTACCCCATAAAAGGCTGTTAAAAAAGTTGGAGCAACAGGCAGGAGTAAAAGTAAAGGTGCTCCAGTGGATAAGGGAGTACTTAAGCAACAGGAAACAGCGAGTAACGGTGAGGGAGGAGACATCAGAGTGGCGAGATGTCACTAGCGGAGTCCCACAGGGCTCAGTACTTGGACCCATCATGTTTCTAATATATGTGAACGATCTTCCAGAGGGTATAGACTCATTTCTCTCGATGTATGCTGATGATGCAAAAATTAGGAGAAGAATCAAGACGGATGAAGATAGACAGAGACTACAGGATGACCTGGATAAACTGGAGGAATGGTCTAGAAAATGGCTGCTAAAGTTCAACTCGGGAAAGTGTAAGGTGATGAAATTAGGTGAAGGGAGCTGGAGGCTGAACACAAGGTTCATCTGGGAGGGGAAATCCTGCAAGAGTCAAATAGAGAGAAGGATCTGGGGGTTGATATCACACCGAACCTGTCCCCAGAGGCCCACATCAAAAGAATATCATCAGCGGCATATGCTAGACTGGCCAACATAAGAACTGCCTTCAGAAATTTGTGTAAGGAATCTTTTAGAACCCTGTATACCACTTATGTAAGACCAATCCTGGGGTATGCAGCTCCAGCCTGTAGCTAGTTAAACACAAGACAAAGTTAGAGAATATTCAGCGGTATGCCACGAGGCTCGTCCCGGAACTGAGAAGATTGAGCTACGAGGAAAGGCTAAAGGAGCTGAACCTCACATCCCTGGAAAACAAAAGAGTAAGGGGAGACATGATAACCACCTACAAAATTCTCAGGGGAATTGACAGGGTGGACAAAGACAAACTCTTCAGCACGGGTGGGAAACGAACAAGGGGACACAGGTGGAAACTTAGTACCCAGATGAGCCACAGAGACGTTAGAAAGAATTTTTTTCGTGTCAGAGTAGTTAACAGGTGGAATGCATTAGGCAATGATGTGGTGGAGGCTGACTCCATACACAGTTTCAAATGTAGATATGATAGAGCCCAGTAGGCTCAGGAATCTGTACAACAGTTGATTGACAGTTGAGAGGCGGGACCAAAGAGCCAAAGCTCAACCCTCGCAAGCACAATTAGGTGAGTACAATTAGGTGAGTACACCCTACCCATCACCACCTACAGACACCATACACATCACCATGTACACACACTATACACATCACAATATACACACACTATACACATCACCATGTACACACACTATACACATCACCATGTACACACACTATACACATCACCATGTACACACACTATACACATCACCATGTACACACACTATACACATCACCATGTACACACACTATACACATCACCATATACACACACTATACACATCACCATGTACACACACTATACACATCACCATGTACACACACTATACACATCACCATATACACACACTATACACATCACCATGTACACACACTATACACATCACCATGTACACACACTATACACATCACCATGTACACACACTATACACATCACCATGTACACACACTATACACATCACCATGTACACACACTATACACATCACCATGTACACACACTATACACATCACCATGTACACACACTATACACATCACCATATACACACACTATACACATCACCATGTACACACACTATACACATCACCATGTACACACACTATACACATCACCATATACACACACTATACACATCACCATGTACACACACTATACACATCACCATGTACACACACTATACACATCACCATGTACACACACTATACACATCACCATGTACACACACTATACACATCACCATGTACACAAACGATACCCAGGTCTCCACCATACCCTCCGGTCACTGTAAGCATCTTCACAAAAACTATCACCATCACTGTACACCAAAGATTGTGCCTGAACACAAACTGTCATCTGAACACTCAATTGCAGGTCAACATCTGAATACACTAATGTTTAAATAATTGCTAGACATTACTCATATTCTGGGTTACATTTCCTATCCTTCGACTTCATGAAGGGGGCAGAGACCCCCTTGAAGGGTAACTTAGCGGCCGACCCAAACTATCCCCCTTCAAGGGTAACATAAGAGCCGACCTTAGCCACCCTCCTTCAAGGGTAACTTAGAGGCCGACCCTAACACTCCCCCCTTCCCCCTTCAAAGGTAACATAGTGACCGACCCCAACACCCCACCCCCCTTCAAGGGTAACATAGAGGCCGACCCCTACCCCCCCCCTTCAAAGGTAACATAGGGGCCGACCCCTATCCCCCCCCCTTCAAAGGTAACATAGGGGTCGACCCCTACCCCCCCCCCTTCAAAGGTAACATAGGGGCCGACCCCTACCCCCCAACTTCAAAGGTAACATAGGGGCCGACCCCTACCCCCCCCCTTCAAAGGTAACATAGGGGCCGACCCCTACCCCCCCCCCCTTCAAAGGTAACATAGGGGCCGACCCGTACCCCCCCCCCTTCAAAGGTAACATAGGGGCCGACCCCTACCCCCCCCTTCAAAGGTAACATAGGAGCCGACCCCTACCCCCCCTTCAAAGGTAACATAGGGGCCGACCCCTACCCCCCCCCTTCAAAGGTAACATAGGGGCCGACCCCTACCCCCCCCCTTCAAGGGTAACATAGGGGCCGACCCCAACCCCCCCCCCCCTTCAAAGGTAACATAGGGGCCGACCCCTACCCCCCCCCTTCAAAGGTAACATAGGGGCCGACCCCAATACCCCACCCCCCCTTCAAGGGTAACATAGAGGCCGACCCCTACCCCCCCCCCCCTTCAAAGGTAACATAGGGGCCGACCCCTATCCCCCCCCTTCAAAAGTAACATAGGGGTCGACCCCTACCCCCCCCCTTCAAAGGTAACATAGGGGCCGACCCCTACCCCCCAACTTCAAAGGTAACATAGGGGCCGACCCCTACCCCCCCCCTTCAAAGGTAACATAGGGGCCGACCCCTACCCCCCCCCTTCAAAGGTAACATAGGGGCCGACCCGTACCCCCCCCCTTCAAAGGTAACATAGGGGCCGACCCCTACCCCCCCCCTTCAAAGGTAACATAGGGGCCGACCCCTACCCCCCCTTCAAAGGTAACATAGGGGCCGACCCCTACCCCCCCCCTTCAAAGGTAACATAGGGGCCGACCCGTACCCCCCCCCCCTTCAAAGGTAACATAGGGGCCGACCCCTACCCCCCCCCTTCAAAGGTAACATAGGGGCCGACCCCTACACCCCCTTCAAAGGTAACATAGGGGCCGACCCCTACCCCCCCCCCTTCAAAGGTAACATAGGGGCCGACCCCTACCCCCCCCCCTTCAAGGGTAACATAGGGGCCGACCCCAACCCCCCCCCCCCCTTCAAAGGTAACATAGGGGCCGACCCCTACCCCCCCCTTTAAGGTAACATTGGGGCCGACCCCTACCCCCCCCCTTTAAGGTAACATTGGGGCCGACCCCTACCCCCCCCCCCCTTCAAGGGTAACATAGGGGCCGACCCCTACCCCCCCCTTTAAGGTAACATTGGGGCCGACCCCTACCCCCCCCCTTCAAAGGTAACATAGGGGCCGACCCCTACCCCCCCCCCTTTAAGGTAACATTGGGGCCGACCCCTACCCCCCCCTTTAAGGTAACATTGGGGCCGACCCCTACCCCCCCCCCCTTCAAGGGTAACATAGGGGCCGACCCCTACCCCCCCCTTTAAGGTAACATTGGGGCCGACCCCTACCCCCCCCCCTTCAAAGGTAACATAGGGGCCGACCCCTACCCCCCCCTTCAAAGGTAACATAGGGGCCGACCTATACCCCCCCCCCCTTCAAAGGTAACATAGGGGCCGACCCCTACCCCCCCTTCAAAGGTAACATAGGGGCCGACCCCTACCTCCCCCCCCCTTCAAAGGTAACATAGGGCCCGACCCCTACCCCCCCTTCAAAGGTAACATAGGGGCCGACCCCTACCCCCCCCCTTTCAAAGGTAACATAGGGGCCGACCCCTACCCCCCCCCCCCTTCAAAGGTAACATATGGGCCGACCCCTACCCGGCCCCCCCTTCAAAGGTAACATTGGGGCCGACCCCCACCCCCCCCTTCAAAGGTAACATAGGGGCCTACCCCTACCCCCCCCCCTTCAAAAGTAACATAGGGGCCGACCCCTACCCCCCCCCCTTCAAAGGTAACATACGGGCCGACCCCTACCCCCCCCCCTTCAAAGGTAACATAGGGGCCGACCCCTACCCCCCCCCCTTCAAAGGTAACATAGGTAACATAGGGGCCGACCCCTACCCCCCCTTCAAAGGTAACATAGGGGCCGACCCCTACCCCCCCCCTTCAAAGGTAACATAGGGGCCGACCCCTACCACCCCCCTTCAAAGGTAACATAGGGGCCGACCCCTACCCCCCCCTTCAAAGGTAACATAGGGGCCGACCCCTACCCCCCCCTTCAAAGGTAACATAGGGGCCGACCCCTACCCCCCCCCTTCAAAGGTAACATAGTGGCCGACCCCTACCCCCCCCCTTCAAAGGTAACATAGGGGCCGACCCCTACCCCCCCCCCTTCAAAGGTAACATAGGGGCCGACCCCTACCCCCCCCCCTTCAAAGGTAACATAGGGGCCGACCCCTACCCCCCCCTTCAAGGGTAACATAGGGGCCGACCCCTACCCCCCCCTTCAAAGGTAACATAGGGGCCGACCCCTACCCCCCCCCTTCAAAGGTAGCATAGGGGCCGACCCCTACCCCCCCCCCCCTTCAAGGGGAACATAGGGGCCGACCCCTACCCCCCCCCCCCCTTCAAAGGTAACATAGGGGCCGACCCCTACCCCCCCCCTTCAAAGGTAACATAGGGGCCGACCCCTACCCCCCCCCCCCTTCAAAGGTAACATAGGGGCCGACCCCTACCCCCCCCTTCAAAGGTAACATAGGGGCCGACCCCTACCCCCCCCTTCAAAGGTAACATAGGGGCCGACCCCTACCCCCCCCCCTTCAAAGGTAACATAGGGGCCGACCCCTACCCCCCCCCCTTCAAAGGTAACATAGGGGCCGACCCCTACCCCCCCCTTCAAAGGTAACATAGGGGCCGACCCCTACCCCCCCCTTCAAAGGTAACATAGGGGCCGACCCCTACCCCCCCCCTTCAAAGGTAACATAGTGGCCGACCCCTACCCCCCCCCCCTTCAAAGGTAACATAGGGGCCGACCCCTACCCCCCCCCCCTTCAAAGGTAACATAGGGGCCGACCCCTACCCCCCCCCCCTTCAAAGGTAACATAGGGGCCGACCCCTACCCCCCCCTTCAAGGGTAACATAGGGGCCGACCCCTACCCCCCCCCTTCAAAGGTAACATAGGGGCCGACCCCTACCCCCCCCCTTCAAAGGTAGCATAGGGGCCGACCCCTACCCCCCCCCCCCTTCAAGGGGAACATAGGGGCCGACCCCTACCCCCCCCCCCTTCAAAGGTATCATAGGGGCCGACCCCTACCCCCCCCCCCCTTCAAAGGTAACATAGGGGCCGACCCCTACCCCCCCCCCTTCAAAGGTAACATAGGGGCCGACCCCTACCCCCCCCTTCAAAGGTAACATAGGGGCCGACCCCTACCCCCCCCCCCCCTTCAAAGGTAACATAGGGGCCGACCCCTACCCCCCCCCCCTTCAAAGGTAACATAGGGGCCGACCCCTACCCCCCCCCTTCAAAGGTAACATAGGGGCCGACCCCTACCCCCCCCCCCCCTTCCCAACCACACTATGAGACTCAATATAATCACCATGGAAGGTTGTGTGAGGCTACACACAAGTGTCTGACTCTCAACATTGTACTGTCAGACAGACATTCTCTTTTATAGATAGACTATGGGAATAAGTGGGTCTCTTCCTCCTTCCCTACTGACTCTCTCTCTCGCTCACTCAATCTCTCTCACTCTCTCTCAACTCTCTCTGTCTCTCTTTTTTCCTCTCTCTTGCTATCTCTCTCTTCGTCTGGCTCTCTTCCTGTTTCTCTCTTTCTCTTTCTCGCCCTTCCTTCCTCTCCCTCTCTCTCTATCTACTCTCTTCTCTCTGCCTCTTTGTGTATATATATCTCTCTCTCCCTGTCGAGTTTTAGACTAAGTCATCTTGTGAAGATATATATATTTATAATATTTTTCATATTATACATATAGCCAATATCTGTTTACATAGTAAAATATAAAGCTAATAGCAATGAAAATATTTTCTTATATAGCTAATAAAAGTATATATACTTACATATTTATCTCTCAAGGGGGAGTATCTGGCTGAGCACGGGACTCTTTCTCTTTCCCTCTCCTCCCTTTATTCCAATCACCCCTCTCTAATATCTATTACCTTATCTCCTCCTTCCGATGTCTCCTTCTTCCTTCTCACTCCCTTCCTTCCTCCCTTCTCACTCCACCATCCTACTCACCCTTCTAGTCTCCTTCTTCCTTCACACACCTCTTCTCTCCATCCTTCTCATCCCTCTTCTCTCCTTCTCTATCTCCAACTCTCCCGCATCTCTCACCCTCTCCATCTTTGTTCCGCACCTCCCCTTTTCCCTTCACATTTCCTGCCCCTCTCCACATTCTCTCTCGCCCCTCTCTCCTCTCCACCTGCCTTCTCCCTTTCTCCTTTGCTCTCCGCAATCATCCTTCTCGTTCTCTCTGTCCTTCTTCTCTCTGTCTGTCTGCTTTTATCTGTTTCTGTGTGTTGTCGGCTGCCTGTCCCTACTTTTCTGATTGCCTTCCTGTCTCTCTCTCTCTCTCTCTTTGCCCTGATCGACCCGGTTTCTCTGTCTCTGTAAGTCTCTATCTCTGTACGTCTCTCTGTCTCTGTTCGTCTCTCTGTCTCTGTACTCCTCACTTTCTATGTAAGTCTCTCTGTCTCTGTACATCTCTGTCTCTGAACGTCTCTCTGTCTCTGTACGTCTCTCTGTCTCTGTTCGTCTCTCTGTCTATGTACGTCTCTCTGTCTCTGTACATCTCTGTCTCTGAACGTCTCTTTGTCTCTGCACGTCTGTCTGTCTCTGTACGTCTCTCTGTCTATGTACGTCTCTCTGTCCCTGTACGTCTCTCTGTCTATGAACGTCTCTCTGTCTCTGTACGTCTCTCTGTCCCTGTACGTCTCTCTCTCTATGTACGTCTCTCTGTCTCTGTACATCTCTCTGTCTCTGTACGTCTCTCTGTCTATGTACGTCTCTCTGTCCCTGTACGTCTGTCTGTCTCTGTACGTCTCTCTGTCTTTGTACGTCTGTCTGTCTGTCTCTGTACGTCTCTCTGTCTTTGTACGTCTGTCTGTCTGTCTCTGTACGTCTCTCTGTCTTTGTACGTCTGTCTGTCTCTGTACGTCTCTCTGTCTTTGTACGTCTGTCTGTCTCTGTACGTCTCTCTGTCTTTGTACGTCTGTCTGTCTCTGTACGTTTGTCTGTCACTGTACCTCTCTCTGTCTATATCCATTTCTCATTTTGCAGGTATCATTCAGTGTGTCTATCATGGCCTGGTTTCCATAGTAGTAGGTATCCATCAGTCTGAGGAGACTATGGAGTTGCGCTCTGGTTGTCGGTCTGGAGTGGCCTCTCCAGGGCAAGTTGGCATTCATACACATCTTCATACACATCTCACTCCCTCTCACTCCCTCAGAAGTAAGGCAAAAGAAGCAGAAAGGAGAGTGAAGGTCAGACGTGAAGTAGAACAGTTTACCTTGTGGACAGCTCACTGACATTCCTCTTGCACTTCTCGTGTTCCTCTTCCATCAAGCGACTTTTTTCTGCTAATTGATTATTTTCCTCTTGAGTACTTATGAGTTGCTGTGCCTGTCTGTCTTTATCACTCTGTAGAGCCGTGTTTCCTACCCGTAACTTACTGGCCTCTTCTTCAATGACGGAGAGTTGCTCTTCAACAAGTCTTTTCTCCTCTTCAGTCTTTCTGTTTGTTTCTTCCTTTTCTTCCTTCAGAGCAGCGTTTGCTGTTTGAAAGACCCTGACCTGTTCTTCCAGGAGTGAGAATTGCTCTTCAACAAGTCTTTTCTCTCCTGCTGTGTTATTATTCATTTCTTGCAGCTGTTGTGTCTCTCGCTCTAGCTCAGCGATCCTCGTCAACGCTGTCATGACCCTCTCCTGGGCTTGGGTCTCCGCAAGCTCCAGCTGTCGGTTCTTCGTCTTGACTAGCCTCGAGTCCTCCTCCACTTGACGAATATCAGCCATTAGACGACGATTCGCCTCCTCTGATAAGCGAACATCATTCTTAGTCTTCCTGTTTTCTTCCTTGACCAGCCTCGAGTCTTCCTCCACTTGACGGATCTCCTCCTTGACCAGCCTCGAGTCCTCCTCCACTTGACGGATCTGGGACTTTAATAGGATAATCTCCTCCTGAGCAAGGCGCACTTCGTTCTTAGTCTTCATGTTATCCTCCTTGACCATCCTGGAGTCCTCCTCCACTTGACGGATCTCCTCCTTGACCAGCCTCGAGTCCTCCTCCACTAGACGGATCTGGGACTTTAATTGTACAATCTCCTCCTGAGCAAGGCGCACTTCGTTCTTTGTTTTCATGTTGTCCTCCTCGAGCAAATGATTAGCAGTATTTAGGCGAGTGTTTTCCTCCTCCAGCTTGAGGTTGTCAGCTTGGTGAGCCTTGTTGACACACTCCAGCTGGTCCAGAGTGTCCAGGAGGCGGCGGGTGGCGTTCTCCCTCTCCTCCACACCTGCCAACACGTCAAATATGAAATATATACTACAATATATATTACCACCATCCACACTACCACTACTAGTAAAAATGAAACATATACTGCTGACCCTGAAGTGCACTCCAGTCCCTGAAGTACAGTCCAGGGCCTGAAGTACACTCCAGGAGCAGAAGTACATGCCAGGCCCTAACGTACACCCAAGAACGTGAAATACACTTAAGATCCAGAAGTATAAGCCACACCTTGAAGTACACTCCAGATCATGAAGTAGACTTCAGGCTCTGAAATACATTCCAGGACCAAAAGTATTCTTCAGTCTTTAAACTACACTTAAGACCCTGAAATATATTAAAGTCCCTGAAGGACACTCCAGTACCTGAAGTACCTGCATTTAAGACCCTGAAGTACACTGCAGACATTGAAGCATATTTCAAACACTGAAGTACAATTCAGGATTTGATGTACACTCCAGGAACTGAATTTCACTCCAGATCTTGAAGAACACTCATGATCCTGAAAAACACTCTATACCCTAAAGTACACTACAGACCCTGAAGCAGTCTCAAGGACCCAAGGTTTATTCTAGGTATTGAAGTACTCACCAAGACATGAATTGCACTCATGACCACGAAGAACACTCCAGACCCCTGAAGTACACTCAAGGATGTAAAATACACTTCAGACCCTGAAGTACACTAAAGACCCCTGATATATGCTCCAGTCCCTCAAGTACACTTCTGACTCTTATACACACTGCAGGACCTGAGGTACAGTTTAGGCCTTGAAATACTAATCAGGACTTGAAGCACACTCCATGCCTTGAAGCACACTCCATGCCCTGAAGTAAACTATAGATCATGAAGTAAACTATAGGCCATGAAGTAAACTATAGGCCATGAAGTACACTATAGGCCATGAAGTAAACTATAGGCCATGAGGTAAACTATAGGCTATGAAGTAAACTATAGGTCATGAAGTAAACTATAGGCCATGAGGTAAACTATAGGCCATGAAGTACACTATAGGCCATGAAGTAAACTATAGGCCACGAGGTAAACTATAGGCTATGAAGTAAACTATAGGTCATGAAGTAAACTATAGGCCATGAGGTAAACTATAGGCTATGAAGTAAACTATAGGTCATGAAGTAAACTATAGGCCAGGAGGTAAACTATAGGTCATGAAGTACACTATAGGCTATGAAGTAAACTATAGGTCATGAAGTAAACTATAGGCCATGAAGTAAACTATAGGCCATGAAGTAAACTATAGGCCATGAAGTAAACTATAGGCCCTGAAGTACACTCCAGTAAGTGAAGTACACTTCAGGCCCTGAAGTACAATCTAGTTCATACAAAACACTCCAATTCCTGAAGAACACTACAGACCAGGAAGTATTTCCAGACCCTGAAGTACACTGCAGGCCCTGAAAAACACTCCAGACTCTGAAGTACACATAATGATGAGAAGTACACTTCAGACCCTGAAGTGCATTTCAGGCCCAGAAATACATTCAAGACTTTAAAGTAAACGCCTGAAGTACACTCCAAGCAATGCAATACACTCCAGACCCTGAAGTACACTACCCAGCAAACTATTTATGTTGCCTGAACGTACCAGGGAAGTTTTTGAGGGCTGTGGAGTTAAGTAGTAATCAATACATTTTTGTGCGGAGTCGTAAATTGGTTGCCACAACTTACTACACAACTTTGGGTACAAAAATTAAGACCCTGTGGCAACCTTAAATGTTGCGTAAAAGTAGCTTCCGTCATTGATGTTATATATAAAAATGTAGCAAAATAAAAATATATATTCTACATTTAATGAAAATAAAACAGGAGCATAATAAAAGGGGTTTCAACAATTTGTATTTATTACTAGATGTACCCCGCAACGCGTTGCTGTGGTTCCCATTCCTCCCCATCATTCCCCCTTTCCTTGTCCCCTCGTCCTCCCCACCATTCCTCACACCCCCATCCCCTCGTCCTCACACCCCATCCCCTCGTCCTCACACCCCCATCCCCTCGTCCTCACACCCCCATCCCCTCGTCCTCACAACCATTCCCCCTTCCCACGTCCCCTCGTCCTCCCCACCATTATCCCCTCCCCTGTCCCCTTGTCCTCCCCATCATTACCCCATCCCCTGTCCCCCTCGTCCTCCCATCATCCCCCACTGCCGTCCCGTAGTCATCCCCACCATTCCCCACTCCTTCATCTGATGCATTCCCAAATGCTCTGATGTTCCCATCAGAAAATTGGGAACATCAAATGATCTCATGTTCCATCACTGAAATATGAGAAAAACAGTTAAAAAAACGTAAATAAAAACAATCTATATAAACAGAAATGTAAATGTTCGTTTGTTCAAAATCGCTAATCTCCGAAAGTTCTTCACCAATTGCTTTGAAATTTTCACACAATGTTCCATTCGCATCAGAACGGGTTTTTATATACATTTTATATTGATATCACGTCTGTGATGAAAAAAAACATGTTTTTTTTTTAAACTGTGTTATTCATGTGTTTATCATGTGAGAGAAATCTTCGAAACCTCATTACCGATTTCTTTGAAATTTTGACACAACGTTGCATTTGAATAGGCGCATGTTTTAATATTCTTACTATATACTTGCCTCACCTGTGACGGAAAAAAACATGTTTTTTTTTATAAACAGTGCCATCTGTTGGACGTAAGAGCAACACACACAGTTATCTCCCAAAGTTTCTCGCTGATTGCTTTGAAATTCTGACACAACGTTCCATTCGAATATGCAAGTGCTTTTATATGCCTACTATACAGATGCCACACCTGTGACAGGTAAAAATATAATTTAAAGAATGACAGTGACATCTGTTGAACGTAATAGCAACACACACACGCTATACTAAATATGTTATGATTTCCACTTCAATGTTTCCGATTGCATTAATAATTTGAATTTTCATAGATTTCGATTTATTTTAATTTTGATATAATTATTTTGTGTGACACTGTGTTGGAAATGAGCTGTGTTGTTTACCACACCGTTCATTTCGTAATTATAAGCATATATGCCACACTAGTAAAAAGTAAAAAAAAAATTTTTTTTAATAAACAGCGCCATCTGTTGTACGTAAAAGCCATACACACTGTAATAAATATGTTACGATTCCATTTCAAACTTTCCGATTGCATTGACAAATTAAATTTTCATGTATTTAAATTTATTTTCATTTTGATTGAATTATTTTATGTGATGTTGCGTTGGAATTTAGCTGTATTGTTTACCATACCGTTCATTTCATGAGTATAAGTATAGATGCCACACACCCGTGACAGTAAAAACATGCATTTTTGAAAAACAGGGCTATATGTTGCACGTAAGTACAACTCATGCTATACTAAATATGTTACGATTTCATTTCAATGTTTCGAATTTCATTGATAAATTGAATTTTCATAGATTTCGAATTATTTACATTTTGAGTTAACTATTTTGTGACACTGTGTTGGAACTGAGCTTTGTTTACCATACCGTTCATTCTGTGAGTATATAATATTTTTTTATTTCTTCATTGTTTTTCACTTCGTGTTTTAATTGTTTTCTTATATTTCAGTGATGGGAACATCAGATCATTTGATGTTCCCAACTTTCTGATGGGAACATCAGATCATTTGGGAATGCACCGGACGATGGAGTGGGGAATGGTGGGGAGGACGAGGGGACGGGCGTGGGGGGATGGTATTGAGAACGATGGGACAAGGGAGGTGGTAATGGCTTGGAGGACGAGGGGACGGGGGTTTGGGGATGGTGGGAACGAGGGGACAGGGGAATGGAGAATGATGGGAAGGACAAAAAGACAGGAAAGTGGGGGATGGTGCAGAGGACGAGGGAACAGGGGAGAGGGAAATGATATGGAGGCCGGGGGGACGGGGGAGAGACCGAGGGGACGGGGAATGGGGAATAGTTTGAAGGACGAGGGGACGGTGGAGTGGGGGATGGTGAGGGAGGACACAGGGATGGGGGAAGGAGGAAATGGTGGGGAGGACGAGGGGACAGGGGAATGGGGAATGGTTGGGAGGAAGAAAGGGACAGGAGAGTGATGAATGGTTGGGAGGATGAGGAGACGGGAGAGGGGAAATGGTGGGGAGTTCTGGGTGAAAAGGGGAAGGTTCCTTTGACTGGGTACAGCTGGTATATATATATATTTATATAAATAAAAATCGACATGTTCGTTTGTGCATAACCACTAATCTCCGAAAGTTTTTCACCGATTGCTTTGAAATTTTCACATAACATTCGATTCGCATCCAAGCAGGGTTATTTATACATACTATATAGATGTCACGTGTGTGACGATAAAAAACATGCTATTTCTGAAAAACTCAGTTTTTCATGTGTTATACATGTGAGGGAAATCTTCAAAACCTCTTTACTGATTGCTTTGAACTTTTGACACAACGTTGCATTCGAATAGGCGCGTCCTTTTATATATCTACTATATACATGCCTTACCTGTGACAGGAAAAACATACTTTAAACAAAAAAAAACAGCGCCATCTGTTGGACGTAAGAGCAATTAACACACGCTGCAATCTCCGAAAGTTCTTCACTGATTGCTTTGAAATTTTGACATAACGTTGCATTCAAATAGGTGCATCTTTTTATATACCTATTATATAGATGCCATCAATGTGACAGGTAAAAACATGCGTTTTTGAAAAACAGCGCCATCTGTTGCACATAATAGCAATATGCACGCTATACTAAATATGTTACGAATTCCATTTCAATGTTTCTGAGTGCATTCATAAATTTGATTTTCATAGATTTCGATTTATTTGATTTTTTATTGAATTATTTTGTGACAGTGTGTTGGAACTGAGCTGTGTTGTTTACCACACCGATCATTTCATAAGTCTGTGTATAGATGTCACACCTGTGACAAGTAAAACTATGCATTTCTTGAAAAGCAGTGCCATCTGTAGCATGCAAGTACAACACACATGTTATACTAAATATGCTACAATTCCATTTCAATGTTTCTGATTGCATTAATAAATTGAATTTTCATAGATTTTGAATTATTTTTAAATCTAATTTATTTTAAAATTAAATTTTTATTTAGAGGGGATGGTGGAGTGGGGAATGGTAAGGAGGACAAAGGGACTGGGGAGTGGAGAATGGTGGGGAGGACGTGGGAATGGTGGAGTGAGGAATGGTTGGGAGGCCGAGGAAACTGGTGAAAGGGGAATGGTGGTGAAGATTGGGGGACAGGGAAGATTGCTGTTGCTGAGCCACAGCAACGCGTGGTTGGGAACTGCTAGTTAAAAAATTAAAAAATAAATTATACTCACAAAATGAAAAGTATGATAAATAACACAGCTCAATTCTAATGCAATGTCCCACAAAATAATTAGATAAAAATGAAAATAAATTTAATCAATGAAAATTCAATTTATCAATGAAATCAGAAACAATGAAATGGAATTGTAACATATGTAGTATAGCATGTGTTGCTCTTACGTGCAACAGATGGCGCTGTTTTTCAAAAAAAGTATGTTTTTTTCCTGTCATAAGTTAAGCATGTGTATAGTATATATATAAAAACACCTGCCTATTCGAATGCAACATCGTGTCAAAATTTCAAAGCCATCGGTAAAGAGGTTTTGAAGATTTCCCTCACATCAAAAAGACATGAAAAACAGTTTAAAAAAAATGCATGTTTTTTTCTGTCACAGACGTGACATCTATATAGTATGTATGTAAAATCCCGCTAGGATATGAATGGAAATTGTGTGAAAATTTCAAGGCAATCGTTGAAGAACTTTTGGAGATTAGCGATTTGGAACCAATGAACATTTACATTTGTATTTATATTAGTATATTTTGATAGCAGTCTTTCTTGTAAACATATGTTGTTAATATGACCGAAAGGGTAAGATTATTAATTCTAACACGAATCTTCTCAATATTTCTTACGTTTTTCTGCACTGTCGAGGGTAACTGAAAAATTAATTCTCCAAAATTCATTCTTTACATTATTATTTTTGGTCTGACGCCTAGAAGCATTTCGTAAGCTTCTTACATTTTCAAAGACTTGGTTTACACATAACAGACAACATTTTTTTATTTGTTTTGGGTGAGGTGATATGACACAAATATTTTGGGTGAGGTGGATATTAATTGGGTATGAAAGGCATAAGAATGAAAGTAACTTCAGAAGGCCTATTGGCCCATACTTTCTCTTGCTGCTTCTAAGCTGGTTTGGGGTCTTGAAGTGGGTAGAATATAGTTGTGCATCAATTGGCTGTTGATTGCTGGTGTTGACTTTTTGATGTGTAGTGCCTTGCTGATGTCGAGTCTCCTGCTATCGCTGTATTTATCGATGATTTCTGTGTTGCTTGTTAAGATTTCTCTGGTAATGGTCACCTGATCAACCAGGCTGTGACTCATACGTCAGGCTGCGAGCAGCCGCGTCCAACAGCCTGGTTGATCAATCCGGCAACCAGGAGGCCTGGTCGACGACCGGGCCGCGGGGACGCTAAGCCCCGGAAGCACCTCAAGGTAACCTCAAGGTATGGTCTGGTTGTGAGAAGAGATTATATGTTCCTTGATGGAGCCATGGTGCTTGTGCATTGTTAATCGCCTAGAAAGAGACGTTGATGTCTTGCCAATATACCGAGCTCTTTGGGGCTTACAGTCCACAAGTGGGTATGTGAAGGCATAGACGATGTTGGTTTCCTTCAAGGCGTTCTGCTTGGCGTCTGGGGAGTATTTCATGAGTAGATAGGCCGTTTTTTTGTTTTTGTAGAAATTGTCAATTGTATTTTCTGATTTTTGTCTGTAGGGATAACGTTCTTATTAATAATATCTTTCAGGACCCTTTCCTCCATTTTATGAGCCGTCGAAAAGAAGTTCCTGCAAAGCAGTCTAATAGTGGGTACAAGTTGACTCTTCGGAGATTGCAAGGCGCTTCACCTTTCTTTTTATGACATCTTCAACATAACCGTAAGAGAAGCCTTTGTTGACTAGGACCTGCCTTACCCTACAGAGTTCTTCATCGACTTGCTTCCATCCTGAGTTGTGATTGAGAGCCAGGTCGATGTAAGCATTGACAACACTCCTCTTGTAGCCGACACTATTGGCATTGAGGCACAGTCCTATGTTTGTTTCGTTAGTGTAGACTGCAGTGCGGAAGCCTCCATTCCTTTCCGTGACTGTTACATCTAGAAAGGGCAGCTTCCCATCATTCTCCATCTCGTAACTGAAACTTAACACAGAATTCTGCTCGAATGCCTCCTTCAGCTGCTGCAGACGTCTGACATCAGGTACCAGCATAAAAATGTCATCAACATACTTGCAGTATATGGCAAGTTTCAAGTTCATGTTAACTAAGATCCTCTGATCGATGGTACCCATGTAGAAGTTTGCAAACAGGTCACCTAGGGGAGAACCCATGGAGACCCCATTTACTTCCTTATACATGTGCCCATCTGGACGCAAGAAGGGTGCCTCTTTAGTGCAGGCTTGGAGTAGCTTCCTCAGTATGTTTTCTGGTATGTCAAGAGGAGTACAAGCCGGATCACAATACACTCTGTCCACTATCATCCCGATTGTTTCATCCACAGGTACGTTGGTAAACAGCAACTCTACATTCAACAAGGCTCTTATCCCCGTGGCTCGTGCTCCTCTCAGTAAGTCAACGAATTTCTTTGGAGACTTCTAGCTGAAAGCACAAGGTACATAAGGAGTCAGCAGGCAGTTGAGTCGCTTGACCAGTCTGTATGTGGGTGTGGGTATCTGGCTGATGATTGGCCGAAGTGGGTTTCCAGGCTTGTGGGTTTTGACATTCCCATACACATAACCAGGTTTGTATTCCCCCATAACCTTTGGCAGGTGGGGTCCGGATTTCTTGGCGTTCACAGTTTCGATCAATTCGGCTGTAGTGTCGTTCGTTACCCTTTGGAATTTTGTTTGGTCGGAGATAATTGTAGTGTGGTGTTGTAGTGTGGTTGGATTGTTTGATTGTGTGGTGGGGTTGTATGGTAGTGTGTCGTGGTAATGATGGTGTACTCACCTAGTTGTACTAACCTATTTGTGCTTGCGGGGGTTATTCTTTAGCTCTTTGGTCCCACCTCTCAACCATCAATCAACAGGTGTACAGGTTCCTGAGCCTATTAGGCTCTATCATATTTACACTTGAAACTGTGTATGGAGTCAGCCTCCACCACATCACTTCCTAATGCATTCCATTTGTCAACCACTCTGACACTATAAAAGTTCTTTCTAATATCTCTGTGTCTCATCTAGGCACTCAGTTTCCACCTGTGTCCCCTAGTGCGTGTGCCCCTTGTGTTAAATAGACTGTCTTTATCTACCCTATCAATTCCCTTGAGAATCTTGAATGTGGTGATCATGTACACCCTAACTCTTCTGTCTTCCAGCGAAGTGAGGCTTAATTCCCGTAGTCTCTCCTCGTAGCTCATACCTCTCAGCTCGGGTACTAGTCTGGTGGCAAACCTTTGAACCTTTTCCAGTTTGGTCTTATCCTTGACTAGATATGGACTCCACGCTGGGGCTGCATACTCCAGGATTGGCCTAACATATGTGGTATACAAAGTTCTGAATGATTCCTTACACAAGTTTCTGAATGCCGTTCTTATGTTAGCCAGCCTGGCAAATGCCGCTGATGTTATCCTCTTGATATGGGCTGCAGGAGACAGGTCTGGTGTGATATCAACCCCCAAGTCTTTCTCTTTCTCTGACTCTGGAAGTATTTCATCTCCCAGATGGTACCTTGTATCTGGCCTCCTGCTCCCTACACCTATCTTCATTACATTACATTTGCTTGGGTTAAACTCTAACAACCATTTGTTTGACCATTCCCTTGAGAATCCCTACACCTTTTTGTGGTAGTGGTAGTGTGGTATTATGGTGTGGTGTGATAGTGAGGTGGAGTAGTATGGTGTGGTTGCATGGTGTGGTGTGATAGTGAGGTGGAGTAGTATGGTGTGGTTGCATGGTGTGGTAGTGTGGTGGCATTGTGTGGTAGTGTACTCACCTAATTGCTCACCTAATTGTGCTTGTGGGGGTTGAGCTTTGGCTCTTTGGTCCCGCCTCTCAACTGTCAATCAACTGGTGTACAGATTCCTGAGCCTACTGAGCTCTATCATATCTACATTTGAAACTGTGTATGGAGTCAGCCTCCACCAAATCACTTCCTAGTGCATTCCATTTATTAACTACTCTGACACTGAAAAAATTCTTTCTAACGTCTCTGTGGCTCATCTGGGTACAAAGTTTCCACCTGTGTCCCCTTGTTCGTGTCCCACCCGTGCTGAAGAGTTTGTCTTTGTCCACCCTGTCAATTCCCCTGAGAATTTTGTAGGTGGTTATCATGTCTCCCCTTACTCTTCTGTTTTCCAGGGATGTGAGGTTCAGCTCCTTTAGCCTTTCCTCGTAGCTCAATCCTCTCAGTTCCGGGACGAGTCTGGTGGCATACCGCTGAATCTTCTCTAACTTTGTCTTGTGTTTAACTAGGTATGGACTCCAGGCTGGAGCTGCATACTCCAGGATTGGTCTTACATAAGTGGTATACAGGGTTCTGAAAGATTCCTTACGCAAGTTTCTGAAGGCAGTTCTTATGTTGGCCAGTCTAGCATATGCCGCTGATGATATTCTTTTGATGTGGGCCTCTGGGGACAGGTTCGATGTGATATCAACCCCCAGATCCTTCTCTCTATTTGACTCTTGCATGATTTCCCCTCCCAGATGATACCTTGTGTTCAGCCTCCTGCTCCCTTCGCCTAATTTCATCACCATACACTTTCCTGAGTTGAACTTTAGCAGCCATTTTCTAGACCATTCCTCCAGTTTATCCAGGTCATCCTGTAGTCTCTGTCTATCCTCATCCGTCTTGATTCTTCTCATAATTTTTGCATGATCAGCATACATCGAGAGAAATGAGTCTATACCCTCTGGAAGATCGTTTACATATATTAGAAACAGGATGGGTCCAAGTACTGAGCCCTATGGGACTCCGCTGGTGACATCTCGCCACTCTGATGTCTCCCCCCTCACCGTTACTCGTTGTTTCCTGTTGCTTAAGTACTCCCTTATCAATTGGAGCACCTTCCCTTTTACTCCTGCCTGTTGCTCCAACTTTTTTAACAGCCTTTTATGGGGTACTGTGTCAAAGGCTTTTTGGCAATCCAGGAAAATGCAGTCGGCCCACCCTTCTCTTTCCTGCCTAATTTTCGTTGCCTGGTCATAAAATTCTATTAAACCTGTGAGGCACGATTTACCATCTCTGAACCCATGTTGGTGGTGCATTATAAAGTTATTTCCCTCCAGATGCTCTACGTGCCTTTTCCTCATGATGATCTCCATCACTTTGCATGGTATACAAGTTAAGGAAACTGGCCTGTAATTCAGTGCCTCTTGCCTGTCACCCTTTTTGTATATTGGGACCACGTTAGCTGTCTTCCAACTTTCTGGTAAGTCTCCTGTTTCCAGTGACCTGTAATACACCATAGAGAGTGGCACACTTAGTGCTTCTGCTCCTTCCTTTAGTATCCATAGTGAGATTCTATCAGGCCCAACAGCCTTTGTCATATCCAGCTCCAGCAGACACCTTTTGACCTCATCACTGGTGAGGTCAAATTCCTCCAAGGTTGCTTGGTTTGCCGCCTTCTCATTTAGTGCAGGGGCTTCTCCTTGTTCTATTGTGAAGACCTCCTAGAATCTCTTGTTGAGTTCTTCACACACCTCCTTGTCATTCTCTGTGTATCTGTTCTCCCCTTTCCGCAGCTTCATCACTTGTTCCTTCACTGCTGTTTTCCTCCTGATGTGGCTGTGGAGCAGCTTTGGTTGGGTCTTGGCTTTACTCGCGATGTCATTTTCAAACTGTCTCTCTGCTTCCCTCCTCACTCTGATGTACTCATTTCTGGCCCTCTGGTATCTCTCCCTGCTCTCTGGTGTTCTGTTATTTCTGTAGTTTCTCCATGTTCTTTTACTCAGTTGTTTCCCTACCTTACATTCCTGGTTGAACCATGGGTTTTTCTGTTGTTTTTCGTTTTTCTCCTTTTGGACGGGGATAAACCTGTCTGCAGCTTCCTGGCACTTTTGGGTGACAAAATCCATCATGACCTGCACATTCTTGTCTCTCAGTTCTGTTTCCCATGGTATTCCCCTGAGGAAGTTCCTCATCTCGTCATATTTTCCTCTTCTGTAATTCAGTCTTTTCCCCTCCGCTCCCATCCTTGGATAGGTTATCCCTACCTCCACCAAGTACTCAAAGGTCAGTACACTGTGGTCACTCATTCCTATGGGGGGCTTCAACTTTGACTTCCCTTATTTCTGACTCATTCAGGGTGAATATCAAGTCTAGTCTAGCTGGTTCATCATTGCCTCTCACTCTTGTGGGTTCCTTGACATGCTGGCTCAGAAAATTCCTTGTTGCCACTTCCAAGAGTTTAGCTCGCCACGTATCTGCACCACCATGTGGGTCCCCATTCTCCCAGTCTATCTTTCCATGGTTGAAATCACCCATGATTAAGAGTCTTGGGCCATTCCTGCAGGCAACTGAAGCTGCTCTCTCTATTATATTAATGGTTGCCATGTTGTTCCTATCAAACTCCTGTCTAGATCTTCTGTCATTTAGGGGAGGGTTGTAAATGACTGCCACTATTATCTTAGGTCCACCCATTGTTATAGTTCCTGTTATGTAATCTCTGAATCCGTGACAGCCCGGAATTTCCATCTCATCAAAACTCCAGTCCTTCCTTATCAGCAGGGCCACTCCTCCACCTCCTCTCCCTTCCCTCTTTCCTTACTATATAGTAGTCCTTTGGAAACACAGCATCTGTTATGATTCCTGACAATTTTGTTTCTGTTAGTCCTATTACATCTGGGTTTTCTTCTTGCAGCCTTTCTGCCAGTTCACTTGCTTTATTGGTAATCCCATCAATGTTTGAGTACATTACCTTGAAGCTCACTTTCTTATATCCAATTTCACCCACACTCCCTACAAGTGTAGGAGGTTGTTCTATGGTCATTGCTACTTGGGTAGGCTCATTCTCCTGTGAGGTAGTTTCCAGGGGTTCAGGGGGAGGTGGAGTGGGGGTGGAGGGCTTAGGTCTTCCTCAGGCCTGCTTGGGGCAGGAAGAAGTCCTGGGGGTGAGGGAGCAGGGATTGCTTGGGGAAAGGGCACGCCCTCCTGCGGTGTAGTTGACAGGGGTTTGGAGGGAGGTGGAGTGGGGGATAGAGGGCTTTGGTCCTGCTCAGGCCTGCTTGGGGCAGGGAGAAGACCAGGGGCTGGGAAAGCAGGGGCTACCTGGGGTAAGGGGAGGGGGAGGATTTGGGTTTCATGATGGGCATTAAGCAGGGGCAAGGAAGGGTTTGTGCTGCGGGGGTAGGGAGGGCCCTATTGGGTGGTGGGCTGGGGTGTTGCATTCCCCCTTGGGGTTCCTGGGTTGCTGGATTGGGGTTCCCCACTCCCCTCTGGGATTGCTGAGTTGGAGGCTGAGGTTCCCTGGCTCCCTTCCCTCTCCTTGCGCCTTTTCCTTGCATCTGCTGCCCTTACTAACTCGTCTCTGGTCATGTCTCTCTGAACATATACCTCTTTGTAGTTCCTTGCATGCCTCAGTTTGCTCTTCCTTACTAGGATGTCCTCTTTGATGTCCTCGCTCTTGAATACTACCTTGATCATTCTCTTTTTGTCTCTGCTGTACTGGCCAATCCGGAAAAACTGTTCTATGTCTCGTTCAGTCCCTTCCATTCCTATCTCCTTTAATATTCCTGCCACTGCAGCTTTGTCTTTAGTCCTCGTTTCCTCCCTTGTGGAGCCTTCTTGTTCCCTGACACCTACCACTACTACAGCTCTTTTCCTTTCCATTAGCTGGCTTGTGCATCTAGCTGCCTCCTGTGAGGTTACTGCTTTCATTACAACTTCCTTGACTGTGGACATTGCTCCTGGGCTCTTGAGCATTTCAGCAAAGGTTGGGCCAATTGTAGGAGTCCCTGCCATTGCTACATCTCCTGGCACCTGGGGGTTGGTCCCCTGGGCCAGAGTCTGATGAGGGCCTGTTTTTAGGCTTTTTATTTCCTCTTGTGCTGCACTTAGTTCTGTCTGCAGCTTACATATAGTTTCCCTCAGGTCCTTCAATTCCCCACTGACTTCCTTCCATGCCTTAGCAATCATCTCCATGAATGACTCGTCCAGTCCATCTCCTCCAGCTTCATTCTGTTGTCTTACCATCCCGCTTGACCTGTGTGTGTGTGTGTGTGTGTGTGTTTACTAGTTGTGTTTTTGCGGGGGTTGAGCTTTGCTCTTTCGGCCCGCCTCTCAACTGCCAATCAACTGTTTACTAACTACTTTTTTTTTCCCCACACCACACACGTGGTGTGTGTGTGTGTGTGTGTGTGTGTGTGTGTGTGTGTGTGTGTGTGTGTGTGTGTGTGTCTGTGTGTGCGTGTGTGTTTGTGTGTGTGTGTGTCCGTGTGTGTCTTTGTGTGCGTGTGTGTGTGTGTGTGTGTGTGTGTGTGTGTGTGTGTGTGTGTGTGTGTGTGTGTGTGTGTGTGTGTGTGTGTGTGTGGGTGTGTGTGTGTGTGTTTATTGTGGGGGAGGCACGGTGGGGGATGGGGTTAACTGGTGGAGGGATGGAGGGAGAGGGAGAGGGGGAGTGAAAGGGAGAGGAGGAGTGAAGGGGAGTGAAAGGGAGGGAGAGTGAGGGAGAGAGGGAAGTAGGCAGCGAGGAAGAGAGGAAGGAGGACAATCAGGTGGGTGAGGTATGGAGGGTCAGTCCCTTGGGTGAGGGGTGAGGTTGGCGGTAGGCTGGTTTGTGCGTGTGTGTGTGTGTGTGTGTGTTTACACTGGCGTGTTATGGTGAGGAGGGGGGGGGTAGGTCTAGTCAGTGGCGGTGTAATGTAACACACAGGTGTGAGAAACTAGTACCAAGCTGAGCTACTTTTTCGTATTTTAATTAACTTATGTTCAAAGCTAATTACTATATAAAAAACACTGTACACCTTGTATGACTGACTTTGAGAGGCACTCACCTCCGAGTAAGCATCCCACAGCAAAATTAGGTGATTTATGAAGCGATGTCCGCCTTAATTGTTGACGTCCCCGCCAGAGGTCCTCCCACGTGGTGGTCCAAGCTCTTCCCTTCTCAGGCCTCTGGTGCCACCGTCTTGCCACAATCTCGTTATTTTTCAATTTTTTTTCTTATCCAACGTTATAAGAATTCACTATGTTGCGTTATCACTGCGTTGCTGTACCCTTCATACGACCAAAAACTATGTTTTGGGCTCACTGGTAAGTAAATATCCCGAGAATATTGAAGTAATTCGCAGACCGCCGTCCTACACTTGTTCCCCTGGCCGCCGTCCTACCCGTGTGTGTTATAGTAAGGTGTGGCTGTTGTGTGATAATATGGTGTGGTCTGTTAGTGTCGTAATATGGTATGGTAGCAGGGTGTGGTAATGTGGTGAGGTGGTGGTTTGAGGCAGTGTAGTGTGGTAGTGTAGTGTGGTTGTGTGTTTGTGTGGTAATATGGTGTGGTGTGGTAGTTTTGTGTGGTGGTTTGGTGTGATAGTTTTGTGTGGTGGTTTGGTGTGGTAGTTGAAGTGTGGTGGAGTAGTGTTGTAGGATGGTGTGGTAATAGTCTTGTGTGGAGTGGTGTAATGTGGGGTGTGTGGTGGTGTTTTGTGGTAGAGGTAGTGTGTGTGGTGGTGGTGTGATGTGGTAGTGGTGTATGGTGTCAGTGTAATGTGGTGTGGTAGTAGTGGTGTGCTGTTGTGAAGGTGCTGATGGTGGTAGTGGAGGTGCTGTTGGTTTTATTGGAGGTGCTGGGGGTGGTGGTGTTTGGTGGTAGTGTTCGAGGTGCTGATTGTAGAGGTGGTGGTTGTGGTTGTGGAGGTGCTGCTGGTGTTGACAGTGGAGGTGCTGGTGGTGGTGGTAGTGAAAATGCTGGTAATGATGGTAGTAGAAGTACTGTTGGTGGTGTTAGTGGAGATGCTGCTGGTGGTGGTAGTGGAGGTACTAGTGGTGGTAGTGGAGGCGCTAGTGGATGTAGTGGAGGTGGTGGTGGTAGTGGAGGTGCTGGTGGAAGTATTGAAAGTGCTTGTGGTGGTTGTGAAGGTGCTAGCTGTGGTAGTTGAATGTGCTAGTAGTTATACTGGAGGTGCGGGTGGTGGTGACAGTGAAGGTTCTGGTGATAGTGAAGGTGCTGGTAGTGGTGATAGTGAAGGTGCTGGTGGTGGTGATAGTGAAGGTGCTGGTGGTGGTGGTAGTGGGGGTGCTGGTAGTGGAAGTGAAGGTGCTGGTGGTGGTGGTAGTTGCTGTGGAAGTGATGATGGTGGTAGTGGGGCTGCTGGCAGCGTTAGTAGAAGTGCTGGTGGTCGTGGAGGTGCAGGTTGTAGTGGAGGTGCTGGTGGTAGTGGAGGTGCTGGTAGTAGTAGAGGTGCTGGTGGTAGTAGAGGTGCTGGTGGTAATAACATACGAACATAAGAACAAAGGTAACTGCAGAAAGCCTATTGGCCCATACAAGGCAGCTCCTATTTATAACCACCCAATCCCACACATAAACATGTCCAACCCACGCTTGAAACAATGGAGGGACCCCAACTCCACCACGTTACGCGGTAATTGGTTCCACAAATCAACAACCCTGTTACCGAACCAGTATTTACCCAAGTCTTTCCAAAATCTAAACTTATCCAATCTATATCCAACGTTTCGTGTTCTCTCGTCTTGATACTTTTAATACCCAATTAATATCCCATTTGTTATGTCCATTCATCCACTTGTAAACCTCTATTATGTCACCCCTAACTCTTCGCCTTTCTAATGAATGCAATTTAAGCTTTGTTAATCTTTCTTCATATGAAAGATTTCTAATTTGGGGAATTAACTTTGTCATCCTTGGAGCCGGTCGGCCGAGCGGACAGCACACTGGACTTGTGATCCTGTGATCCCGGGTTCGATTCCGGGCGCCGGCGAGAAACAATGGGCAGAGTTTCTTTCACCCTATGCCCCTGTTACCTAGCAGTAAAATAGGTACCTGGGTGTTAGTCAGCTGTCACGGGCTGCTTCCAGGGGGTGGAGGCCTGGTCGAGGACCGGGCCGCGGGGACTCTAAAGCCCCGAAATCATCTCAAGATCCTACGCTGGACACGTTCAAGTGAATTTATATCCATTCTATTGTACAGCGACCAAAACTGAACTGCATAATCCAAATGGGGCCTAACCAGAGCAAGATATAGCTGAAGAACCACACCAGGTGTCTTGTTACTAACGCTTCGATTAATAAATCCCAGTGTCCTATTTGCCTTATTACGAACATTCATGCATTGATCTTTTGGTTTTAAATTCTTACTAATCATAATTCCCAGATTCCTTTCGCAATCCGACTTCGCAATCTCAACACCATCAAGCTCGTATCTTGTAACCCTATCATCATTACCTAGCCTCAGAACTTTACATTTATCAGCATTAAACTAATGGAGGTGCTGTTGGTGGTGGTGCTGGTAGTGAAGGTGGTGGTAGTGGAGGAAGGAGTCGTGGTGGACGAAGGTTGTTGATGATTCTGGTGGTTGGTGATACTGGTGATTGATGGTAGTGGGGGGTTGATGGTTATTGTGGTAGATTGTTGTGGTTGATGGAAGAGGTGGTTGATGGAAGTGATGGTTGATAGAAGCGGTGGTTGACGGAAGTAGTGGTTGATTTTAAGTGTTTTGATGGTAGTCGAGGTTGAAGGTAGTGGTGGTTGGTGGTGATTTTTAGTTTAGGATGATGGTAGTGGTAGTAGATGGTGATAGTGGTTGATGATCATTGTGGTTGAGGATTGTGGTGGTTGATGGTGGTGGTGGATGATGATTATGGTGGTTGGTGACTGTGGTGGTTGATATCATGATGGTTAAATTAATATAAGTGGTGGTAAATGGACGTGGTAGTTGATGGTAGTGGTGGTTGATAGTTTTGGTGGTTGATGATTATAGTGGTTGATAGAAGTTGTGGTAAATGGTCGAGGTAGTTGATGGTTGTGGCGGTTGATGGCTGTGGTGGTTGATGGATGTGGTTGGTGGTAGTTGTGGATGGTGGTAGTGGTGGTTGATGTGTAACAGTAGAACTGTAATACAGAAGACCATAGATATAATATGAAATGTTGTAGTTCACAGGAAGAGAGGATACAGCCTTTGTAAAGTTGGTATTGAGTTGTTAGTTGACCTGACTGGCTATGGAGGGTCATCTCTCCCGAGGCAATTGAATTCATATGTTGAATACAGCAGCGCCTCAGCGACCCCTGTGTCGAGTCATCAAACTAGGAAAATAATTCATGTATTAAACAATTAGTAGGAAGAATCAATCGTGTTTAAGTACTTATGTTAAAATTAACGTCAATTGAGAATAAAGAATAAGTTTTGCATGTTATCAAAGAAGCAACTGACGTCAGTAAGAATATGAATATGTGTAAGAAGTATCTCGTACATGAAAAATAAGTACCTCCCAGCCTGCTTGTTAATTCATGAAAATTAGTGAAATGTATTATAGAGTGCTTGTGGGTTGGTGGTGTTGTTGTCGTTGATCCCTCTCTACGGACAACCCAACCCACAACTCGGTAGAGCGCTTATACCTCACTAGGAGATCACCCTTGGCGCTTCTGGCTCTTGGAGAGGGGCTCAACATCACACGTTTAGAGGATGCAGCTCCAACACTTAGCCTCGTTGTCACGTGCACACACCCACTCGAGCCGCTGTGACTCCCCACTCTCTCCTTATGAGATATGATCTCCTCAATCCCCTTTTGACTTATTAGTATTACCTTCTACCCTGTCCACAGCAGTGGTTCTTGGTTCTTTCTCTCTCTCTCTCTTCTTCTGTACTATTTCATGGGAAGCCTCACTAGGACAAGGGCAAACACCAGTAAATTGGAATACATTGAAGGTGAATATACCTTTGCCAAGTTCTCCAGTAAATCCCTTAAATCCTCCCTGACTATCGGTGCCATCTATAGATTTCCTAATACCAACATAGCTTTATTCTCTGACAATGTAAGGAATCTTATCATAAATAACAATCTCAACAAAAATCACATTATTCTGGGAAGTGATTTCAATATTGACCTGGGTCTTCAAAACAACCCTCAAGTTGACTATTTCCGTAACAGCATGCACTCCTGTATGCTAATCCTCACAATCACCAAGCCCACCCGAGTCACTCAAACATCTGCCACTACGCTGGATCACCTATGGACTAATATAACAGCTCCCCTTACATCTGGGGTAATTTATGACAGAACAACTGACCACTATCCTACCTTCTTCATAGCAAACATGGACACATCACCACCAGAAACCAAAAAACTTTCATTCAGGCTACATAGTGAATCAGCTTTAGGCAATCTCTCTAATGCACTTCACAATATTAACTGGGAATCTGAATTTAATAATTCACAGGATATAAACTCATCAACTAACCTCTTTCTCTCCAAAACTCTAAGCCTCTACAACACTCACTGTCCCCTCCTTACCAAACAAGTAACTGATAAAAGAAAAAATAACCCGTGGCTCACAAGTGGCATCATTAAATCAATCAACAAAAAACATGAATACGAAAAGAAATTTAGGAGTGGCCTAAATTCAATGGAAGTAGTTAAAAGGTACTCATCAGTGCTTACCAGTATCATAAGAAAAGCAAAACTTTCATATTATGAGACTAGATTCAAAGAAGCAAAAGGCAACATGAAAAGCACATGGAATACCATCTCTAACATCCTGGGAACTAAACAACACTCCCACAACCAGATAACACTCTCTAAGGATGGCCTTACACTGTCATCTGACTTAGAAATGGCGAATGAATTTAATAGCTTCTTTTCATCGATTGGTGCTAACCTTGCAAGTAAAATCCCTCAGACTCAGACACATATCAACACATATCTCTCAGACAGCTATCCAAACTCTCTTCTCCTCTCACCAGTCAGCCCGTCAGATGTTGTGTCCATCATACACTCACTAAAAACCAAAGCTGGGAACATCAGTGAAATCCCATCCGTTGTATACAAGATCGCCTCCCATGCCCTTGCACCACCTATAGCTCTGCTGTTCAACAAATCCCTTGAGTGTCATACCTTTATTGATATCCTTAAAAACGCAAGAGTAACGCCAGTTCATAAAGGAGGTAATCCGTCAGACATAAACAACTACAGACCAATATCGAACCTACCCATACTATCAAAAATATTTGAAAAAATTATCTACAAACAGCTCTACTCCTATCTCGTAAAATTCGACATTCTTAGCCCCTGTCAGTTTGGCTTCCGCTCTCAAAAGAGTACCAACGATGCAATTATTAGTCTCCTTGATATAATTTACTCTGCCCTTGACAAAAATGAGTTTCCAATTGGACTCTTCATTGACCTGAGAAAGGCCTTTGATACTGTTAATCACGATTACCTCTTATGTAAACTCCATCATTATGGAATCCGAGGCCATGCACTGGACTATATCCAATCCTATCTTAGTGATAGACACCAATGTGTAGCCATCAATAATATAATCTCTCCCATTCTACCAATAGCCGTTGGAGTGCCTCAGGGCAGCATCTTGGGACCCCTACTATTTCTTATATACATTAATGATCTGCCTAATGTCTCCAACATTCTGAAACCTATTTTGTTTGCTGATGATACTACCCTCATTTACTCCAACCCCAACCCACATACACTAAATGATGTTGTTAATAATGAACTAAAAAAAGTCCACTTATGGATGTCAACCAACAAACTAACACTTAACATAGAAAAGACCTACTACATCCTATTTGGAAGCAAATCTACAAATGCAATTCAGCTTCAGATTGACAATGTAAACATTAGCAATAAAAATGATGGAAAGTTTCTTGGCATATTCCTAGACAAGAGACTCAACTTCAGTACCTACATACAACACATAACTAAGAAAGTCTCTAAAACAGTTGGTATACTCTCCAAAATCAGATATTATGTTCCTAACTCTGCTCTCATCTTTCTATATTATGCACTAATCTATCCCTATCTCAACTATGGTATCTGTGCATGGGGTTCAACCACTGCAAACCACCTCAAGTCCATCATCACCCAGCAAAAATCTGCTATCAGAATAATATCAAATTCTGCTTTCAGACAACACACAGCCCCCTTGTTTAACTCCCTAAACATGCTAAACATAATCTCACTCCACAAATTCTCTTGTGTCAACTACATTTACAAAACCCTGTTCTTAAATGCAAATCCTTGTCTGAAACTCTTCCTGGACAGATGTAATAGGACCCATTATCACCACACCAGAAATAAATATCTCTTCAATATCCCCAGAGTTAAACTTAATTTGTGTAAACACTCTATGCAAATAAAGGGACCCAGTTTATGGAACTCACTCCCTACTGAATTGAAAAGCTGTCCAACTTTTACATCATTCAAAATCAATACTAAAAAGTACCTAATTTCATCTTCATAGTTTTTCTCTTTTGCCTTAAAATTGCACTGTATCTATTGCTACCCAATCTCCCAACCTTTTAGTTCCCATTTGAACATCTTTACCATTAAGATCATTGCTGTTTTCTTATATGTGCTGCCAATCTATTGTATGGTGTTTATAAATCTTGTTTATCTGTATCTTTTGCTACCCAGTCTCCCAATCTTTATGTACCCATTCTGAACATCTTTACCATTGTGATCATTGCTGTCTTATATGTGCTGTCAATCTGCTGTATGGTGTCTATTAATCTTGTTTAAATTACTAATCAAGCTGTCAATGTAATCAATCAGAGTTTTAATATAACAATGTGCTTTAATATACTTACTTATCTCTCTCGTCTCATTTTTCTCTTGTAATGTATCTTTCATTTATCAATTCTGATTGAAATTACCTACTTAAAATTATCTGCTAGATTAAGGACCTGCCCGAAACGCTGCGCGTACTAGTGGCTTTACAAGAATGTAATTACTGTACTATCCAATGTATTCTCACAAACCCAATGTACCTTCTTGTATATATATAAATAAAAATAAAATAAAAATAAAATAAACATTTACTGGACAAAGCACATACACAGTACATACACACATATAATAATAATGAATCCTATACTCAATACTATTACAATCAGGTTGCTCTCCAACGCCATCAGAACTCTATTATCAGTTTACCGAGTGGTATCCTATCTTCTGATTCACCACCTGATGCTATCCACCTTCTCAAGTAGATCAAGTCTACATACACTGTTGCACTATCAACAAGAGGAATATATATATATATATATATATATATATATATATATATATATATATATATATATATATATGTCGTACCTAGTACCCAGAACTCACTTCTCAGCCTACTATTCAAGGCCCGATTTGCCTAATAAGCCAAGTTTTCCTGAATTAATATATTTACTATAATATTTTTCTTATGAAATGATAAAGCAACCCTTTTCTCTATGTATGAGGTCAATTTTTTTTTATTGGAGTTAAAATTAACGTAGATATATGACCGAACCTAACCAACCCTACCTAACCTAACCTAACCTATATTTATAGGTAAGGTTAGGTTAGGTAGCCAAAAAAAGCTAGGTTAGGTTAGGTTAGGTAGGTTAGGTAGACGAAAAAACATTAATTCATGAAAACTTGGCTTATTAGGCAAATCGGGCCTTGAATAGTAGGCTGAGAAGTGCGTTCTGGCTATTAGGTACGACATATATATATATATATATATATATATATATATGTCGTACCTAGTAGCCAGAACGCACTTCTCAGCCTACTATGCAAGGCCCGATTTGCCTAATAAGCCAAGTTTTCATGAATTAATTGTTTTTCGACTACCTAACCTACCTAACCTAACCTAACCTATAAAGATAGGTTAGGTTAGGTTAGGTAGGGTTGGTTAGGTTAGGTTAGGTTAGGTTAGGTTAGGTAGGGTTGGTTAGGTTTGGTCATATATCTACGTTAATTTTAACTCCAATAAAAAAAAATTGACCTCATACATAATGAAATTGGTAGCTTTATCATTTCATAAGAAAAAATTTAGAGAAAATATATTAATTCAGGAAAACTTGGCTAATTAGGCAAATCGGGCCTTGCATAGTAGGCTGAGAAGTGCGTTCTGGCTACTAGGTACGACATATATATATATATATATATATATATATATATATATATATATATATATATATATATATATATATATATATATATATATATATATATATATATATATATATATATGCGGAAAAACCACAGAGAAATATGAAATGAGGTGAACGTTTCGGCTTTGTTAAAGCCTTTGTTAAAGTCTGGTGTTGACAAAGGCTTTAACAAAGCCGAAACGTTCACCTCATTTCATATTTCTCTGTGGTTTTTCCGCATAAAATGATCAGTGTTTTGTGATCGTCAATTGCATATATATATATATATATATATATATATATATATATATATATATATATATATATATATGTCGTACCTAATAGCCAGAACTCACTTTTCAGCCTACTATTCAAGGCCCGATTTGCCTAATAAGCCAAGTTTTCCTGAATTAATATATTTACTATAATTTTTTTCTTATGAAATGATAAAGCAACCCTTTTCTCTATGTATGAGGTCAATTTTTTTTTATTGGAGTTAAAATTAACGTAGATATATGACCGAACCTAACCAACCCTACCTAACCTAACCTAACCTATATTTATAGGTAAGGTTAGGTTAGGTAGCCAAAAAAAGCTAGGTTAGGTTAGGTTAGGTAGGTTAGGTAGACGAAAAAACATTAATTCATGAAAACTTGGCTTATTAGGCAAATCGGGCCTTGAATAGTAGGCTGAGAAGTGCGTTCTGGCTATTAGGTACGACATATATATATATATATATATATATATATATATATATATATATATATATATATATATATATATATATATATATATAAATGTGTACAATGAAAATCAGCATGTGAATGCAATAACATATATCAGTATAAATGTTCCTTGATACACAACAATGATCAATCGATCACTCTATCAGTCCTCGAACACATACATCTGTAGGTAATCCAGCCTACGACTGCAACTCTAAACTTCAGTATAAAACACTCCTTGACATAAGGATGCAAACACTCACTCACCTCTCACTGCGTCTTGCACGCTAATGACAACCAAACACTATCAACTCCCTACAAGTAATCCACCAGAACTTCCCTTCCACCTCTGGAAGTTCACTACCCTGATATCTTTAGGTTCTTCCGGGCTTCACTACCAGGATCCTCTGCAGCTCCTCCAGGCTGCTACCATGAAGTTTTCTTGAGCAACTACGGTGCTTCACCCTTCTGCTAGGGTCCTCCACAGCTCTCCTGGCTGCTACACCATGAAGTTCTCTCGAGCAACTATGGTGCTTCACCACCTCTACAGAAGCACGTGACACTCCTCTTCACTGTTTTTCCTCACAGCTCGAGGTCCTCTGCTCCACTACCTTGGAGTCTCATCAACTACTTCATCTGTGCTGGCTTCTAAGTTCTCAGCAACTTCTTCCCCAAAGACAAACCTACAACCCATCGACACTCCAATAAAAATGTTTCCCCTTCAACACATAAACAAAAATAATCACACAATATGTTTGCCTCAAACCTCTATCTGTCCTCTACATACAGTGAGAGTGGACTCCCCCGTTTTGGGCGGGTCCATACTCCACCTCGACCGGTGGGCCTCACTCACTCCGGGAGGGGCCTTTGCCGTTGGGAGCGCTCAGAGGGGACGGACGTCGCTCCGTGTTCCTCCCTCTCCACTCTCTTATTTTAGGCTTTCTGCCTTATCAAAACATGCCTAACTTATCAATAAACGTTGCAACTGTCGCTGGGCACACGACCAACTACAAACAATCACTATGAACTGGCGTACATCGTGCTTACCACAGATTGTCTAGTCGAGGGCGCTCCTCCCTCTGACGAAGCTTGGTCAGGGCGCTGCCACGGCCCACGATAATGCCTCTGGGCGGTTTAATAAACACTTCTCATCGCCCGGGACTTGAGACCACATGTCCCCAGCTCGATTCCACAGCTGGTACGTCTGCACACTTCTCTTCTCTTCGAGATATATCACTAGGGGTTCCCTTCTGACGGGAGCTCAACGGAGCGCGGCTTTCCCCTGCGATTTCTGGCCTCAAGTAGGGTCAAAGCCCTCCAGAAACGAGCCTCACGCCTCCAGCAAAATGTCCACATCTCCTAGCCAGTCATTTATCTGTTTTCTTCTTCATTGCCCATAATCTTAAATTGTTATATATATCCAAGCAACTATTTTACATATGTGTTATCACCTCAATATTTGCTAGACATTCTAATAAGGTCAGGCTTGATGAATAACTCTCAAGGAGGGAGACTCGTTTCTCCTGCAGGCTGAGATCATAACAAATGCAAGTGCTATATAATATTGTAATTAGCCTAGGCCGAGTATCTAGATAATTCCCAACTGTTTTGAAATATTGTCACCTTCAGTGACGAGTACAGGATTTTAGTAATTTTCTTTAAAGATTAATCTGGCAACTAGCCTAGGTCAGTCTCAGCTTGAGAGAGCAGGAAAAGGTCAGTGTGGACTGGACGGCAACTGGAGGTAGTACTGCACCTCCTGCAGCCAAAGCAGACCATCTAGGCCTGGCTGTGGTATTTAGTGTCGGAGTTATTGCAGTTGTTTAGTCCACATTATTTATTATAGTTAATTACCAATTGCCTCAGTTAGGAAAATATTCAGTTAGGAAGTGTTCAGATAGGGTGTATTAATTTTTATTTTATTTTGTAATCTCTGATTTAATCAATTTTGTTTAGAATTTTATGGTGTTTAGTGAAATTTCCCTAACGTTTAACATTGTTATTGGGCTCAAGCCCATGCTTGAGACTACGCACCCTCTGCAAGCCTGCAAACAGTTAATTAATACACCAGATAATCCCTTTGTTCTCTGATTTAATTTCACACTTAACCTAAATCTTATTCCTCCTTTTAGATTACCTGGAAATCCATTTTCGGGGTGTATGCCTAATAGGCAGTACCCTGCTTCCCCGTCAATTGGGGGACTTACTCAGTGGGTAGAAGATAGCAAGTGGTGGTGGCATAAGTCAGAGCTTGCAGTGTAGCCTCGAAAGGTACAGTATCCTCGAGCCATGATATCTAAATGATCAAAGGTTTAGATCTCGAGGAATGGTACTGAAGGTTACACAGCAGAACTCTGGTCTGTAGATTTACTTAATAACGACCAGCATTTAACTAGTGAGTGAGGTTAAAGGCTGGCCCCCGTTACAGATGGTTATTGTGGTTGATGATTGTGGTTGGTGGTAGTGGTTCTTATGGTTCGTTGTTGATGGTAGTTGTTGGTGGCATTTGTGGTTGATGATTGTGGTTGGTGGTAGTGGTTCTTATGGTTCGTTGCTGATGGTTGTAGTTGGTGGAATTTGTGGTTGATGGTTGTGATTAGTGGCAGTCATGGTTATGGTTGGTGGTAGTGGTGATTGATGTTGATGTCGTTGCTGGTAATGGTGATTGATGATGTGGTGGTTGGTGGTAGTGGTTGCTGATGGCAATGGTGGTTGTGGTTGGTGGTAGTGGTTGCTGATGGCAATGGTGGTTGTGGTTGGTGGTAGTGGTTGCTGATGGCAATGGTGGTTGTGGTTGGTGGTAGTGGTTGCTGATGGCAATGGTGGTTGTGGTTGGTGGTAGTGGTTGCTGATGGCAATGGTGCTTGTGGCTGGTGGCAGTAGTATTAGTGGCAGTGGTGGTATTAGTGGATGATGGTAGAGGTTGATGGTAATAGCTCATGGTAGTGATTGTTGGTCTTGATATTTGATAGTTGTGGTGTGGTAGTAATGGTATAGTGGTGGTTTGGTGTGGAAATTTGGTGCAGTGGTGTGGTAGTGTAGTGGGTCGTGTAGTAATTACAGTGTGGTAGTTGTGTGTTAGTAGTAGGGTACTAGTTATGGTGGTGGTTAAAGTGTGTGTTGAGGTAGTATAGTGGTGATGTGGTAGTGGCAGTGGTGGTGTGGTGGAAGTTTTGTGGAAAAGTGTGTTAACGGTGGTGTGATAGTGGTAGTGTAGTAATATAGTGTGGTGGCATGGTAGTGTGGTTTGTTAGTGTGGTGGGGTAGTGTTTTGTGGAGGCGTTTTGTCGTGGTATAGTGTGGTAGTGTTGTGTGGAAGTGTGGTGTGATATTGTGCCCCTGTTGTGTGGTAATATTGTGTGGTGTGGTGGTGTGGTGCGGTAATGTCGTGTAGTAATCTGGTGTGGTTGTGTGGTGTGAGAGTGTGATTAATATGGTGTGGTGATGTGGTATGTGGTGTGGTAGTGTTGTGTGGTAGTGTGGTGAGGCAGTGTGGTGAGATAGTAGTGGTGTGTGGTGAGGTAGTAGTGGTGCATGGTATAGTGTGGTAGTTTGAGGTAGTGGTGTGGTGTGGTAATATGTGTGGTTATGTGGCCGTGTGTGTGTGGTGGTGTGGTGTGGTAGTTTACTCACCTAGTTGTACTCACCTAGTTGTGCTTGCGGGGGTTGAGCTCTGGCTCTTTGGTGCCGCCACTCAACTGTCAATCAACTGATGTACAGGTACCTGAGCCTACTGGGCTTTATCATATCTACATTTTAAACTGCGTATGGAGTCAGCCTCCACCACATCACTGCCTAATGCATTCCATCTGTTAACTACTCTGACACTGAAAAAGTTCTTTCTAACGTCTCTGTGGCTCATTTGGGTACTCAGTTTCCACCTGTGTCCCCTGTATGTGTGATAGTGTGTGTGGTGTTGTGTATGTGGTAGTGTGTGTGGTGTGTCACTCTACCACCACTTCTAAAACCACCCACACTACCACCACTTCCTCTACCACCATTCCCTCTACCACCACCCACACTACCACCATTCCCTCTACCACCACCCACACTACCACCATTCCCCTCTTCCACCCCTCCTTCCACCACCACTTTACCTTGTTGTTACCTTGCGATGATTCCAGGGATTAACGTCCTCGTGGCCCGGTGTTTGACCAGGCCTCATCGTTGCTGTACTGGTCAAACAGGCTGTTGGACGCGGATGCTCGCAGCCTGACATATGAATCACAGCCAGGTTGATGAGGTATGTGTTGGAGGTATTTATCAAGTTCTCTCCTGAACACTGTGAGGGGACGACGAGTTATACCCCATATGTGTAGTGGAAGAGTGTTGAAAAGTCTTGGGGCCCCTGATGTTGATAGAGTTCGTTCTCAAAACATCTATTGCACTTCTACTTTTCGACGGGTTTTCTGCGCATCCTGCCATGTCTTCTGGTCTCATGTGGTGTCATTTCTGGGTGCAGGTTTGGGACCAGCCCCTCTAGTATTTTCCACGAGTCAATTAATATGTATCTCTTCCGTCTGCACTGAAGAGGATATAGATTTAGGGATTTTAGTCGGTCCCAATAGTTAAGAAGTATTACTGAGTCACCACACCCTCCTCCACCACTCCCTCTACCACAACTTCCTCTCCCCATCACTCTCTCTTCCTCCATTCCTTCTACCTCCACTCCCTCTACTACCACTCCCTCTACAACCATTGCCTCTACTACCACTCAGTCTACCACCACCCTCACTACAACCACTTCTACCACCACTCCGTATTCCACCAAACACACACTATCACCACTGTTCCTACCACCACTCCTCTTACTACCACAACTCCCTCTACCATAACACACACTACCACAACTCAGTCTATCACCACTCCTTTTACCGCCACTCTCTCTACCACCACTCCCTCTGACACAATTCCCTCTACCACCACTCACACTACCACCACCCACTCTACCACCGCTCCCTCTACCACCACTCCCTCTACCACCACCTCCAACAATACCACCACTCCCTCCACCACCACTCCGTCTACCTCAACTCCTTCTACCACCACTCCCTCTAAAACCACCCACACTACCAAAACTCCCTCTACCATCACTCCCTCTACCACCACTCACACTACCACCAACTCTACCACCACCAACTCTACCACCACTCCCTCTACCACCACTCCCTCTATCACCACCTTCACTACCACCACTCCCTCCTCACCTACTCCCTCTACCACAACTACTTCTATTACCGTTTCTACCACCACTAAAACTTCTCTCACTCCCTCTTCCACCATCCACAATACCACAAACCACACTATCACCACCCCATCTACCTTCGCTCCCTCTACCACCACTTTCCTCAACCATTACCCACACTACCAGCACTCCCTATACAATCACTCCCTCTACCACCATCACCACTACCACTACTCCCTTTACTACCACTCCGTCTTCCACCACTCCCTCTACTACCACTTCCTCCAACACCATTCCCTCTACCACCACCCACACTACCACCACCCACTCTACCACCGCTCTCTCTACCACCACTCCCTCGACCACCACTCTCTACCACCAACACTACCACCACTTCCTCTACAACTATCAACACAACCATCCCTCCCTCTGCCACCACTCCCTCAGTCACCACTCACTTAACCACCACACCTTCTACCACCACCACCAACACTACCAACACTCCCTCTACCACCACTCCCTCTACCACCACGCACACTTCCACCACCCTCTCTGCCACCACCCGCACTACCACCACTTCCTCTACCACAACTCCCACTACATCCACCTAAACTACCACCACCTACACTACCACCACTTCCTTCACCACTACTTCTTCTAATGCCACTTCCTCTACCACCGGTCGGGGAGCCGGTCGGCCGAGCGGACAGAACACTGGACTTGTGATGAACACTGTGGTCCTGGGTTCGATCCCAGGCGCCGGCGAGAAACAATGGGCAGAGTTTCTTTCACCCTATTCCCCTGTTACCTAGCAGTAAAATAGGTACCTGGGTGTTAGTCAGCTGTCACGGGCTGCTTCCTGGGGGTGGAGGCCTGGTCGAGGACCGGGCCGCGGGGACACTAAAGCCCCGAAATCATCTCAAGATAACCTCAAGATAACCACCACTCTGCCTCGATTCATTCTACTACCACCCACACTACCACCTTCCACACTCCTTCTCTCTACTACCACTCCCTCTATTTCCAGTCCCCTAGCATCACCAACACTACCACCACTTTGTCTATTACCAATCCTTCTACCACCATCCACACCACCATCACTACCTCCACCAACGGTTCCTCTCCTACCACTCCATCTACCTCCACTCTTTCTATCACCACCCACTCTACCACAAGTCCCTCTGCCACCGCTCCTTCTACCACCGCTCCTTCTACCACCACTCCCTCTACCAATACCCACACTTCCACAACTTCTTTTACCACCACCAACACTACCAATACTACTTCTACCACAACTCCATCTGCCTCGACTCCTTCTACCACCACTCCCTCAACCACCACTCTCTCTACCACCACTCACTCTTCAAACACTCCCTCTACCACTACTCCCTCTACCACCACTCCCTCTACCAACACTTCCTCTACCACCCCCCGCACTTCCACCACCATCTCTATTCCCACTCTCTACCACCACTCCCTCTACACAACTCCCTCTACGACCACTCCCTCTACCACCACCCCCCGCACTTCCACCACCATCTCTATCACCACTCTCTACCACCACTCGCTCTAAAACCACCCACACTTCAACCACTCCCTCTACCACAACTCCCTCTACCACCACCCCTACTACCACTACTCCCTCGACCACCAGTTCCTCTAATACTACTACTTCTATCACCAACCACACTACCAACACCCAATCTACCACAACTCCTTCTACCACCACTCCATCTACCAGCACTCCCTCTACCACCACTCCCTCTACCACAATTCCCTTTACCGCAACCCACACTACCACCACTCCTTGTACCACCAGTCCTTCTTCCACCTCTCTCTCTCTACCACCATCAACTCTACCATCACTCCTTCCACCACCTCTCCCTCCACCACTAGTCCTTCTACTACCACCAACACTACCACCTCTCCATCTACCACCAGTCCTTCTACTACCACTATCTCTACAACCACTCACACTACCTCCACCCTCTCTTTCACCACTCCCTCTACCACCACTAACACTACCAACACTTCTTCTACGACCACTTCATCTACAACGACTCCTTCTACCAACACTCCCTCAACCACAACCCACACTACCACCAATTTCTCTACTACCACTCCATCTACCACCACCCCCTCTACCACTTCCCTTTTTACAACCACTCCCTCTACTTCCACTAAACTACCACCACTTCCTCTACCACATCTCCCTCTACCACCACTCTCTCTTCCACCACCCACACTACCAATACTTTATCTACCACCACTCCATCTGCTACCAGCAATATTACAACCACTCACTTTACTGCCACTCCATCTACCACAACTTCATCAACCACCACTACATCTACTGCCCCTCCATCTACTTACATACCATCTACCAACACTCCTCCCCAGCAAACACAAAACGTTGTGGAAACCTTTATCAAAGTTTCATCATGGTTGTGGGGAGAGATAAGTTTCATGTGTGGTTCAACAAGCACATGTGCAACCTTTAACACAAGAATGGTTAAAGTATTTCTTAATGTAATATAGCAAATACTGCCTTTTCTTACACTAGTTTCACCTTTATTTATTAAAAAAATATTTCGTTTATGTTTAAATATTAAATTTATGTGCATTATACATATAAATTGTGAATGCTGTGACTTAGTTGTATGATAGGTGTGTGAAACATTTACTTTTTATTATGATCTTGCTAAAAATTGTTTTTATATTGTTTGCTATATATTTTTATATTGTTTGTATAAAATTGTTTGCTAAATGATGTATTCAGTAATACTGTTTTTATGTTTAAATTATATTTTGGTCCTTTATTCATAATACATCAACATAAATGGAAAATGCTGCTGCATAGATGTATTAAGGACACACGCAACATTTAATCTACCATTTTTTCGAATAAAAAATTAGAGTGCATCAAAATACCTCTTTATCATATGCATCTGTATTATAGTAGATTTTACATTAAATATTACTGAAGTACAAATAGGTGAGTACAACTAGGTAAGTACAACTATATGAGTGAAACTAGGAGAGTACATGTTGCTAGGTGAGTACCCCTTAGTGAACACTGCTAGATGAATACAAGTAGGTGAGTACAAATACATGAGAACAACTAAGAGAGTACATGTAGGTGAGTACAACTTGGTGAACATTACTAGATGAATACAAGAAGGTGAGTACAACTAAATGAGAACAATTAGGGGAGTGCATGTAGGTGAGTACAACTTGGTGAACATTGCTAGATGAATACAAGAAGGTGAGTACAACAAAATGAGAACAACTAGGGGAGTGCATGTAGGTGAGTACAACTTAGTGAGCACTGTTAGGTGAATACACGTATATGAGTACAACTTGGTGAGCACTGTTAGGTGAATACAAGTAGGTGAGTACAACTTGGTGAGCACTGTTAGGTGAATACAAGTAGGTGAGTAACCTACTCACTCATAAGACGAGAGCAACTAGTGTACTGTACAATGTCAGTTTAACAGACACAATAGTCCACACTAGCATGGTGTACAATGCCAGTTTAACAGACACAATAGTCTCCACAAGCATGGTGTACAATGCCAGTTTAACAGACACAATAGTCCCCACTAGCATGGTGTACAATGCCAGTTTAACAGACACAATAGTCCACACTAGCATGGTGTACAATGTCAGTTTAACAGACACAATAGTCTCCACTAGCATGGTGTACAATGCCAGTTTAACAGACACAATAGTCTCCACTAGCATGGTGTACAATGCCAGTTTAACAGACACAATAGTCTCCACTAGCATGGTGTACAATGTCAGTTTAACAGACACAATAGTCTCCACTAGCATGGTGTACAATGCCAGTTTAACAGACACAATAGTCCCCACTAGCATGGTGTACAATGTCAGTTTAACAGACACAATAGTCTCCACTAGCATGGTGTACAATGCCAGTTTAACAGACACAATAGTCCCCACTAGCATGGTGTACAATGCCAGTTTAACAGACACAATAGTCTCCACTAGCATGGTGTACAATGCCAGTACAACAGACACACTAGTCCCCACTAGCATGGTGTACAATGCCAGTTTAACAGACACAATAGTCTCCACTAGCATGGTGTACAATGCCAGTTTAACAGACACAATAGTCCCCACTAGCATGGAGTACATTGCCAGTTTAACAGACACAATAGTCCCCACTAGCATGGTGTACAATGTCAGTTTAACAGACACAATAGTCTCCACTAGCATGGTGTACAATGCCAGTTTAACAGACACAATAGTCCCCACTAGCATGGAGTACATTGCCAGTTTAACAGACACAATAGTCCACACTAGCATGGTGTACAATAACAGTACAACTGACACACTAGTCCTCACACAACACACTGTGTGTGGTGTGTGTGAGTGTAGCTGGCTGAGGGTGTAGTCGTGTGACTGAAGCTGGTTGAGCGTGAAGTCGTGTGTGGGTGTAGTCATGTGTGGGTGTAGTCGTGTGTGGGTGTAGTCGTGTTTGGGTGTAGTCGTGTGTAGGTGTAGTTGTGTGTGGGTGAAGTCGTGTGTAGGTGTAGTCGTGTGTGGGTGTAGCTGATCGAGGGTGTAGCAATGTGGGGGTGTAGTCGTGTGTGGGTGTCGTCATGTGTGGGGTGTAGCCGGGTGTGAGTGTAGCTAGTTGAGGGTGTAGCTGGTTGAGGGTGTAGTCATGTGTGGGTGTAGCCGGGTGAAGGTGTAGTCATGTGTGGGTGTGTAGCCGGGTGTGAGTGTAGCAGGTTGAGGGTGTAGCTGGTTGAGGGTGTAGCCGGTTGAGGGTGTAGCAGGTTGAGGGTGTAGCAGGTTGAGGGTGTAGCCGGTTGAGGGTGTAGCCGGTTGAGGGTGTAGCAGGTTGAGGGTGTAGCAGGTTGAGGGTGTAGCTGGTTGAGGGTGTAGCCGGTTGAGGGTGTAGCCGGTTGAGGGTGTAGCAGGTTGAGGGTGTAGCAGGTTGAGGGTGTAGCTGGTTGAGGGTGTAGCCGGTTGAGGGTGTAGCAGGTTGAGGGTGTAGCCGGTTGAGGGTGTAGCAGGTTGAGTGTGTAGCAGGTTGAGGGTGTAGCTGGTTGAGGGTGTAGCCGGTTGAGGGTGTAGCAGGTTGAGGGTGTAGCCGGTTGAGGGTGTAGCAGGTTGAGTGTGTAGCCGGTTGAGGGTGTAGCCGGTTGAGGGTGTAGCAGGTTGAAGGTGTAGCCTGTTGAGGGTGTAGCAGGTTGAGGGTGTAGCCGGTTGAGGGTGTAGCCGGTTGAGGGTGTAGCTGGTTGAGTGTGTAGCCGGTTGAGGGTGTAGCAGGTTGAGGGTGTTGCCGGTTGAGGGTGTAGACAGTTGAGGGTGTAGCTGGTTAAGTGTGTAGCTAGGTGTGAGTGTAGCCGGTTGAGAGTGTAACCGATTGAGGGTTTAGTAGGTTGAAGGTGTTGTCGGTTGAGAGTGTAGCCACTTGCGGGTGTAGCTGGTTGAATGTGTATCCGGTTGAGGGTGTAGCAGGTTGAGGGTGTAGCAGGTTGAGAGTGTAGCAGGTTGAGGGTGTAGCAGGTTGAGAGTGTAGCAGGTTGAGGGTGTTGCTGGTTGAGTGTGTATCCGGTTGAGGGTGTAGTCGGGTGACGGTGTAGCCGGGTGAAAGTGTAGCAGGTTGAGGGTGTAGCCGGTTGAGGGTGTATCAGGTTGAGGGTTTAGTAGGTTGAGGGTGTTGCCGGTTGAGGGTGTAGCCCGTTGAGGGTGTAGCCGGCTGAGGGTGTAGCTGGTTGAGGGTGTAGCTGGTTGAGGGTGTAGCCGGTTGAGGGTTTGCAGGTTGAGGATGTAATTATGTGTGGGTGTAGCCGGTTGTGAGTGTGGCCGGGTGAGGGTGTAGCGGGTGTGTGCAGACGAGTACAGCCATAAAGATTATAAGGCTTGGTGAACTGTCACAGGATGCGGTCAAATCGTCAGTGTTTCCATCCAATGCAATATTTTGGTTTATTAATATATATATAAATAATATATTTGTTCCAACTTATATTACAAGACTGCAAGGAAAATAGTTATTACACAGTTTAAAATGATTATCTTGCTATAAATTGCTTATGTTGGTTTTGAAATTAAAATAAATATGTACATTAAAATGTCAGGCGAGCAAAACCACCCAACACCCCCTCTCAACACCAAACCACCCAACACCCCCTCTCAACACCACACCACCCAACACCCCCTCTCAACACCACACCACCCAACACCCCCTCTCAACACCACACCACCCAACACCCCTTCTCAACACCACACCACCCAACACCCCCCTCTCACCACCACACTACCGAACACCCCTTCTCACCACCACACCACCAACACCAAACCACCCAACACCCCCTCTCAACACCACACCACCAACACCAAACCACCCAACACCCCCTCTCAACACCACACCACCAAACCACCCAACACCCCCTCTCAACACCAAACCACCAACACCACACCACCCAACACCCCCTCTCAACGCCACACCACCCAGCACCCCCTCTCAACACCACACCACCCAACACCCCCTCTCAACACCACACCACCCAACACCCCTTCTCAACACCACACCACCCAACACCCCCTCTCAACACCACACCACCAACACCCGCTCTCTCAACACAACACCACCCAACATCCCCCTCTCAACACCACACCACCCAACATCCCCTCTCAACACCACACCACCCAACACCCCCTCTCAACACCACACCACCCAACACCCCCTCTCAACACCACACCACCCAACACCCCCCTCTCACCACCACACTACCGAACACCCCTTCTCACCACCACACCACCAACACCAAACCACCCAACACCCCCTCTCAACACCACACCACCAACACCAAACCACCCAACACCCCCTCTCAACACCACACCACCAAACCACCCAACACCCCCTCTCAACACCAAACCACCAACACCACACCACCCAACACCCCCTCTCAACGCCACACCACCCAACACCCCCTCTCAACGCCACACCACCCAACACCCCCTCTCAACACCACACCACCAACATCCGCTCTCTCAACACAACACCACCCAACATCCCCCTCTCAACGCCACACCACCCAACACCCCCTCTCAACACCACACCACCCAACACCCCCTCTCAACACCACACCACCCAACACCCCCTCTCAACACCACACCACCCAACACCCCCTCTCAACACCACACCACCCAACACCCCCTCTCAACACCACACCACCCAACACCCCCTCTCAACACCACACCACCCAACACCCCCTCTCAACACCACACCACCCAACACCCCTCTCAACACCACACCACCCAACACCCCCTCTCAACACCACACCACCCAACACCCCCTCTCAACACTACACCACCCAACACCCCCTCTCAACACTACACCACCCAACACCCCCTCTCACCACCACACCACCCAACAGCCCCTCTCACCACCACACCACCCAGGATACTATTGCTCGCCGCTCTGCTACCGGAGGGCGCTGACGTTCGGCCCGGGCTGTCAAGTGTTGACCTGTAGCTGCTGCGTGGTGGTCGTCTTGTTGACGGTGTGGGGCGGCCCTTGGCCGGGGCCTGGCGGGTGTTATGACATCGGCTAGTGGTGGCCGTGTTCGCCGGGTCGACACCGCCCGGCTTGATTTCTCGGCCCCCGTTGACTGGCCCTTGGTGGAGGTTGCCTTTATGGACGTCATGCATGTGGAGTACTGTTATGATCTCAGCCTACAGGAGAAACGAGTCTCCCTCCTTGAGAGTTATTCATCAAGCCTGACCTGATTAGAAGGTCTAGCAAATATTGAAGTGATAACGCATATGTAAAATAGTTGCTTGGATATGTATAACAGTTTGAGATTATGGGCAATGAAGGAGAAAACAGATAAATGACTGGCTAGGAGATGTGGACATTTTGCTGGAGGCGTGAGGCTCGCTTCTGGAGGACCTTGACCTCACTTGAGTGCCAGACATCGCAGGGGAAAGCCGCGCTCCGTGAGCTCCCGCCAGAAGGGAACCCCTAGTGATATATCTCGAAGAGAAGAGAAGTGTGTAGACGTGCCAGCTGTGGAACCGAGCTGGGAACGTTGTGGTCTCAAGTCCTGGTCGACGAGCAGAGTTCAATAAGCTGCTCAGAGGCATTTTCGTGGGCTGTGTGGAGCACCCTGACCAGACGCCGTCAGAGGGAAAGCGCCCTCGACCAGTTAATCTGTGGTAAGCACGATATACGCCAGTTCATAGTGATTGCTTGTAGTTGGTCGTGTGCCCAGCGACAGTAGCGATGTTTATTTATAAGTTAGACATGTTTTAATAAGGCAGAAAGCCTGAAATAGGAGAATGAAGAGGGAGGAACACGGAGCGACGTCCATCCCCTCTGAGCTCTCCGCTATGGGGTGTGGTTATCTTGAGGTTATCTTCAGATGATTTCGGGGCTTTAGTGTCCCCGCGGCCCGGTCCTCGACCAGGCCTCCACCCCCAGGAAGCAGCCCGTGACAGCTTACTAACACCCAGGTACCTATTTACTGCTAGGTAACAGGGGCATAGGGTGAAAGAAACTCTGCCCATTGTTTCTCGCCGGCGCCCGGGATCGACCCCGGGACCACAGGATCACAAGTCCAGCGTGCTGTCCGCTCGGCCGACCGGCCGAGCGGACAGACCGGCTATACCGGCTATGCCGGCCGACCGGCTGTGCCGGCCGACCGGCTCCTCCCGAAGTGTGGTGGCTTCTGCTGCCAGGGATGGTGCGGATGCTGGTGCTGGGCGTGGCCTGGTGGTGACTTTACATAAGGATCCGCACCGCCATGATTCCCTGCAGTCGTCTGGTGGTGTGCCCGTGGCCGCTGGTGCCCCTGTGGTGGTGCCCTCTGTTGAGCCGTCTGTCGAGCCCCCTCCTGCGGTGTTGTGCATTGAGGACCTGGAGGCCCGGGTTGCCGAGTTCCTGCTGCTTGAACGGCCGGAGGACTTTTCTGGTGGGTGGGTTCCAGGTGTATGGGATAGGGTGGCAGTTACTCGCGTTCGGAGGGACACCATGTGGGTTCCATGTCTGCGGGTGTTTGTTGCCGAGGTTCCGGTTCACATGGCGCCGCCGGTGTTAGGTCATGCCTCCTGGACAACGTGGCTGCTTTGGGAGTCGTTCAATGTGCGGTTTCCTCCGGATGTGTTCCCGGGCAAATATGTACGCTGATTTCATGTTACTGTAGTTGTTGTTTTTGTTGGTATTCTTGACTTGTTGGGGGCTGTGCGAAGTGTCTTGTTATGTTTTTTGATGTACTTTATGTTGTGTTTTATTCTCGATCCTTCAGGCCAGTGCATATATGTTGTTGTGTTTGTACCTGTTTGTTTTCTGGTTTGCGTGGTTTGCTTGTTTATTATTATTGTTTATTTTGGCCTCGCCCTTTGTTTGTTGCGGGGCGGATGGTTTGGTGTGAGTGTTTTTATTCCTGTATTGTTTCTGTGCTGTACGTTTGCACTGGTGTTTTCATATTGCTTTACCTGTTGTACGTGTTTGTTCTTTATGTTTTGTTTGGAATGTATTGTGATTGTCCTGTTATGTTTCCTGTTATGCCTTTTGAAGTATGTTTTGTTTTATGAAGGTTTTGTTTTGTGATGTTACTGTGCTTGCTTGTTTGCCATTGTATTATGTTTTGTGCCTTGATGTATGCTGTATTTTTCTATGCTTTTATCGTGTTTGTGTTTTGTTGTGCTGTGTTGTCGGCCCTTCTGGCCGGTGGTCTGTTCTGTTCTGTTTTCTGTGTTGTTTTTATTGTATTTAACTCTCTCTCTCTCTCGAGGCCTGACTTTGCGGTAATTGACCAAAGTAGAGATGTGGTTCAATGGACCTCAGTGGCTAGTCAGTGACCAGTGGCCTGAACGAAAGCTACAAGTCATTGTGACCAATGTCACTTCTCCCACTGATAATTCAGAATCACCTCGGACATTGGTAAATGATCCTAATTGGTACTCTGAACTGATCAAACTACTAGCGGTGTCATACGAGTGGTGTTTGATTTTTTAAAGAAAATAGGAATTGAGCATCAATTCCCTAGTGCCCTAAAGTACTTGGTCAAAAGAGACCAAACAGATTAACACGAGAACGATTTTGAAAACGTCCCTAAGAAACTTGAAAGTGATCTGTGTATGTCCATCCATAGTGACTATAGGTACTATGCTTAATTTTCAATTACATTTTCAAGTATGTTTATTGAGACAAGAAAAAAATACATCTCAAAGGGATCGAGTAGCTTCAGCTATTTCTACCCTCCCTGGTACTATGCTCGTCCATCCACAATGACTATAGATATTTTGCTCGTCCATCCATAGTGACTATAGGTACTATGTACATCAGTCTATAGTGACTATAGGTACTGTGTACGTCCATCCATAGTGACTATAGGTACTGTGTACGTTCATCCATAGTGACTATAGGTACTATGCTCGTCCATCTTTAGTGACTTTAGGTACTATGCTCGTTCATTCAAAGTAATTATAGGCACTATTGTGACTACAGGTACTATAGGTACTATGTGACCTATAGTATAATGTGAATTATAGTATTATAGGTCCATTGTGACTACAGGTACTATTTAGGTCCATAAATAGTGACTATTGGTACTGAGTATGTCCGTCCATACTGACTATAGGTACTATGTAGGTCCATCCATAGTGAGTATAGGTACTGTGTACATCCATCTATAGTGACTATAGGTACTATGTACGTTCATCCATAATGACTATATGTACTGAGTACGTAAATGCATAGTGATTATAGGTACTATGGTCGTCCATCCATAGTGACTATAGATACTATGCTTATCCATCCAAAGTGAATATAGATACTATTTACGTCCATCCATTGTAACTATAAGTACTGTGTACGTCCATCCATAGTGACTATAGGTACTATGCACGTCCATACATAGTGACTAGATATTTTACCCGTCTATCCATAGTAACTATAGGTACTGTGTTCTTCCATCCATAATGACTATAGGTACTATAAACGTCACTAAATAGTGACTATAGATAATGTGTACGTCCATCCATAGTGACTATAGGTACTATGCTCGTCCATCCATAGTGACTATAGGTACTGTGCTCGTCCATCCATAGTGACTATATGTACTGTGCTCGTCCATCCATAGTGACTATATGTACTGTGCTCGTCCATCCATAGTGACTATAGGTACTATGCTCGTCCATCCATAGTGACTATATGTACTGTGCTCGTCCATCCATAGTGACTATATGTACTATGCTCGTCCATCCAAAGTGACTGTAGATACTATTGTGAATATAGGTACTATTGGTACTATGTGACCTATAGTATAATGTGAACTATAGTACTATAGGTACTATAGTCCATTTTGACGATAGGCACTATGTAGGTCCATCTATAGTTACTATAGGTACAATGCTTGTCCATCGATAGTGACTATAGGGACTATGCTGGTCCATCTATAGTGACTATAGGCACTATGCTCCTCCATCCATTGTGACTATAAGTACTATGTACGTCCTTCCATAGTGACTATAGTTACTATGCTCGTCCATCCATAGTGACTATAGGTACTATGTTCGTCCATCTATAGTGACAATAGGGACTATGCTCGTCCATCCATAGTGACTATAGGTACTATGCTCGTCCATCTATAGTGACAATAGGGACTATGCTCGTCCATCCATAGTGACTATAGGTACTATGCTCGTCCATCTATAGTGACAATAGGGACTATGCTCGTCCATCCATAGTGACTATAGGTACTATGCTCGTCCATCCATAGTGACTATAGGTACTATGCTCGTCCATCCATAATGACTATAGGTACTATATATGTCTATCCATAGTTACTATTGGTACTATGCGTCCATCCATAGTGACTGTAGGTACTATGCACGACTATCTATAGTGACTATAGGTATTATCATCTGTGAATGACAGGCTGTGATTGATGCTGAAGACGACAAGACTGAATATTTCATTCCCAAGAATCTTCAACAAATTGGAGACATAATGGCACCAGGCACAGGAGAATATTATTTTAATAATTTTCTTGTTGTACACATTTCATTAACTAAAATCATGAGTGAAGTAAAGTAATCATGAATCGAGTGACGAAACTGACAGACAGAGAAACATCGACACGTGTACTGTATATGTGACTCCTTACCTTGCATACACCTGTAGTCAAGAGTCATATGAGTGGAGACCAGGTCAGTCAGGTTGGCCATCACCATCAGTATACTTTTTACACCTGTAAACAGTTGCCACCATTAAGATCGTATCCTTACATGTGTTTCTATGATGTGTTTAGCACTAGAGATTACCATGTGTACTGGTGCCTTATGGTGCTGTTTTTATAAGCAGCAAATATTTTGTTTACTAACTCATTAAATAAGTCACAAGGAACTTTGAACATAGCTTTGCTCCTACTCTTACCTTCCTCGACGCCTCCCTGCTCCTCCTGCAGCTGCTGTATAGCAATCTGGCTTAATATGACATTAGATGTCAAGTCAAACTCCTCCGTGTGACCCATAGTGGCCTCCGGGAAGGCGGCCGACCAGGCCACCAGGACACAGAGGAGAGGCAGCAGACAGGCAGACATGACTCTAATCACCACACTCGCACTACACACTAACCAACACCCTGCATGACTGCTGGCTTGCTGGCCAACATGTACTAAGTACACCCGCGCTCAACGCCCACACTGATAAATAAATATATGGTGCCACCAGGAAACTATCTTTCAATATGGCCAGTTCTTACATATGCTTTTACAAAGAGAAGAAGTCAAGAGAGAATAATGAGCATAAAAGAATATGAAAGAATGTAGAGATCTGTTACTAAGAAGGTTAAGCTATAATAGTTAAGAACTGAGAAGGGAGAACTGTCCTTCACAACCTGGGAGGATATAGCAAACTGAGGGGATTTGATCATAACATACAAGATACTGAGGGTAATGTACCTCAGTAAAAGGGACAGCTTGTTTTTAATGAGATAAAGAACAAGAGGACATATGTTGAATATGGAAACACAAGATAGTAGAAAAAAGATCAGGAAATACTCATACCCTGCATGTGTTGGCAACAAGTGAAATACACTGAAAGAAGAAGTTGCTGAAGCTACCTCTCTTCAAAAATGTTAAGACAAGATTCGACAAAGAATGTGAACGTGAGAATAGTTAAACTATAACGCAAGAAGTACAACAAGGCCCTAGTAGGCTAGGTTTAAAGAGCTATGCTTCACCTACCTTAGCAACCCGTCTTCAGACCAAGTCCATTGCATCAAGCTGTCGACCCCAAAGACACATTCTTCCGTTTTAACATTCTGTTCATTCAAAACAGAAGTTTTCTCATATATAAATTAATATATTTTATATTATCAAATTGTGGATATTTAGGCATTGGTTAGGTTAGGTGTTTAGCTTCTGTTGCCAATTATACGTATTTGTAGTATGTAGGTAAGCAACCCGTCCTCGACTGAAGTCCATTACATCCAGCGGTCGACCCCACAGACTTATTATTTTAATTTATTTAATTATTTAATTAATTAAATTATTATTTAATTAAATCATTTAAATTATTTAATTAATTTATATTTAATTTTTACATGCTGTTCATTCAAAACTGGAATTTTCTCAAAAATAAATTATAATTTATTAGCATATTGTGCATATATAGGCATAGGTTAGGTTAGGTTAGGTTAGGTGTTTAGGTTCTATTGCCGATTATTTATATTTATAGTACGCGTGAGTGAAGCATTTACAGCGTTGTGGTTCGAACAAAATTCGTCAGTGAGGCACTTGTTCTGGAAGTGTTCGAACGTCAACAGTTGAGAGTCGTGTGTAGACCGTTTTTCATTTATAAACAGGGGGTTTGGAGGGTGGAGGGAATCACTTTTGGGTCTTTGCTTGGAGGACGGGCTGCTGAGTTAAAGCATTGTGGCTCGAAAAAAAAATGTCAGCGAAGCACTTGTTCTGAAAGTGTTTGGACGTCATCAGTCGTGAGTCGAGTGTAAACAGTTTATCATTCATAAACAGGGGGGTTTCGCGGGTGTATGGAATGGTCTTTTGTCATCGTTTACGAGGACGTTTAGGCTGCCCTTAGTAGCTGATAGATAGGTAACACCATATCCACGCTTACTACCCCATCACCCCCTTCCCTGCACACACCATCTCCAACCATCCCACCACATACCCCCCCCCCTCACCATCGCTTAACCAACCACTACACCACCACCACCTTCCATGCAAACACCCACTCCAACCACCCAACCATCCTCCACCATCGCTAAACCAACCATTACCACACCACCACCTTCCCTGCACACACCCCCACCTTCCCTGCATACACCCTCACCAACCACCCAACCATCCCTCATCATCGCTAAACCAACCATTATCCCACCATCACCTTCTCTGCACAAGCCACCTCCCCCCACCCCCCCCCACCCGTACCCTCACTAAACCATCCACTACCCTGCACCCATGCTCTACAAATTACAATATAACATCTCCCACTACCCTCCACCTTCACACCACCAACCACCAAAAATTACGACCCTCAACCTTCGCACCACCAACCACCACCCTCCACCTTTACTCAACCAACCACCATCCCCCCACTACTTCCATTTACGCAACACGAACTAGCATCCCCCGCCTCCCGCCACCTCTACTCAACATCCCAACAAACATTTTCGCGTTTTCTTAACGTTTTATAAAAGACATTTTATAGTTATAATCAAGTGTTACTTTACAGTTAATTCACGTGTTTTGAGAATTTGTAAGGATGCGTATAAAGCATGAGGTCTTGACGTTTTAATAAACATTTTTTAAATGTTATGATATAACGTTTAGGAAAAAGGTTTTTAAAACGTTTCTTCAAAATATTAGTTATTGCAATTATTAGGTATAATTATCTTTATTGCGTTTAGAATGACAGAGAAAGAGAGAGAGAGAAGAGAGAGAGAGACAGCGAAAGGAGTGAGAGAAGAGAGAGAGAGGGGAGAAACAAGAGAGAGGAGAGAGATGAGAGAGAGAGGGGGAGAGACAAGAGAGAGAGGGGGAGAGACAAGAGAAAGGAGAGAGAGAGAGAAGAGGGTGAGAGAGAAGAGGGAGAGAGAGAGAAGGAGAGAGAGAGAAAAGAAAAGAAAAGGAAATAGAAGAGAGAGAGAGAGAGAGAGAGAGAGAGAGAGAGAGAGAGAGAGAGAGAGAGAGAGAGAGAGAGAGAGAGAGGGGGGGGGGATGGCACTTGCAATTGAGGATGGCATGGCGACGTGCGTACCTGTTCTACTCTCTATCCTTTCATAGTTTCCCTAAACAATTTTGACTGAAAAACACTCCCAAGGTTCGCTTGGATTACTCTCTGCATGCCAACTCAGGCAAAGTAGTTTTGCAGCCCATTCAAGATGGCCCGTGACATTAACTTCCTCAGTAGGACTGCTTCTGGGAAACGAGTTACCGTACCGTATTGACGTTGAGTCAGTACTTGTGGCCCTTCTTGGTCTCTGGCAACAGACCTATACAATCCACTCTGATCCTTTCGCAAGGCTCACCTAAAGCCGGGGTGGGTTTTAAAGGTGTTTTGGGTGTAGCTGGTGCGGGCTTACCTGCACGTTGACAAGACAAACATGTCCTACAATATCTCTTCACATCTTTCCACATATTGGGCCAATAAAAGTGTTCTTGCACCTTCCTCAAAGTCTTCTTGACTCACAAGTGTCCTGCTATATCTGCAGAATGGGGCTATTTCCATCACTACAAATCTAAAATTTTTAGGCACCAACACTTGGTGTTTCTCCCTCAATATTTGATCTGCGCCGGCTCCATGTGGTCGCCATTTCATCATTAGTACGTCGTGCTGAGAGTCTGGCCCTAGCTTCGGTAGGGGACAGACGTGTTGCCTCGGTGCTCCAGCAGTTAGTGTTGTTTACCAATTTGGCCGGTCGGGGGCGGGTGTGTCTCTGCCCGCCTGTGCTGACGTGGAGTTACGATGGGGGTCCCTCTCCCCCCTGTTGTCCGGGCTCAGTCTGTGGGACTCGAATTCTCTGTGCGGGCCGGAGATTGCGCTGGCTTGTGATTTGCTCTCTGTCCCTGTGTTAGCAATTTATGGGGTCGAGTTGGTAACGGCCTGTCGGGCGATAGTGAAATTCACGGAGGAGATGGCGTATCGCGATTTTCTCCGGCGATACGAGGGGCGGACATTACCCCTGCCGGATGGTGTGAGCACTGTGACCCTCTCTGATCGAAGAGGTGCCCTCACTTATGTCAGTGTGCATGGGGCTCCCTTGGAGTTTCTGGAGGGACTGCTACGGCAGTATTTCGGCCGGTTTGGCGCACTGGTTAGTGTGCGGGTGAACGTGGTGTCTTCCAGTCCACTTAAGGGTGTGAGGACTAACATTTGCACCCTGGGCATGAGACTCCGGGAAGATATTCTGTCCTCTGTGCGCCTTATGGGGTACAACGTTCGGGTGTTTTATGCCCGCCAGCCGCGGACGTGTTATCGTTGTGGCCTTTTGGGCCATCAGGCTGTTGACTGTTCTGCGCCTGCCGTTGCGCCAGTGAATCTCTTCAGTGAGGAGGATTTTCCGCCGCTTCCTGTGGGGAATGATTTGGTGGATGTGGACGTCACTTCGGCTGAGGAGGTGCCCTCTATGTCAGCTGTTGCTCCGCCTGTTGCGCCCCCTGTTGTTGTCGCCTCTCCTCCGGAGGTTGTGTCCTCGCCTGGTGCTCAGCCTGCTCCGGCTGGTGTCCCTGAGCCTCTTCCGACTGCCATCTGCTCGGACCCCTCGTCTTCCAGTTCTTCCTCTGCTGTGTCTGTCCTGTTCCCTGCACCCTCGCCATCTGTTCCGGCTGTGCTGGGAGCTAGGGTGGATCTGGCGCTTCCTCCTGTGCCTGGCCTGGTGCCCCATGTGGTTGAGGATGCTGCCGTACCGCGGCGTACGTCGGTTCGCCCGGCTAGTGTTGCGCGTGTCGCTGAGTCTGCCTCTGGGTCTGATGATGTGCGGCCCGAGCCTAAGCGTTCCCGGCGTTCTTCTGCGTGGGCTGAAGTTGGCGACTTCGACGAGTGTGGTCCTTCCGGTGATGATGGGGTAGCTCCGGTTGTGGTGCACACTACGGTGGTGGCAGAGGTGCACTTGCCTAAGGATGCCGGTGCCAGTGTTTTGGCCTCCCCTTCTGGTCTGGTGTCCGAGGGACCTACTTCAGGTGCGTTGCCTGAGTCGGATGGCTCCGGTTCTTCGTGGGGGGTGGTTCCTCCTGCTGTGGTTGGTGGTGAGCGGGGTGGCCTGGTGATGGTGTTGAGAAAGGATGGTCGCTCTGGGAGTTCTGTGGCCCCTTCCTCGTTACCCGTTTCCTCGGTAGCGGTCATGCCGCCTCTTCCGTCTCCAGCAGTCTCTTCCGTGTCTCCTGCGGTCACTGTGGAGGTGCTACCATCTCATCGTCCGGCCCCTGCTTCTATGCGTGCGATGGCGTGGCAGTCTCGGTAGCCCTCATCCGCTTCTCCGGTGTCGTCTGCTTCCTCGAAGGGCGTGGATGGCGCTCCCCGGCCTCGTTATGCGACTTGCATCAGTGACCTCGGGCTTTGGCCGATGCCGCCCGATCTGGATGTTCCTGAGTTTATGGTGCCCCCTCGGCAACGGGGGATCAAAACCCTACCGACCTTGAAGATTTGATCTGGGAAGCTTACAAGAGGAAGTATCCTTACGATTATTTCCCGGAGAAGTACATTTCTCACATTGTTCCTCGCAAATGATTTCTGTGTATTCTGTGTTTCCTGTTGTGTGCATGGTTGTGGGGTGCGGATGGGGTGTGTGTGAGTGGGTGGGGTGGGTTTTGTTTCCCGGTTCCTGCGTGCTCCGGTTTGTGTTGTGGGTTCTCTTTGTTTGGTTGGTGGGTGGGTGTGCGGTTCCTGTGCGTTTGTGTGTTCGGTTGTGGATGTCGTGTGCGCTTGTTTGTCATATTGTGTGCCCTTCAGGCTGTTGGCGTGTGCCCTTTGTTTTGTTTTGCCATTTTGTTTTGCCTCCCGTTTGTTATGGCAGATCTGTTTCCTTTATAGATGGTCTTCACTTTATAGATGGTCTCCTTCATGAGGCAAATGCAGTGTTTGCAGCCCTAACATAAACCCACACAAAGGACTACCATGATGGTGAAATATGGATCTCAGAGTATAATCTCTTTAGATGTGATAGGAAACCCCGGCTTCAGGGTGGGGTCAGCCTCTACATCAAAGACACACTCATCTGTACTGAGCTGCTAAACACCTCAAATGATATGGTGGAAGTGCTGATAATCAAAATAGAGATTCTAAATGTAGTTATTGTCCTTGTATATAAGTCACCGGAGGCAAACCCTCGGCAGTTTAAAGACCAACTAATGAAAATAGAACACTGCTTGGAAAACCTCATAAATCCAGCTCCGAACATCATCCTGCTTGGGGACTTCAACCTACGGCACCTGAAATGGAAGCACCTGGCTAATACAGTAATATCAGAAAGAATACCAGGAAGTAGCCTAAATGAACAGGCACATGCAAATGACCTGCTACGGATGTGCAACAGGTTTGCCTTAAACCAGCAAATAGTAGAACCAACTAGGAAGGAGAACACGCTGGACCTCATTTTCACTAATAATGATGAATTGATCAGGAACATAATGATTACAAATACCTGTTACTCAGATCACAACTTAATTGAAGTTATGACAACCATGGGGAATAGACCTTCAAAACCAGTCCAGATTCCCGGTGGAGATTTCACCAAATTCAACTTCAATAATAAACAGATAAACTGGGAGCAAATAAACCAGGACTTCACAGAAATAAACTGGGAAGAACAGCTAGAAAATGCAAACCTGAACCAGTGCCTGGAAAAAATAAGCTCAGTAGCACTAGAAATATGTTCAAACCGCATACCTCTAAGAAAAAAGAGGAAGAGATGCAGATTGGAACGGGAACGTCGTTCCCTATATAGGCGAAGAAAACGAATCGCGGAACAACTTGAGAGTCGCACCCTATCTCAAGAACGGCGAAGAAGGTTAGGTAGAGAAATAGAAACAATTGAACGCAAGCTACAAGAATCATACAAAACCCAGGAGAGGCAAAGAGAGCAAAAGGCCATCAGTGAAATAGAGAGATATCCGAAATATTTCTTCTCCTATGCAAAATCAAGATAAAAAACCACATCTAGTATCGGGCCCCTGCGAAAGGGAGATGGAACTTTCACCGATGACAACAAAGAAATGAGCGAGCTACTGTGGAAGCAGTACGACTCTGTTTTCAGCGAGCCATTAAACACACTAAAGATTGATAACCCAAATGAATTTTTCATGGATAGGATACCAGCATCAAATCATATATCAGACGTCACCCTATCCCCACTGGATTTTGAAGAAGCCATAAACAATATGCCTATGCACTCTGCACCAGGCCCGGATTCTTGGAACTCCATATTCATCAAGAACTGTAAAAAAACACTATCGCAGGCCCTCCACATTCTGTGGAGACAAAGCCTAGATACTGGCGTTATTCCTGATATACAGAACAGGGCGCTCTTGCCTGTCGCAGTTGCTGGACCACTATGATATGGCATTAGATGCTATGGAAGACAAACAAAACGCTGATGTAATTTACACAGATTTCGCAAAAGCTTTTGATAAATGTGACCATGGTGTTATTGCACATAAAATGCGTTCAAAAGGAATTACTGGAAAAATAGGCAAATGGATCTATAATTTCCTGAACAACAGAACCCAATGTGAAATAGTCAACAAAATAAAATCCAGCCCATCAACCATGAAGAGCTCAGTCCCCGAGGGTACTGTGCTTGCTCCAGTACTTTTTCTCATCCTCATTTCGGACATAGACAAGAACACAACCTATAGCACTGTATCATCCTTTGCAGATGACACTAGGATCTTCATGAGAGTAGGCAACATAGAGGACACGGCAAACCTCCAATCAGATGTAGATCATGTATTTCTATGGGCTACAGAAAATAATATGGTGTTTAACGAAGATAAGTTCCAGCTCATGCGCTATGAAAAAAATGAAAATATATAAACGGAAACCACGTACAAAACTCAGGCAAATCATAACAGAACGAAAAGGCAATGTAAAAGATCTGGGTGTACTCATGTCGGAAGACCTTACCTTTAAAGAACACAATAAAGTAGCCGTCACAACTGCAAGAAAAATGACAGGTTGGATAACAAGAACTTTTCACACTAGAGATGCTATACCGATGATGATACTTTTCAAACGCTTTTGCTCTTTAGAGTGGAGTACTGCTGCACAATGACAGCCCCTTTCAAAGCTGGAGAAATTGCTGACCTGGAGAGCGTGCAGAGATCCTTTACTGCTAGAATCCGCTCAGTAAAACATCTAAACTATTGGGACCGACTAAAGAGCCTAAATCTGTACTCCCTTGAGCGCAGGCGGGAGAGATACATAATAATTTACACGTGGAAAATATTAGAGGGGCTGGTCCCAAATCTGCACACAGAAATAACATCACATGAGACCAGAAGACATGGCAGTATGTGCAGAATACCCCCGTTGAAAAGTAGAGGTGCAACAGGTACTCTGAGAGAGAACTCTATCAACATCAGAGGCCCGAGACTGTTCAACACGCTTCCACTACACATAAGGGGCATAACTGGCAAACCCCTCACAGTGTTCAAGAGAGAACTGGATAAGCACCTCCAAAGGATACCTGATCAACCAGGCTGTGACTCATACGTCAGGCTACGAGCAGCTGCGTCCAACTGCCTGGTTGATCAGTCCGGCAACCAGGAGGCCTGGTCGACGACCGGGCCGCAGGGACGCTAAGCCCCGGAAGCACCTCAAGGTAACCTCAAAGTAACCAAGGTTTATTGTCCTTCTTATTGTATGTTTCTCGCCTCTCCGTATGTGTTTGAGGTGTTAGTAGGCTTGTTTGGTGTGCATTTTGTTCTGGGGTTTTCCCCTATGTTTGTCTTCCGCTGTGTTTATATTTGTGTTATGTTTGTATATGCGTTTTTGTTTTGTGGTCAGCCGTTCTGGCTGGTCTTCTCTTCATTTGTTCCTTTGTCTGTGTACATATGTGTGCTTTCTGCTTTGTACCTTTGTTCTATGTTATATTTGTTCATGCTTTTATTGTAAATTATACGCATCCTTGCATGTAAAAATAAAAAATAAAAAAAAACTTCCATTTACGCAACACGAACTAGCATCCCCCGCCTCCCGCCACCTCCCGCCACCTCTACGCAACATACCAACAAACATTTTCGCGTTTTCTTAACGTTTTATAAAAGACATTTAATAGTTATAATCAAGTGTTACTTTACAGTTTATTCACATGTTCTGAGAATTTGTAAGGATGCGTATAAAGCATGAGGTCTTGACGTTTTAGTAAACATTTAAAAAATGTTATGATATAACGTTTAGGAAAAAGGTTTTTGAAACGTTTCTTCAAAATATTAGTTATTGCAATTATTAGGTATAATTATCTTTATTGCGTTTAGAAAGACAGAGAAAGAGAGAGAGAGAGAAAGAGAGAGAGAAGAGAGAGAGAGAGAAAGAGAGAGAGAAGAGAGAGACAGCGAGAGAAGTGAGAGAAGAGAGAGAGGGGGGAGAGACAAGAGAGAGGAGAGAGAGAGAAGAGGGAGGGAGAGAGAAGAAAAGAGAAGGAGATAGAAGAGAGAGAGAGAGAGAGAGAGAGAGAGAGAGAGAGAGAGAGAGAGAGAGAGAGAGAGAGAGAGAGAGAGAGAGAGAGAGAGAGAGAGAGAGAGAGAGAGAAGAAAAGAGAAGGAGATAGAAGAGAGAGAGAGAGAGAGAGAGAGAGAGAGAGAGAGAGAGAGAGAGAGAGAGAGAGAGAGAGAGAGAGAGAAGAAAAGAGAAGGAGATAGAAGAGAGAGAGAGAGAGAGAGAGAGAGAGAGAGAGAGAGAGAGAGAGAGAGAGAGAGAGAGAGGGGGGGGGGATGGCACTTGCAATTGAGGATGGCATGGCGACGTGCGTACCTGTTCTATTCTCTATCCTTTCATAGTTTCCCTAAACAATTTTGACTGAAAAACACTCCCAAGGTTCGCTTGGATTACTCTCTGCATGCCAACTCAGGCAAAGTAGTTTTGCAGCCCATTCAAGATGGCCCGTGACATTAACTTCCTCAGTAGGACTGCTTCTGGGAAACGAGTTACCGTACCGTACTGACGTTGAGTCAGTACTTGTGGCCCTTCTTGGTCTCTGGCAACAGACCTATACAATCCACTATGATCCTTTCGCAAGGCTCACCTAAAGCCGGGGTGGGTTTTAAAGGTGTTTTGGGTGTAGCTGGTGCGGGCTTACCTGCACGTTGACAAGACAAACATGTCCTACAATATCTCTTCACATCTTTCCACATACTTGGCCAATAAAAGTGTTCTTGCACCTTCCTCAAAGTCTTCTTGACTCACAAGTGTCCTGCTATATCTGCAGAATGGGGCTATTTCCATCACTACAAATCTAAAATTTTTAGGCACCAACACTTGGTGTTTCTCCCTCAATACTTGATCTGCGCCGGCTCCATGTGGTCGCCATTTCATCATTAGTACGTCGTGCTCTATATAATAATGTATCGGAGACTCTGGACTATAGTTTCCCCCTTTTGCCTCTTTGATCTGTTCCTCAAATTCAGCTTTTTGGGCATTAATCAGGTCCACTCGGTTTACGCTCCATCTTTATAGCACAGCTTCATCTTCATCTCTGACCTCGCCATGATCTCACCCTCTCGAGCTGGATCCTCATCAAACAGCCCTTCTATATCTACCTCGGCCTCCTGCTTCAGTTGGGTTGACACTGTTACGTCGGCTCCAGTGTCTTCCTTGTGGGCAAACTCCGACCTGGTCACCACAAATGCAGGGTTCACAATGACTTGGCTGTCAGATTCAAATTCAAATTTTCATTCAGGTAAAAGTACATACATAGATGATGAGTTACAAATATAATGTAGGATTTATAGATATAGCTAGTACACACAATACCTAAAGCCACAAATATGCATAGCATTTCGGGCATGTTTCCTCTGACTCATCCTCGAAGATGCTAGCCAGATCCAATTTTTCAGGTGTCCTGTCGTTACTGTGGGCTTTCTGGCACACACACCTCCGGTACAGCCTTTACTATCAGGTCTGGCAACACCTTTTACCGGCACAAGTCGTTTCCCAGGATAACATGTATCCCTGGAACAGGGGTATGTCAGGACACCTCCGCCGACAAATAATCAGACCTCAGTCTGACAGCACATATGGGCATGTCACTCTCTGACAGTAACCCATGCACCTTTATTCTGTGACTATCAGCTAAACATTTCTCATCACAGATCAGACTCCTTAGATTCCGGCTCTGATTCGTCCCAATCACACACAGGAAGTGTATATTCCTTCTCCATCCTTGTATTTTTTTGTCCACCAGAGTTGCTTCTTTGATTCTGTCCACTTACCATGTCTGCACTTCTTTGCACAGGCGCACCACCTGCATTAGGCTGCGCCTGGCTTGTTCACAACGTATCTGTACCGACTTTATCTCTTGTTTGTTTCCTGCAGCTTAACTGTGAAACTTCTCATAGGGTTTAGGGCTCACCTGCTCACTCATTTGTCTACTAAAATGTTTCTCACTCAATGATCCACTGGATCTGTTAATGTTCCGTCGTGCATCACTCCTCAGCCTACTCTCTCTTAAGCTTCGGTAGTCTTCTGTGATCATGTCTGCTCTGTCTGCTGCATCCATGAAAACTCTCACTCCGGCCTACTGAATTTTAAACTTCGTTTCGGGATGCATCATCTCCAAAAACTTCCCCATTACTATCAACTGCTTCAGATCAGTGTATGACTCTACTCCAACAGCCACAGTCTACCTCTGGAAACATCGCTTCAGATCCCTAGCCGTTACTGCAATAGTGCTGGCTGTAGCTTTCATCATGTCCCTAAACAGCTTCCTATAAGCTTCAGGGGTTAGCAAAAAAAATCTCAACGCACTATTCTTTACCGTTCAGTAGTCTTGGCACTCCTTTAGAGTCAACTGAGTCTATGCCTCTCTGGCAGCGCCAGTCAATCTCAATTGCACTAACTATGCCTATTCCTCTTGAGGCCACTGCTTGAGACCGGCAACCTTCTGAGTTCTCCCAGAGCCAGGGTACTGGCCGGTCAGGATGCGCCCCCTCGTCCGGTTTACCACAGGCCTAGTTTTAAGATCTAGCCTTTAGCGTGCCTAATAAGTCAGCTGCAGCGGTACTAAGTGTGCAACGCCCTGACTACAAACTGTGGTAAGTTGTCGATAGCTGGATTGGACAGAAATTCAGGCAGACTTACTTGTGGCGGTATCTGAAATCTTCCGAGAGAAACAGTGGGAAGGCACTGGGGTCGCCATGTGGTATACCTGGTCCCAAATTCCTCTCATGTGTAAAATAGTCCTTGGGGCCTCCTTCCCCAGCGTCGTGATTTGTGTGTGTGACTGGTGGGTTTACATGAGGTGGGTAACAGTGTGCTGGGCGAGTGGTGGAGCCCTGGGCATCATCTACCCTGCGCACCGCCTCGTGGCCCGTTGTCATGGCAACCATGCAAACCAACCTACCTTCTGTTGTGCTTGATAATCCAAGTGATCTCCAAGCAATGGGACATGAACCCGTCGGCGAGAAATATGTTGATGCTCGAAGTGTGTTGCAGTCAAAAGATGAAAAGGAGTTAGATGTTAATTTGGATAGCGACACTGTGTGGCAACTACAACAATCACGGAAAGCGAGAAGAAATTCTAAACGTGCAGACTCTGGTGATGGGGAGGAGATCATTGGCAATGATAACAGGAACACTGGAACCCGTGTGAAGAATGGGGAGGTGGGCGATGGTGGGCCCACACAGCAATGGTAACGCGCACCCAGGACTCCTCTTGCTACCGGCGCTAACTATGGGCACCTGGCATTCCCAGCTGGAATAACCACCCACGATAAACTGATATTGTTCGAACGACTTTTTAATGAATTCTCCAAAACAGTACTCGATTTAGTCCGACCTAGAATAACATCCCCTTACATCTATGTGTCACGTAAGCAAGAAGCTATCATCACTCGACTGGTTGACGGTGAGATTGGTAATATTATTTTCACCGGAGAAGACATCATCAATCGCCCTACAAAATTTAAGGAATATCTTATTACAAGTTTTCCCAAAGAGTTTCCTGTTGATAGAGCTTATAAACGTGAAGGGGTTTACAAAGCAAGACGAATACATAAGGACGGTGAACCTCTCAACTGATCATCATTGTTTGGAAAGGCAGTGAACCTCCCCCTGAACATTACACCTTCTTTGGAAGTTTCATCCCATCAAGTCCTATCAGATCTTGGGTATCCCCTCCTGTTGTTTGTTATAATTACCACGGTATTCATCATGTTCTTAAGTACTGTCGACATGACTCGGTATGTGGGCTCTGTGTTCAAAACCACGATACGAGACAGTTTCCTCACAGGGAGTTCCTCTACTACCCATGAGGACGGAGAGGTAACCTCTCCTCAGGTCCGGAAATGTCCCAGGTGTTTGCTTGAAGGCGTAGATGCTTGGCATAGTAACTGCCCTCGACGCCCCGTCCTCTCTAACACGAGCAGGAAGCCAGTGGCGTCTGGTCCAGCTGCAGGAGGCACCCAGCAGGAAGCGCCTGATGCCACCTCTAGTAAGCAGTTTCCAACCATCGACGGACTGAAGCAAACAAGAGAGTTACGGAAGAAATTGACTGGTTAAATTTTTTTTATTAAATTGGAGATTAAAATAAAAACATTAGAGACGAATCTGCCCGGTGATAGTGGTGAAGTGAGACATGCTAGCGATAGTGATAAAGTAAATTCTCCCAGCACCAGTAGTGATGCGAGTAACAATCTTGCAGCTGTTGAGGCTACTCCACCTAACCCGACGGAACATAAGTGTCATATCTCCATGGGGAATGGTGTTAGAATAGTCATTGATCCCTCACTGACACACCCACTAGATAATGAAGAAAATCTTGAGGTGGTTGCAGGTAAAGTGTTTAGGAAAACACCAACTGCTACTCTGGTAAAACGCATCCTATGCAAAAGTAATATTACTAAGGACACATTCAATAAAGTTGGTTATGTTGTCAAATTGTTTAACAAGCTTAACTATTATCTTTATTCCCTTGATACTTAACCATGGCTCATTAATTTAAACAAACGCATCTAAGTTTCTTTCTTGGAACACTCGAAGTGTTTATCTTCGGATAAATAACGTAATCTTGCATGCTAAAATGAAAGATGTGGATGCGATTTGTTTACAGGAACCAGATACGTCCACAACTATCAAGAAAGTTCTACCCAGGATACCTGGACATATAGCATACAACAATATTATTGGGAACTGGTTTACTCACGAATGTTAAGAGTGAATTAATATGTAAACTAATTAAAAATCACAGCAGTGATAGTATTCATTATAAAAAAATAAAATTACAAACTGTAAATAGCCATTTCCTACTGTATAATATATAGGACGACGTAGCGTATTTAACACAGACCAGCTACCGAAACCTACAGGTAACACAACTATCTTATGTATGGGTGGCTTCAATGCTGGTCACACTGCTCTTGGTGATGTTCGATGTAACAATAATGGAAGGGTCTTCTTGAAATACCTTACTGATCATAATATTACTGTGTATGATACTGATAAACAGACCTATTTATTGGGAGGTAGGCTGGATTATGTGATAGGGTACAGCCTAGTAGATAGCAACGTCAACGTTAAGATCATCCCAGAACTAGTAAGTGATCATTTTGCAATATATTGTGAATACAATGTAGTGCATATTAGGTCCAATCCTCAGCCTAGGGTTAAAATTAACATTCCAAACACTCTTATACCGCACTTTAAGGCTTATGTACACAAGTTTTTATTTTTATTTTTATTTTTACATGCGAACATGCAAATAAATACAATAAAATAATAAACCAATAACAAACGGACAACAAAAAAATACAAAAGCACAAAGCAAATTAATACAAAGTAACACAAATACACTAAATACCGGCCTGAAGGGCCGACAACAAAAACACAACAATGAGCATAAACACAATGAAACACAACAACACCGGACAGAAGGGTAACGGAAATATAATAAATACAACAAAAAAACAACACCGGCCTGAAGGGCGCACAATAGGTACACCACATTGCAACAAACCACAGGTCACAGCAAGCACACAGACTACTCAAATTGTTCATACTTATCCGGCCACTCCGCCGCCGGGAATCGAACACAATACGCCTCCCACAGTAACATGATGTCATCCGGAACAGGTTCATTATTAACAGTACGAGGATCAGGCATTAACTCCGGCACACCCACAACAAAACACCGAGCCCGCTGTACCCAGATGGAAGAAGGGCACCACGGAACAGGATGCACGCGGTCAACAATGTCAAACCGCAAAGGATGCTGAGCATCATGCGGCACTCAGAAGGCCAAGACGAGAGGGAGGGGCTCCTTCCCACGAGGCCGGGCAATGGGCAGCGCACTGGGAGCCTCCTCGGCTGCCTCACAGGGCCCCGCGTCAACCACCGAACGTTGTACCTGCTGGGACCCCCCACGCTTGGCATCCTTCTTCAGCACCAGCTTGATGCCTCGGCGCACACCAGAACTCTCACCATCCACGTCTGTAGGAGCGACCACCCCCCACTGCGGAGAACCTTCTGCAGGAGAAAGAACAGGAGGTAAATCATTGGTACAAACATTGTCAACAGCAAACACATGGACGTCAGCAACCACCAGCGACGAAGAGCGCGAAGCACCCGGAACCGCCACATCATCGCCCGAAGCTCCACCTGTGCCGAAGTCCTCCACATCAGTCCAAGCAGTCGAAGAACGCCTGGAATGCTTGGGCACCGGCCGCACATCCTCACTGCCGGAGGCGGATCCAGAACCGCGGGCCTCACAAACCGGGCGAACCGACGCCCGTCGCAGTACGGCAGCAACCTCAACCACAGGGAAAACCGGGCCGCACACTACAGGATGCTCCGCAGCCCCCCCAGCACCCAGCACAGCCGTAACACCTGGCGAGGGCTCAGGGCCAGGCACAGCAGCAGGAGACGAGGAAGATGTAGATGACTCGCAGAGACCATCCGGAAGACCCTCGGGAGCAACTGGCACAGCTAATTGACCAGCGACAGGAGCCACTGGAACACCCGGAGAAGGAACAACAACCACCGGGGGCACGTCGGGTGACGCAGGTGGGGCCGCATCAGCAGCGAACGGGACCTGCCCCTCTTCATCTCCGGAATCCACGCCCTGAGGAAGCGTCGGGAAATCCTCTTCTCGGAACAAGTTAACAGGTGCAGCAGGGGCCTCAGAGCACCCGGTAGCCTGATGCCCTAACTGGCCACAACGGAAACAGGTACGGGGGCTGCCGGGCATAATACACCCGAACGTAGTAACCCAGCAGCCGGACAGAAGATGGGATATCCGACCGCAGGCGCACACCTAAGGTACGGATGTTCGTCCGTTTCCCAGCATACATCCCCGATGAAAGCGAGTTCACCCGCACACTGATGACAGCACCATACCTCCCAAAGAAGCGCCGGAGAAGGTCTTCAGGGAACTCCAGGGGCGCACCGTGCACACTGACATAACTCGGGGCACCACTGCGGTCAGAGACCACAACAGAGCCGGCGTCATTCGGCAACTGCAACGAACGCCCTTCGTACCGACGGAGGAAGTCCCGATACTCCTCCTCCCTCACGAACTTGACAATCACCCGGTGGGCCGTAACAAGCTCAAGTCCGTAGACAGCCTCCACCGGGACACGAAGCATGTCGCACATCACCAACTCAATGGCTGGATAACCAGCCTTACACGAGAACTCCAGCCCCACGGAATTCACACGTAGAACAGGAGGAATTGGAAGGCCCCCCATGTCAGAACTGCCACGTCAGCACACAGCCAGGCAGGCAACAACACTGGGAGGGCAGAAACGCCCCCTCCACCTGGTGACCAAATTGGCAAACAACCCCAGCAGTCACAGTAGATGGGACACGTCCGCACGCCACGGCTGCTCAGGGCGAACTGTACACAAGTGGTACACTGGGTGTACCTGTATCAGTTTACAACTTTTACAATGATCTTGTCAGTATTATTACCGGTTATTATGATACCTGGGTTAAATTTAGGAAAAAATAGAATACTCGTTCTACCTCATGGACAAAGGATCCTACTATTATTACAGAGTGAGCTAAAGTGCTTCAGCTTGCTGACTGTTATAAACGAGACAAAACAGCTGACAATTTACTAGCATTCCTCAATGCCAACAGAGATTTTCGCGAGTTTAAGGGTCAAGTTAAGGACTCATATTGGGAATAATTCCTACAAGGTATCAATAGAAGTACAGCATTATCGGAAATGTGGAACAAATTTAAAAACATTACCAAACCTTCAACCGCAATTCAGCTTCATCATACTCCTGCAGAATAGGCTGACATGATCTTAGTTCAATGGTCGAGTGTCTCACAAATTCAGATCAGGTTGCTATAACCCCTTTTGAATCAGCATTATGGAAACCTAAACAAACTGCCCCTGATGAGTATGGTATAACTAATAACACCTTGAGCTTCATGAATGATGTCCCTAGTCACCCTCTGCTTGACCTCTATCAAATGAGCCTCTCACAAGGTATCTTTCCAAAGAAAACGACACAAAGTCTCATAGTACCAATTCCTAAACCTAACTCTCAAAAATTCTGATCCATTTTCCTTACATCTTCCATGTGTAAAGTCTTGGAGAGAATTGTTCTCAATCGTGTCATGTTTCAGGTCAAAGAAAAATTGGCTGTTAACCTATATGGGTTTATGCCCAAGTGCAGCACACAAACATGCTTTGCTGAATATTCTGTGATACAGGCAGCCTTTATTGACCTAAAGTTAGTTTTCGATGGCGAAATAATATTAGAGCATCTTGCTGAATTTGGAATCAAAGATAATCTTCTGAGTTGGATAAAGAGCTACCTATCCAACAGGCGTGCTAGTGTTCTATTTAAAGGAGTTAAAAGTAAAAGAACAGATGCATTCGAACTAGGCACACCTCAAGGCGGTGTCCTAAGCCCTATACTCTTTAATATACATAAGTACAAACTTATTCCTGACTTACCTGTACAACTTACTGAAACTATTATATGTTATGCTGATGATATTTGCATTATGGCACACAGCAAACCAAAACTCCAAGTATTACTTGATGCATTCTCCAAGAAAGAAGTAGAATGTGGCCTCATAATCTCTGTTGATAAAACAAGGTTTCTTATTCCACATTCTCTTTATGTTAACTATACTATTAATGGAGTGCCCGTGGAGACTTGTGAGTCTTATAAATAACTTGGAGTCGAGGTTAATGATACAAATCTCATCAGAAACCTGTGCAAAAAAAAAAAACGCACAAAAAACTTGTTGAGCGTCATATACCTCGCTAAACTCTTTTGGGCAAAGGATTTGGCATCAACATAAAATATCTCTTAGTTTTTTATATTGCCTTTATACAATCTGTTGTTGATTATTTTGCCTTGCAACTTCTTCATTTTTCGTCTAAACAACTACAAGGCCTAAATATAATACAGAATGATTCCATGTGCATCATCCTGGGTTGTCCTAGAACTGTCAGAATTGTTAACATGAGAAATGAACTGAAATTACCATTGATTTATGAGAGAATAGTTCTACTTAGTACTATGTTTTGCGCCAAAACTTTGAAAAATAATGGTCCCCCCAGCTCTATTAAAATTAAATTGAGATCCATTCTAAACAATTCTGACTGTTCCCCCAATCCGCTGCATAAAGCTCCTTACAGTGTGTGGCTCAGTTGTTGTGCCTATAATCTTCTGAAACTGAATGTGTCCCTTAATCCTGATAAAACTGTTTACTATATTCCCCCCATGAAAAGATGTGCAGGTCTCTTCGCATTATACCCCCATCAGTGTAAAACAAATGTATAACACTGACACTGTGAGATGGATAACATTAGAAACTATTGACAGTCATGTTGACCAGACCACACACTAGAAGTTGAAGGGACGACAACGTTTCGGACCGTCCTGGACCATGGTCCAGGACGGACCGAAACGTCGTCGTCCCTTCAACTTCTAGTGTGTGGTCTGGTTAACATACTTCAGCCACGTTATTGTGACTCATCGCCTGCATATTGACAGTCATCTTCAAAATCTCAAACCAACTGAATTCTATGCATTTCCTGATAGCTCTGTGCAATTAGGCACTGGTAGAGCAGGTTGTGCATGTGCAGTATATAAAGGGAATGAAATGATCATGTCTAGTACACAGAGATTGAAAAACTGGGCAAGCACGACAGACTGAGCTATTGGGTATTTATCTAGGCATTGAATACCTTAAGCTTAATGGTGGTGGAGTGATATTATGTGACTCTAAAAGTGCTCTGCAGTCCTTAAATAACCCATCACAATGTATGCCTGAAGTAGCTTGTAATATTAAATTGAATGTAATTTTTGCCAATAATAATAACTATTGTATAAAATTTGTGTCGATCCCATCCCATGTTGGAGTTGGAAAACATGACGTTGTAGATCGATTGGCCAATGAGGCTTGCAGGAAAGAAAACACCGATAATCTAATGCAATTATTAGAAGCATACAAATTAAAAAAATTAATTCAGATTTAGAAGAACTAAGAAATGTCCAGAAACCTGAAAGTTGCAGTATTAAAAGCTATGACAACTTTTATAATAATAGGCATTTGCATGGTCAGCACTTTTACCGACCATGCAATGTATTCACCTAGTTGTGCTTTCGAGGGTTGACCTCTGCTCTTTCGGCCCACCTCTCAACTGTCAATCAACTGTTTCTAACTACTACTACTATTTTTTTTTTCCACACCACACACACACAAACACCCCAGGAAGCAGCCCGTGACAGCTAACTAACTCCCAGGTACGTATTTACAGTTAGGTAACAAGGGCATAGGTTGAAAGAAACTCTGCCCATTGTTTCTCGCCAGCGCCCGGGATCGAACCCGGGACCACAGGATCACATGTACAGCGTGCTGTCCCCTCAGCCCCCATGGTATTAATGTGATGTAGTCATTGCGTGATTTCGCCTTGGCAATAGGCACATCTTGCAGGTTCACTACCAAAATATTCAGATTGCAAACTCTGTGACAATCCTTTAATGCATTCACTAGAACACTATATTGTTGAATGTGAAACCGTAAAAGATTTTAGACCTGGCTTATTGTACCACCAACTGCATAAGTATTTCATTCAATCAGGTGTACTGGATGACATCCTAAATTTGTTTCCAAAATTTGCTTGTCCATTTTAAAGAATGAAGAACAATTGTATTAATATTACTTCTATGCTGCATCGCTTATGAACCCATCCTTGCCCTTGTGTGACAGTGCACAATTGAAAGTGTTTTTTACATATTCATGCATTTAAACAATGATTGTAACCTTGATATATATGTGCTTCAGCCTACAGTTTATACCTATTGTCCTGTGTATGACCCTCTGTCCTGTGTGACAGTGAAAAACCATCATTATCCTCACTTTAATAGGACTTAATTGAAATCCTCAGATTAGGCAAAATTGTAATTAATTTTGTTACTAAAGATGTTAAAAAGAATAATGGCAACCTTCTCGAAGTGCTCAAAAAACTCTCAGACTCTGACACAAAAAGTGATATATATTTCTCCCGCACTCTATTATCTTGTGGATGTGACCCATGTGTAGCGTTCTCTGGCAACTCACGTTATATCCTCTGCTCCGCTAATGCTCTATCTCCATTTGTCTCGTTTTCTTTTTCTTTGTCTACTCCTAACTCCAATTCTCGTATTCTGGTTTTCTCTTTTTCTTTCTCTACCTCTAGTTTAGCTTTCTCCTTTTCTATGCTTCTAGTTTAGCCTTATCTTTTTCTACTTCATTTTTCATCTTCAATTCTTTTTTCACCTTCTCTAGTTGGAACTGCCTCGCCTCAGTTGCATCTGCATCTCGAGGTGGAACCATTCCAAGCTTCTGCTCCGGCTGATTCTGCTACTATGACTACTCTTACTACTCCTGTTAGATGCCTGAGACCTCACTTCATCTTGCCCATCATCTTCCCCTTCACCCACAGCTCCCTTTTAAGCTGCCTGCTCTACCACTTCACTCCTGGGTCTCAATTCTGTAAGGATCCAATCCTTCATCAGTGCTGCCTTGGATGATTATATCCTAATACCACATCTCCCTGCAATGTGTCTGTTACGGCCCTCTCGGGACGCAACGGGGTTCTTAGTCTGATGTTGTTAGAGGAAGTTATATCCGACCCCAAGCCAGTAGTGGCTATCAAGGGATGTGATCCGTGACGCAAGTAACTTAAAGGGGGAAGGGAAAGAAAGTTAAGAACTTAAGATTATAATTCACCATCACCAAATAAATAAATAAGATATAAAAGAGTGCACAGGGGGAGGGGTATAAACACTTATTTTACAGGGGAAATACACTGTAGTCTTCTGCTGAAGACTATGGATCCTCGCTCTCGGTGCTAAATCCTCGGTGCTTCTTCGTGGCCTCACAACGAATCCTCTCGGAAGCTGAGCCTACCCTGGCCACAGGTCAGCCAAAACAGGTCCACTGCCGTGGAGGCCGTCAACCACACATCCAGCTGGTCTGCTGGCAGGTTCCGGATCAGCAAGGCTGGTCAGGCCACTCCACGAACGATATAAGGGGAACGCCCTAGACAGGAGCTTCGTGTGACACCACAAATCACTCTCCTGTCCTCAATACCCCAGTGGATGATCGTCTCCAACAGTCGGTCCCGGGTAATCCTTTTACTGCCACTCCACTGGCAGGCTAACACACCACATTGTTCTTCCGGGGGGGACGACTTCACAACTGCTGCAGCAAAGTACAAGGTATGGAGACGGCTGCCTCGGGTAGACTGACTCAACTTCCAACACAGCAGTCCCAGGTCGACTCTGTAAGCAGACACGTCATCAATAACTGGGACACACTAAGGCACCTCACTTACAGGCTCAGACACAAACGCCCGACATATCCACTTCATAGATGGCGTTGTAGTCTGAGCACCACCTCACCAGAGGTCAGCAGCGGCGGTGTTGTGAGCTGCACAGGACTGGAAACTGGCCCTTGTGGCCAATATACGTCGTCCTCACCAGGTGTCGTCGTCCGTTTGGAGGGGGTTTCGGGAGCTGACCCACAGATGGCGCGGTCGTCACTGCTCCATGCTCGGACGCTGGATCCAAGTTCGTAACAGTGTCTCAAATGTTATTTGTTTATCCAGCCATGTCCTCAGGTTTCCCTAAATCAACAAACATTTGAACCTTATCCATCTTGTCCTGTGAGTTGCCAAAAAGAGAAAGAAATAACTTGACCTGCTGCAACACATGCTTATAACAGTTCCCTGTTCTCGGACACAGGCTAGGGTATGACAGCTCTCCTATCAGACACAGGCTCTGTGTGTGACGTTCTCCTCTTGGAAACAGTCTTCCGGTGTGACCGTTCACCTTCCAGACACAGGCTACAGGTATCAGAGTTCACCTCCCGGAAACTGCCCCCCCCCCCCTCCCTTCGGAACTCTCACTCTTAGGTGTCACCCAATTTTACACTGGGCTTTCACCTGGTCAGGGAGTTGCCGATAAAATAAAAATGAAATAATAATATCGTTCTTTCACCACCTCTACTACTAACTCCAGTGTAGCATCACCTCTACTACTAACACCAGCAGAGCACAATCTCTACTACTAAAACAAGTGGAGCATCACTTCTGCTACTAACAATAGCAGAGCACCACCTCTACTACTAACACCAGCGGAGCATCTCCACTACTCACACCATAAGAGCACCACAACTACTAACACCCTCCTCCCTGTCGAGCTCGTTGTTGCCGTGGAGGGGCTTGGTGGGGCGGCTGCCAGAGTGTGGTTCTCCTTAAGGCGGTCCTCTATCCGTTTGTAGCCTTGTGCTCCTGCTGCTGTCCTCTCTAATTCTGCTGGACACCTTTTCCTTTACCTTTTGTTTCGTTTTTCTCCCCCCCCCCAGTTCTTCTCCTTTCTCGTTGTCATTTCCTGCTGACCTTGTGCCTGTTTTGATCATTCATTCGGCCTTCTTTTATTTTGACGCCCGGGTGTTTGGGAAGGCATACTCTTGCACCCATAGAACTGTAGAACCCAACGTCTCGAGCGAGGAGAACCTTTGTTTTTCAATTCCCCTTTCGTCACTGAAACCGATCTCGATGGACTGACAGTTCTTAAGGTGGCGTTTGTGGGCGTATACTCATGACCCACCCCTACGGTGCCCCGGCATTATCGGCGATAGCTTCTTGTTAAGTGTCCTGCCTCTAATTGTGGCTCCATGGTGGGTGTGGGGGCACATTCGTGAATGAAAGTGTTTCTTTTTGTATTTATGTCTGTGAATGTTCCTCTTTTACCCTCTCAGGTTCGTGGGGTGGGCGACCAAGCCACCGAGTCAGACTGTCTTGGAAGACCGGGCTCTGTAGCCCCCGCTGCTTTGGGCCCCAACCTTGCTCTTCCTTTAACCCTCCTGACTACTCCCCTCGTCTCCCCTCCCTCCTCTGTGGTTGGGTCGAGCCCCAAGCTCCCAGTGGTGACCACCTCGTCCCCTGGCACGGCTCAGTCTCTAGTTGTGACTACTGTGCCTTTTAACCCCTCTCTCTCTGGGGGTTCTCAACGCCGTCCTCGACACGGCCGCACTTGCTTGATTCTTTCCTGTACTGATGCGTATCAAGCCTTGTTTGGTCCCGCTTCGTGTGCCAAATACTTTGATCTCCTCCCTTTTGATTCTGCACCTCGTGACGATTTCTCCCTTCATAAGCACCTTGTTGATTCCGTAGATGCCTCTGTTATTTTCCATCCCACCCGTCTCAGTACATGTGTCGTTGCTGCTCCTTCTCAGGATGCAGCCTCTCGCTTGGCCGCCTTGTCCTGCCCTGTCGTGACCCCTGTTTGGGTCTCCAAGAACGCTCGGTTGAATGTCAATGTTGGCACTATTCTCCTCCCACCCCATGTTGCTACCGGGGTTCCGAATCTCCAGGACTGCCACGAAGATATTTGTCATTTCCTCGATGCCCAGGGCCATTCTGTCCTCCAGGTAAACTTTTTAACTGGTCCCCTCGTGGTCGTCGCTGTCAACCCCTTTGGGTTGTGAAGATTACCTTTGATGGTAGGACCCTTCCGCCCTGTCATTCTTGCTGGTGCCAGGTGCTCTGTCCAGGAGTACATTCCCTCTCCTCGGCTCTGTAATAAGTGCTGGAGGTTTGGGCATGGAGCCCTCCACTGCTCTGGTACTGTCTCTCTCTGTCCTTTGTGTGGGGGCGAAGGTCATTCTAAGTTGGAGCGCACTTCTCCCCAGGCTTGCTGCCTCAATTGTGGTGAGGCCCACCCTGCCTTCTCCCGTGCGTGTATACATTGCAAGCTTGAGGCAGCCATCCTCAACTTGAAGCACCGGTAGCATTTTTCTTTTCCTGAGGCGAGGCGCCAAGTTCACCGTCTCCCTCCTTATGCTATTGTCTCTTATGCTCGCGTGTTCCGCTCTTCCTCTCCTCGTCCTTCCCACCTTCCTCAGACTCGAAACCATTTCCCTGGCCTTGGACCCTGACACGCTCACCGCCCCCTCCTCTGTTTCTTTGAGTTCTGTCCTGAAGGGTCCCACTCATGGTCCTCTGTCTGGGGTTCCCTTTCTTTCTGCCTGGTCTGTCATGTCTCCTGTGTCTTCTTCCTTGTCTCCCTCCGATCCTTCTCCTCCGTCTATTGGCTCTCCACGCCGCCTGTCCACATGACCATGTCCATTGCTCTCCTGACGGCCGTCGTATATGCTCTCGTTCTGCTTCTCCTATTGAAACGCTAGAATCCGTTGCCCAGTACGTAGTTGTTGGAACACCTGTCTCTTTGAGACAGAAGCGTAAGCCTGGCTCCTCTCCTTCCTCCTCCTCGGCGGTTAAAAAGGCTTTGCTTTCTTCCTCGCCCCCTACCTCTGACTCTCGCTCCGTCCCCTCCCGTTTCAGTGCTTACGCCCCCTGTTCCTGCTATGGAGGTCTCTTTGGCCCCCCGCTTCCCTCTTAGTTGGTACCCTTGCTGAGGTTCATCCCCTGGCTTTTGCCCCTCCTGCTGCTATCCTTGACCCTCGGTTCCCTCCCCCCCTTCCTCGTCCGGACCCCTAGTCGTCTGCTCTGGTCGGTCCTCTAGCTCCCTTCCCTCCTTCTTTACTCAGTTTACCCATGCCCCTTAACCCTGACTTCGCTGACCCTGACCCTGATCCTGAGCTTCTTTAACGTGCTGTGTTCCCTTTTCACTTTTGTTTCTTCGTTGTTCTCTGTTGCTGTCCTTTCTCTTCTCGTCGATGTCTATTCTTCAATGGAACGTTCGTGGTTATTACGCCAATTTCCTTGAACTCCAACTTCTGATTTCACAGTTTTCGCCCCTCTGTGGGTGTCTCCAGGAGCCAATGCTTGGTGCTCATCTTAGTCGCTTTCGTGGCTTTTCCTTTCTCTCCCCCTTAACTCTTCTGCTCTCTTGATTCACTCTGATGTTCCCTTTGTCCCCTTACTTTTTCCTTCGCCTCTCCATTGTTCTGCTGCTCGTATCTTTGTGAGGAAATGGTACACCGTTTGTTCCATTTATCTCCCCCCCCGAGTGTCCCGTTTTCTCTTCCGGATCTGAAACACCTACTGGACTCCTTGCCGGAGCCTGTGCTCCTGCTGGTTGATTTCAGTTGTCATCATTCCCTTTGGGGTGATGTTCTAACGAACACCTGGGGTCACCTTCTTGAGCCGTTTATCCTCTCTTCTTCCCTGTCTCTTCTGAATTCTGGTGAGCCCACGCATTTGGACTCTCGGACTCTCACCCTTTCCTGTCTTGATCTTTCTTTTTGCTCGCCTTTTCTTTACTTAGATTTCACGTGGCAGGTTCTTGATGACCTCTATGGCAGTGACCATTTCCCCATCGTTGTTACCTTTTTCTCTTTTTTTCTGAGATATATACAAGAATTGTTACATTCTTGTACAGCCACTAGTATGCATAGCATTTCGGGCAGGTCCCTTGGATACGATCCCCGCATCGAAGAATCCTTTTTACAACCATGTACTCATTTTACTGTTGAGTTAAACAGAGGCTACAGTTAAGGATTTGCGCCCAGTAAATCCTCCCCAGCCAGGATACGAACCCATAATAAAGCAATCGTGGAACGCAAGGCGAGTGTCTTACCACTGCATCACGGAGACTGGTTTTTCACCCTCCCCTCTCCTTCCCTAGGTGGCAGTTTGCTAAGGCGGACTGGAACCTATTTACCCTCAATGCTGCTCTATCTGACCTCTCCCGTCTGCCTCTCCCTCGCTCTTTCCTCCTTTTTCATGACACCGTCTTCGATGCTGACCTCTGCTCTATTCCTCGCTCTTTCTCTCGGGGACCAAGGAAGTGCGATCCCTGGTGGAATGCAGACTGTGCTCGGGCTGTCTGCTGTAAGCGTGCAGCCTGGAAGAGACACCGCCGCCGGCAGAGTCTTTTCTTTTATTTCGGAAGGCGAGTGCGGTGGCCTGTAGGGCCAATCGTATGGCTAAACGTGGATGTTGGGCATCATATGTCTCCACCATTACGTCCGAAACTCCTCTGCTGCAGATCTGGAAGCGTATCCGTAAGATAGCGGGTAAGTTCGTTGCCGATGTCTCACCGATCCTTTACCTCCGTGGTACTCTTGTGATGGACCCGTTGCAGGTCACTACCGAACTGAGTTTCCACTTTTCTTCTGTAAGCTCTGGTTTTCATCTTCCCCAATCTTTCCTTCTTCGTAAACCTTGTCCTTGAATCTCATCCTTGTCACGGGGGGTGGGCCGGGGCTCTGCTAGCACTCGGCTGCTAGGGGCTCAAAAGGCAGAATACTCAGCCCCTCCGACTCCCGGGATTCACCGGAGTCTCCTTGGTCACACAGGAGAGGACCAACAATGCCCACCTCCGCAGGTCTTTGCTTCCACCACAAAAGGGGGTGCCACTGATTCACCCTGGAAGCCCTTCAGTCAAACACGGGGAAACTACTGTTAACAGTTCCGGCCTAGACCCGTGGAGGAGTGAAGGAAGACTCAGGCTTACCTTATAACCATAACCTCCCTGAGTCTTGCCTGCCAGACAAAAAGGTTGCAGGAACTCCTTTCCCGCCTGTCTTCTCTATCTTCTTCTTAACAAGGTCGCCAGCTGGGTTATTATATCTGCACCCCAACAATGCAGTTCAGTGGGTGTATTATATATTGTTTGTAGCCAGAAGATTGCTACTCCCATAGATCTGCTACTAGACTATCGGCCCAGGGTACTCTCCCAGGAAGGTCTGAGTGGCTTTACCTCTCTCTAGCCACCACGTTACTAGTTGCCACCATTCAGGCACTGATACTGATCGGATGGCAAAGGGTTCACTTTTAAATAAGTCTATGCTGTTTTTTACCACTCTCCAGGCAATAAGAACCTCTATAGAGAACGTAGTGTTCCCTAGGTGGTACTATAATAACCTTCGTGTATGCTCTTAGAGAAATATTGTAATGGAGGCACACTTAAATAGTGATAAAATGTGTGAATTTACTGACGCAAATTACATGAACACACATACAATCACAAGTAATACACGAATATGAAAATAAGGATACTAAGTCTGGAGATCGTCAGCCTCTTCTTCCACGACCTCCAACACTCCTTCAACTGGGCAGAAAGACAGGAGTCCCACACTCTCTCACAGGAGGGCCTCTTCACCACGTCGGCGCCTCTTCTTCACTGTCCTGCAATCCATATACACTGTCCCCTCTGACAGTCCTGGACACAAGCTGCCTTGCAGCCTATTCTACTACTAAAGTATTAATGTCCTATTGCCATATACATAAGTAAATATGTGGCCTAACTAGCCTACTCACACAAGGGGTAATGGGAGGGAAAATGATCTACCTTACATTCCTGGCTCACGACGCCTGTCCCTCGATGGTGTGAGGTTCCCACGCTTCCTGAGTCGATCCTTGACGATCCAGGAACGTTCCACAAGTCCTCAGGTGTCGTGAAGCCTTCACGTCGTCGCCGTTCCAATCCCTGAGATTCAGCTACCCCAATCCTGGTTCATCGATGGGCACTGAGCTAATCACTATTTTCCCACACTCGCCCCTTCCACAAGGCATTGCTCCTTGTCCTAGGAACGGTGTCCTCCTTCCAAAACCCTCAGTGGATGTGACACGGTCACAGCTAGGCTTGCCCGCCACACCTTTCCAAGCCCTCAACGTCCAGCGTCGCCGCCCAGCGTCGTCGCCGAATATTTTCCAAGTTTGGCAGTCTTTTGCTCAATAAACTTGGTTCCTTTTTGCTTCCCAGAAGCGCGGGGTCTCCAATACATAAGATGGGCTGCAATAGCCAGCTCTAATCCACTAAGAAAGGCTTGTAGACCCTCAAATCCTTGAGAGCTGACCGAGGTGCGTCCTCTCGCCTTCACGGTCAGGTCAACTCTGATGTTGGCGCCGCCCGGGGCACTGGGTGACGTCACGGCGGGCCCTGATTGGTCGCCAGCGACCTAAGTCGGCAAATCCGCGATCGGCTAGTGTTCCTTCCAAAAGTCATATCTGCAGTAGGGGATATTCTTTCATTTTATATCAGGGCGCCAATTTCCCCTTACTTACAACTTATATGTAACTTTCTCCCTTAACTGGCAGTCAAGCTGGTCGCCACATATATCAATAGACTCCCTGAACCTCAGAGAATCAGTAGGGAGAGCTGATATGACTCTTAAAGCAGGAAAACGAAAGAAATAGAAGAGGACACCGTAACATACCCCTCCCCTTAAAATAAGAGTCATATCGGAAGAGCAGCACTCAAGAGGGCAACCTATACTCTTGCTCCCTCCGTTCCTGAAGTGTCACTCCTCCAGTTGGTGATGTGGCTCGTACCACCTTGCCAGTCACTTGCCTCATTATATCTCCACCTCGCATAGGACCGGGTGCGATGGGTGTTCCCTGAACACCTACAAGAAATCCTCTCTCTGTGGCTACGAGTGTACTCCAACGGCTCGTTACCACTGTAAGATTCAGTACATGCAGCGCCTCCACCGCGTCGTGCACTCCGAGATAGTATTGCACTTCCACTGCGTCCTACAGGTACTCCATGTTTCCTCTCATGAGCTCCTCTTCGCCAATCTTCTCTCTTCTCTGTTCCTCTTCTCCCATAGGTGCGTTGTCTCCTCACAGTGGCACTTGTCACCTGTACTCTCTCCAGCAGCTTCCCCTCTTCCACGCTAGGCTTTTGCAATGGCCCAATGCCCCTCCGGTTAGGCTGGCGCCTACCCTGGGTGTACCTATTCCCTGCTTTCTTCGTATTGCCTTTCCTATACCATTCGCTCCTTCGTTCCCGACGAACATCTTCACTCCTCCATGAGATTCTCTTCCCTGCAGACGTCTTCTTCGGTTCGTGGTTGGGTTCATCCACCTCCCCGTGGCTCACCTCACCACGGTGGTTCATCTTGCACCTACCAGTATTCATCTGGCTGGCATAGGGTGCACTGCGTCGTGGCTCCTCCACTCTGCCCCTCACTGCCGTTCGCCCATCCACTGAGCTTACTTTATTCACGTTTCTGTGTGGAGGGAGTGCGATCTGCAGTCTCTTCACCGCCCCAGGCGTTTGTACAGCTGCTCCTCGCCACTCCTCCACACGCATCATCAGGCTTAGTCGGAGGTCCCCGTCGGGGTTTTCCACGACCTCCGACGACCTCTCTGCACTCTCGCCCTCGTTGTCGTCGTCTCTGGCGACGTTTCCCCTGGCGAAGTCGGCTTCCTCACTACCATCTGGAACAACCGATACCTCACCTGGCAGGGTTGTACTGCTGCTTGCAACATAGCCACTCCTGGCCCAATCGGGTTGTATCCTGCCTCCTCCGAGGTCATTACCCAGCACCATCTGTACATGCTCTAGGGGTAATTTAGGGGCTACAGCTACTATAGCTTTCTCGACTCCGCAGTCGGCAATCAGCTGTACTTCGTGAAGTGGCAACCTGTATTCCTCCCCCACACTGCGTATCCTCACCACTCCCACAGGTGAATCATTAAATTCCTTGGGGAGAATACTCCTGTTTACCATACTTACGTCAGCACCCGTATCTCGAAGAACGGCAACCTCCACTGGGTCTGACTTTCCAAACTTCACGTTGGCCCCGAAAACGAAGGGATGTTCACCCAACTTCATTTCCCAACCATTCACGTTGGGTCCACTATGATATGGGGGGTGAACAAACACTCTCTCCTCTTCCAACATTAGTCCTATATTCCTTTGGTGCTCCTCACACTTGCGGGCATAATGTCCTCTCACACCACAGTTCAAGCACCGGCTGCCTCCCCTGGGCGGCCACTCGCCAGTCCCCCTGGCAGTACCACTTGCAGACGTTCCATGGGTCCTCCTTGGACTCCCTGTCGTCGTGTCCGGGACTGCAGCACTTGCTCCCGAGCTAGGTCCACTGCTCACAGCTTGGGGCTTCCTCCCCACGTCCCTTGAGCTCTTGAACTGGGTTACCTCATTGGGTACACAACTCTTGGGAGAGTCCCCACCCGTCCTCGCTCCTCCTGAACTCCTAAGGTTCCCTACTTGGGGTAAGGCGAGTGTCTGGGCGGCCCCTCCCTTCTGAGATGTAGTGCCTCCTCCAGCATGTCGGCTCGGTCCGCTGCAGCCTTCAGGTCCTTAATACCTGCTTCTCTCACCCTTTCTCGCAACTCAGGATGGAGCACTGACATAAACCTCTCCATCACTATCAGTCGTTTGATATCATCCGCCGACTCCGCTTCCTCCGCCTTCAACCATCGTAGGAATTTCCGTTCCATATCCCTGGCGGTCTCGGCGTAAGACTTCCCCGACGCTCTTGTACACTCTCTGAACCGCTTCCGGTACATCTCCGGAGTCAGCCGGAATGAGTGGAGCACCGCATTCTTAATCGCGTTGTAACTAGTACACTCCTCTAGGCCCAGCATGTTGTAGGCTTCCCAGGCCTCACCAGTCAATCTTCCCTGGACCAGAGCAGCCCAATCATCTTCCGGCCACTCCTTCAGAGTCGCTATTCGTTCAAAGTTCTCGAAGAACGCCTCAGTTTCTTGTGGTTCGAACGTAGGTAAGTCACGTTCCCTTACCTTGAGGTCATCCCGCCGTGCAGGTAGTGAGGGCAGACCACGCTCAATACGTCGCAATTCGACTTCTTTCTTTGCCTTTATCTCCTCCAGTCGCAGTTGTCTCTCTCCTTCTTCTCGCTGCAGCCGAGCTTCACGCTCACGCTCCTCTCGCTGCAGCTCAGCTGCACGTTCCTCTCGCTGCAGCCGTGCTTCTCTCTCCTCTCGTCGCAGCTGGGCTTCCAGTTGCATCTTCATGATTTCCAGTTGCAGGCTCCTCTTACTACAGCTGGACCCTCCACTGCTCCCACGTTTATTGTGAATTCTCTCCACACTGATAGGCGCTTGGGGTGGCTCTTGTCGGGACAGTTCACCTTGCGACGGCTCTCCTCGGGACGGCTCCTCTTGAGATGGCTCCTCTCCCGTCGCCTCCTCTCGAGCTGTGAGTTGTGCCATGATCTCTATCCTTCGCTCCGCTACCTTAGTCGTCCTCAACCTGATCCCAAAGTGGTTTGCCACTTGTTGGAGCTGGGCCTTGGTACACTCTTCCAAAATTCTCTCGTCCCTTGTGTCAATAAATTTCTTTACTTTGTCCTCCTCCATCTCTATATCATTGAGCATACACGACAGCACAGATAAGTTAGTAGTCACTAATTTCACCGTTTCAGTCCCTTTGCTGGTTGAGTAGCAGTACCACTGAATTCACTGGCCACACTGTATTTGTACGCTGGCAACACTTGTCTTGAAATTTGGGCCACACTGTAGCTTGATCCACGCTTCCTGGCGAAGTTCCCAGTTCTTGGCTACCGGGGTTCGAATTCTGGCAAGGTCGCCAGTTCTTGTCATGGGAAGCGGGCCGGGGCTCTGATAGCACTCGGCTGCTAGGGGCTCAAAAGGCCGAATACTCAGCCCTTCCGACTCCCGGGATTCACCGGAGTCTCTTTGGTCACACAGGAGAGGACCAACAATGCCCACCTCCGCAGGTCTTTGCTTCCACCACAAAAGGGGGAGCCACTGATTCACCCTGGAAGCCCTTCAGTCAAACACGGGGAAACTACTGTTAACAGTTCCGGCCTAGACCCGTGGAGGAGTGAAGGAAGACTCAGGCTTACCTTATAACCATAACCTCCCTGAGTCTTGCCTGCCAGACAAAAAGGTTGCAGGAACTCCTTTCCCGCCTGTCTTCTCTATCTTCTTCTTAACAAGGTCGCCAGCTGGGTTATTATATCTGCACCCCAGGAATGCAGTTCAGTGGGTGTATTATATATTGTTTGTAGCCAGAAGATTGCTACTCCCATAGATCTGCTACAAGACTGTCGGCCCAGGGTACCCTCCCAGGAAAGTCTGTGTGGCTTTACCTCTCTCTAGCCACTACGTTACTAGTTGCCACCATTCAGGCACTGATACTGATCGGATGGCAAAGGGTTCACTTTTATATAAGTCTGTGCTGTTTTTTACCACTCTCCAGGCAATAAGAACCTCTATAGAGAACGTAGTGTTCCCTAGGTGGTACTATAATAACCTTCGTGTATGCTCATAGTTGCATAGTTGCATAGTTGTGCCTCCATATTGTAATGGAGGCACACTTAAACACAGTGATAAAATGTGCGAATTTACTGACGCAAATTACATGAACACACATACAATCACAAGTAATACACGAATATGAAAATAAGGATAATAAGTCTGGAGATCGTCAGCCTCTTCTTCCACGACTTCCAACACTCCTTCAACTGGGCAGAAAGACAGGAGTCCCACACTCTCTCACAGGAGGGCCTCTTCACCACGTCGGCGCCTCTTCTTCACTGTCCTGCCATCCAAACACACTGTCCCCTCTGACAGTCCTGGACACAAGCTGCCTTGCAGCCTATTCTACTACTAAAGTATTAATGTCCTATTGCCACATACATAAGTAAATATGTGGCCTAACTAACCTACTCACACAAGGGGTAATGGGAGGAAAAATGATCTACCTTACATTCCTGGCTCACGACGCCTGTCCCTCGATGGTGTGAGGTTCCCACGCTTCCTGAGTCGATCCTTGACGATCCAGGAACGTTCCACAGGTCCTCAGGTGTCGTGGAGCCTTCGCGTCGTCGCCGTTCCAATCCCTGAGATTCAGCTACCCCAATCCTGGTTCATCGATGGGCACTGAGCTAATCACTATTTTCCCACACTCGCCCCTTCCACAAGGCATTGCTCCTTGTCCTAGGAACGGTGTCGTCCTTCCAAAACCCTCAGTGGATGTGACCCGATCACAGCTAGGCTTGCCTGCCACACCTTTCCAAGCCCTCAACGTCCAGCGTCGCCGCCCAGCGTCGTCGCTGAATATTTTCCAAGTTTGGCAGTCTTTTGCTCAATAAACTTGGTTCCTTTTTGCTTCCCAGAAGCGCGGGGTCTCCAATACATAAGATGGGCTGCAATAGCCAGCTCTAATCCACTAAGAAAGGCTTGTAGACCCTCAAATCCTTGAGAGCTGACCGAGGTGCGTCCTCTCGCCTTCACGGTCAGGTCAACTCTGAAGTTGGCGCCGCCCGGGGCACTGGGTGACGTCACGGAGGGCCCTGATTGGTCGCCAGCGACCTAAGTCGGCCAATCCGCGATCGGCTAGTGTCCCTTCCAAAACGTCATATCTGCAGTAGGGGATACTCTTTCATTTTATATCAGGGCGCCAATTTCCCCTTACTTACAACTTATAATGTAACTTTCTCCCTTAACTGGCAGTCAGTCTGGTCGCCACATATATCAATAGACTCCCTGAACCTCAGAGAATCAGTAGGGAGAGCTGATATGACTCTTAAAGCAGGCAAACGAAAGAAATAGGAGAGGACACCGTAACATCCTTTAGATTTCTGCACTCATCTTCGACTTCCCTATAACGATCCCTTCTTTCTCTCTGAACTTTGGTTTGCCCTGGCTCTCTGTGATTCTATGGCAGCGGGCTCCGATGGCATTCATTATGAGATGCTTCACCATCTCCCTCCTTGCACGTCTCAGTATTTACTGAGTCTGTATAATCGGATCTGGGAGTCGTCGTCAGTCCCTGAGGACTGACTCAATGCCGTTGTCCTCCCTGTTCGCAAACCAGGGTTTCTGGGAACATCCACTAAGGACCTTCGCCCTATTGCCCTTACAAGTTGTGTCTGCAAACTCTTTGAACGTATGGTTAACGTTCGTCTGATGTTGTTCTTGAAACACCATCACCTCCTCTCCCCTTCTCAATTTGGTTTCCGCAAGTGCCGCAGCACAACAGATCTCTTGGTGAACTTGGAGGTCTATATTCGTACTGCTTTTGCCGTGAAGACCTCTGTTGTTGCCGTCCTTTTTGTGTGCCCCAGGGTAGTGTTCTGAGCACTACTCTTTTTCTGTTTGCCCTTAACCCAGCAAACAATTTTAGGTTGCCACAACATATCTGGAAAGTATTTGAAAGTATTGGAAACGTTTGTTTTATCGTATCAGATACGATATTGTGTGTGGACTTAAATAGGTTTCCAAAACTTATAACCAAGACATATGTATCTAACACTAATTTGAGATGTTGTGGCAACTTTACACTCCTAACATGAGTCATTCATAATCCATTCATACACCAATATGAATCTCTTATGAAAGGTTTGAGCCAATAATCTGAACCATTTTCACATCTTTGTGTTTAAAGTTAAGTTTCTTGAAATTAAATTATATTTTATATTATATTATTTTTATTATATTTTATATTATATTATTATTTTCAATTTAAATATTAAAACCAATTTAAGGGTAAAAAAAATCTAATAATTTATATTTCTTTTATTATTTACTAACAATTATAATTATTTACTAACGGAGAGAGGGGAGGCTGGACGGCGGAGAGTGGCGGACAGTGGCGGCGGTGGCGGATAGTGGCGGCGGGCGGACAGTGGCGGCGGGCGGACAGTGGCGGCGGCGGGCGGACAGTGGCGGCGGGCGGACAGTGGCGGCGGTGGCGGATAGTGGCGGCGGGCGGACAGTGGCGGCGGTGGCGGATGGTGGCGGCGGGCGGGCGGACAGTGGCGGCGGGCGGGCGGACAGTGGCGGCGGGCGGACAGTGGCGGCTGTGGCGGATAGTGGCGGCGGGCGGACCGTGGCGGCTTTGGCGGCGGTGGTGGACAGTGGCGGCGGGCGGACAGTGGCGGCGGCGGGCGGACAGTGGCGGCGGCGGGCGGTAAGTGGCGGCGGTGGGCGGACAGTGGTGGCGGCGGGCGGACAGTGGTGGCGGCGGGCGGACAGTGGCGGCGGTGGGCGGACAGTGGTGGCGGCGGGCGGACAGTGGAGGCGGCGGGCGGACAGTGGTGGCGGCGGGCGGACAGTGGTGGCGGCGGGCGGACAGTGGTGGCGGCGGGCGGACAGTGGTGGCGGCGGGCGGACAGTGGTGGCGGTGGCAGACAGTGGTGGCGGTGGCAGACAGTGGTGGCGGTGGCGGACAGTGGTGGCGGTGGCGGATAGTGGCAGCGGGCGGACAGTGGCGGCGGTGGCGGATATTGGCGGCGGGCGGACAGTGGCGGCGGGCGGACAGTGGCGGCGGTGGCGGATAGTGGCGGCGGGCGGACAGGGTTGGCGGCGGGCGGACAGTGGCGGCGGCGGGCGGACAGTGGAGGCGGCGGGCGGACAGTGGAGGCGGCGGGCGGACAGTGGAGGCGGCGGGCGGACAGTGGAGGCGGCGGGCGGACAGTGGTGGCGGCAGGCGGACAGTGGTGGCGGCGGGCGGACAGTGGTGGCGGCGGGCGGACAGTGGTGGCGGCGGGCGGACAGTGGTGGCGGCGGGCGGACAGTGGTGGCGGTGGCGGACAGTGGCGGCGGTGGCGGACAGTGACGGCGGTGGCGGACAGTGGCGGCGGTGGCGGACAGTGGCGGACAGTGGCGGCGGTGGCGGACACTGGCGGCTGTGTCTGGCGGTGGTGGCGGGCGGTGGCGGGTGGCGGCGTCTGTGATGAGTGGTGGCGGCTGGCGGCGGCGGTGGTGGGTGGTGGCGGCGGCGGTGGTGGGTGGTGGTGGCGGCGGCGGCTGGTGGTGGAGGGTGGTGGCGGCGGTGGTGGTGGGTGGTGGTGGCGGCGGCGGCTGGTGGTGGTGGGTGGTGGTGGTGGCGGCGGCGGCTGGTGGTGGTGGGTGGTGGCGGCGGTGGTGGTGGGTGGTGGTGGCGGCGGCGGCTGGTGGTGGTGGCGGCGGGTGGTGGGTGGCGGCGGCGGCTGGTGGTGGTGGGTTGTGGCGGTGGGTGGTGGCGGGCGGTGGCGGGCGGTGGCGGGCGGCGGCGGCTGTGGTGGGTGGTGACGATCGGCGGTGGGGGGGGCTGGTGGCGGCTGGCGGTGGCGGCTTGCGGTGGCGACTGTGGCAACGGGCGGTGACGGCTGATAGCGGGCGGTGGTGGCGGTGGTGACGGCTGGTGGTGGCGGCTGGTGGTGGTGGCAGCTGGTGGCGGTGATGGCGGCTGGTGGTGGTGGCAGCTGGTGGCGGTGATGGCGGCTGGTGGTGGTGGTGGTGGCGGCTGGTGGTGGTGGCAGCTGGTGGTGGTGGTGGTGGTGATGGCGGCTGGTGGCGGGCGGTGGCGGCTGGTGGCGGCTGGTGGTGGCGGCGGTGGTGGGTGGTGGTGGTGGGTGGTGGTGGCGGCTGTGGTGGGTGGTGGCGGTGGTGTCGGCGGCGGCTGTGGTGGGTGGTGGCGGCGGCGGCGGTGATGGGTGGTGGCAGCGGCGGTGGTGGTGGGTGGTGGTGGCGGCGGCGGTGGTGGTGGGTGGTGGTGGCGGCGGCGGTGATGGGTGGTGGCGGCGGTGGTGGTGGTGGCGGCGGCGGCGGCTGGTGGTGGTGGGTGGTGGTGGTGGGTGGTGGTGGTGGGTGGTGGCGGCGGGTGGCGGTGGTGGGTGGCGGTGGCTGGTGGCGGCTGGTGGTGGGAGGTGGCGGCAGGTGGTTAGTGGCGGTGGTGGGTGGCGGTGTTTGGTGGCGGATGGCGGCTGGTGGCGGCTGGTGGTGGGTGGCGGCTGGTGGTGGGTGGTGGCAGGTGGCGGCTGGTGGTGGGTGGTGGCGGCCGCGGGTGGCGGCTGGTGGTGGGTGGCGGCGGGTGGCGGCAGGTGGTGAGTGGCGGGTGGCGGCTGGTGGTGGCTGGTGGCGGGTGGCGGCTGGTGGTGGGTGGTAGCGGCGGGTGGTGAGTGGCGGTGGTGGGTGGCGGTGGCTGGTGGCTGGTGGCTGGTGGCGGGTGGTGGCGGGTGGTGGTGGGTGGTGGCGGGTGGCGGCTGGTGGTGGGTGGTGGCGGGTGGCGGCTGGTGGTGGGTGGCGGGTGGCGGCGGGTGGTGGGTGGTGGCGGCGGGTGGTGAGTGGCGGTGGAGGGTGGCGCGGCGGCTGGTGGTGGGTGGCGGCGGGTGGCGGCTGGTGGTGGGTGGTGGTGGGTGGCGGCTGGTGGTGGGTGGTGGCGGGTGGCGGCTGGTGGTGGGTGGCGGCTGGTGGTGGGTGGCGGGTGGCGGCGGGTGGCGGCTGGTGGTGGGTGGCGGTGGGTGGCGGCGGGTGGCGGCTGGTGGTGGGTGGCGGGTGGCGGCGGGTGGCGGCTGGTGGTGGGTGGCAGGTGGCGGCGGGTGGCGGCTGGTGGTGGCTGGTGGCAGGTGGCGGCTGGTGGTGGGTGGTAGCGGCGGGTGGTGAGTGGCGGTGGTGGGTGGCGGTGGCTGGTGGCGGTGGCTGGTGGCTGGTGGCGGGTGGTGGCGGGTGGCGGCTGGTGGTGGGTGGTGGCGGGTGGCGGCTGGTGGTGGGTGGTGGCGGGTGGCGGCTGGTGGTGGGTGGCGGGTGGCGGCGGGTGGTGGGTGGTGGCGGCGGGTGGTGAGTGGTGGCGGTGGCAGACAGTGGTGGCGGTGGCAGACAGTGGTGGCGGTGGCGGACAGTGGTGGCGGTGGCGGATAGTGGCAGCGGGCGGACAGTGGCGGCGGTGGCGGATAGTGGCGGCGGGCGGACAGTGGCGGCGGGCGGACAGTGGCGGCGGTGGCGGATAGTGGCGGCGGGCGGACAGGGTTGGCGGCGGGCGGACAGTGGCGGCGGCGGGCGGACAGTGGAGGCGGCGGGCGGACAGTGGAGGCGGCGGGCGGACAGTGGAGGCGGCGGGCGGACAGTGGAGGCGGCGGGCGGACAGTGGAGGCGGCGGGCGGACAGTGGTGGCGGCAGGCGGACAGTGGTGGCGGCGGGCGGACAGTGGTGGCGGCGGGCGGACAGTGGTGGCGGCGGGCGGACAGTGGTGGCGGCGGGCGGACAGTGGTGGCGGTGGCGGACAGTGACGGCGGTGGCGGACAGTGGCGGCGGTGGCGGACAGTGGCGGACAGTGGCGGCGGTGGCGGACACTGGCGGCTGTGTCTGGCGGTGGTGGCGGGCGGTGGCGGGTGGCGGCGTCTGTGATGAGTGGTGGCGGCTGGCGGTGGTGGGTGGTGGCGGCGGCGGTGGTGGGTGGTGGTGGCGGCGGCGGCTGGTGGTGGTGGAGGGTGGTGGCGGCGGTGGTGGTGGGTGGTGGTGGCGGCGGCGGCTGGTGGTGGTGGGTGGTGGTGGTGGCGGCGGCGGCTGGTGGTGGTGGGTGGTTGCGGCGGTGGTGGTGGGTGGTGGTGGCGGCGGCGGCTGGTGGTGGTGGCGGCGGGTGGTGGGTGGCGGCGGCGGCTGGTGGTGGTGGGTTGTGGCGGTGGGTGGTGGCGGGCGGTGGCAGGCGGTGGCGGGCGGCGGCGGCTGTGGTGGGTGGTGACGATCGGCGGTGGGGGGGGCTGGTGGCGGCTGGCGGTGGCGGCTTGCGGTGGCGACTGTGGCAACGGGCGGTGACGGCTGATAGCGGGCGGTGGTGGCGGTGGTGACGGCTGGTGGTGGCGGCTGGTGGTGGTGGCAGCTGGTGGCGGTGATGGCGGCTGGTGGTGGTGGCAGCTGGTGGCAGTGATGGCGGCTGGTGGTGGTGGTGGTGGCGGCTGGTGGTGGTGGCAGCTGGTGGTGGTGGTGGTGGTGATGGCGGCTGGTGGCGGGCGGTGGCGGCTGGTGGCGGCTGGTGGTGGCGGCGGTGGTGGGTGGTGGTGGTGGGTGGTGGTGGCGGCTGTGGTGGGTGGTGGCGGCGGCGGCGGTGATGGGTGGTGGCGGCGGCGGTGGTGGTGGGTGGTGGTGGCGGCGGCGGTGGTGGTGGGTGGTGGTGGCGGCGGCGGTGATGGGTGGTGGCGGCGGTGGTGGTGGTGGCGGCGGCGGCGGCTGGTGGTGGTGGGTGGTGGTGGTGGGTGGTGGCGGCGGGTGGCGGTGGTGGGTGGCGGTGGCTGGTGGCGGCTGGTGGTGGGAGGTGGCGGCAGGTGGTTAGTGGCGGTGGTGGGTGGCGGTGTTTGGTGGCGGATGGCGGCTGGTGGCGGCTGGTGGTGGGTGGCGGCTGGTGGTGGGTGGTGGCAGGTGGCGGCTGGTGGTGGGTGGTGGCGGCCGCGGGTGGCGGCTGGTGGTGGGTGGCGGCGGGTGGCGGCTGGTGGTGGGTGGCGGCTGGTGGTGGCTGGTGGCGGGTGGCGGCTGGTGGTGGGTGGTAGCGGCGGGTGGTGAGTGGCGGTGGTGGGTGGCGGTGGCTGGTGGCTGGTGGCTGGTGGCGGGTGGTGGCGGGTGGTGGTGGGTGGTGGCGGGTGGCGGCTGGTGGTGGGTGGTGGCGGGTGGCGGCTGGTGGTGGGTGGCGGGTGGCGGCGGGTGGTGGGTGGTGGCGGCGGGTGGTGAGTGGCGGTGGAGGGTGGCGGCGGCTGGTGGTGGGTGGCGGCGGGTGGCGGCTGGTGGTGGGTGGTGGCGGGTGGCGGCTGGTGGTGGGTGGTGGCGGGTGGCGGCTGGTGGTGGGTGGCGGCTGGTGGTGGGTGGCGGGTGGCGGCTGGTGGTGGGTGGCGGTGGGTGGCGGCGGGTGGCGGCTGGTGGTGGGTGGCGGGTGGCGGCGGGTGGCGGCTGGTGGTGGGTGGCAGGTGGCGGCGGGTGGCGGCGGGTGGCGGCTGGTGGTGGCTGGTGGCGGGTGGCGGCTGGTGGTGGGTGGTAGCGGCGGGTGGTGAGTGGCGGTGGTGGGTGGCGGTGGCTGGTGGCGGTGGCTGGTGGCTGGTGGCTGGTGGCGGGTGGTGGCGGGTGGCGGCTGGTGGTGGGTGGTGGCGGGTGGCGGCTGGTGGTGGGTGGTGGCGGGTGGCGGCTGGTGGTGGGTGGCGGGTGGCGGCGGGTGGTGGGTGGTGGCGGCGGGTGGTGAGTGGCGGTGGAGGGTGGCGGCGGCTGGTGGTGGGTGGTGGCGGGTGGCGGCTGGTGGTGGGTGGTGGCGGGTGGCGGCTGGTGGTGGGTGGTGGCGGGTGGCGGCTGGTGGTGGGTGGCGGCTGGTGGTGGGTGGCGGGTGGCGGCGGGTGGCGGCGGGTGGCGGCTGGTGGTGGGTGGCGGTGGGTGGCGGCGGGTGGCGGCTGGTGGTGGGTGGCGGGTGGCGGCGGGTGGCGGCTGGTGGTGGGTGGCGGGTGGCGGCGGGTGGCGGCTGGTGGTGGTTGGTGGCGGGTGGCGGCTGGTGGTGGGTGGTAGCGGCGGGTGGTGAGTGGCGGTGGCTGGTGGCTGGTGGCGGGTGGTGGTGGGTGGCGGCTGGTGGTGGGTGGTGGCGGGTGGCGGCTGGTGGTGGGTGGTGGCGGGTGGCGGCTGGTGGTGGGTGGCGGGTGGCGGCGGGTGGTGGGTGGTGGCGGCGGGTGGTGAGTGGCGGTGGAGGGTGGCGGCGGCTGGTGGTGGGTGGTGGCGGGTGGCGGCTGGTGGTGGGTGGTGGCGGGTGGCGGCTGGTGGTGGGTGGTGGCGGGTGGCGGCTGGTGGTGGGTGGTGGCGGGTGGCGGCTGGTGGTGGGTGGCGGGTGGCGGCGGGTGGCGGCTGGTGGTGGGTGGCGGTGGGTGGCGGCGGGTGGCGGCGGGTGGCTGGTGGTGGGTGGTGGCGGGTGGTGGCGGGTGGCGGCTGGTGGTGGGTGGCGGCTGGTGGTGGGTGGTGGCGGGTGGCGGCTGGTGGTGGGTGGCGGCTGGTGGTGGGTGGTGGCGGGTGGCGGCTGGTGGTGGGTGGCGGGTGGCGGCGGGTGGTGGGTGGTGGCGGCGGGTGGTGAGTGGCGGTGGAGGGTGGCGGCGGCTGGTGGTGGGTGGTGGCGGCTGGTGGTGGGTGGTGGCGGGTGGCGGCTGGTGGTGGGTGGTGGTGGGTGGCGGCTGGTGGTGGGTGGTGGCGGGTGGCGGCTGGTGGTGGGTGGCGGCTGGTGGTGGGTGGCGGGTGGCGGCGGGTGGTGGGTGGCGGTGGGTGGCGGTGGGTGGCGGCGGGTGGCGGCTGGTGGCGGGTGGCGGCTGGTGGCGGGTGGCAGCTGGTGGTGGCGGGTGGCGGCTGGTGGTGGGTGGTGGGTGGTGGTGGGTGGTGGTGGGTGGTGGCGGCTGGTGGTGGGTGGCGGCTGGTGGTGGGTGGTGGCGGGTGGCGGCTGGTGGTGGGCGGCGGGTGGCGGCTGGTGGCGGCCAGCTGGGACACACCCTTCACCACTGAAGGTCTGAGAACAACTAACCATATGTCTCTCTCACCACCACCAGCCTAGTGTTGCCAGCTCGCGCTCTCAAAATGTTTCCTTCAAAGATTGTATATTATCTTTGAACAACAAGTTTGATTATCAAGGAAATAATGCATATATTATTGTCACATTAATACTGTGCAATATCTTATTACATTCCTGCTAAATAATTATAATTTGAAACAGGACAAAAAATCCCACATATATATAAAAACCAACATTAGAGATCACGAGGCCTAGGCCTCGCCTGTGACCACACATCCTGCCTCCCTGGCCTGCTACACTCACACACCTCACACTCTTAACTCTCTCATAATCACTCTCACTCTCTTACTCTGTCACTCTTACTCTGTCACTCTTACTCTCTGTCACTCTTACTCTCTGTCACTCTTACTCTCTGTCACTCTTACTCTCTGTCACTCTTACTGTCACTCTTACACTCTGTCACTCCTACTCTCTGTCACTCTTACTCTGTCACTCTTACTCTCTGTCACTCTTACTCTGTCACTCTTACTCTCTGTCACTCTTACTCTCTGTCACTCTTACTCTGTCACTCTTACTCTCTGTCACTCTTACTCTCTGTCACTCTTACTCTCTGTCACTCTTACTCTCTGTCACTCTTACTCTGTCATTCTTACTCACTCTCAGTCACCCTTACCCATTCATACTCACTCTCTCACTCTTACTCTCATACTCTTACTCTCAATTACTCTTACTCTCAATCACTCTTACTCCCAATCACTCCTACTCCCAATCACTCCTACTCCCAATCACTCCTACTCTCATTCTTACTCTTACTCCCAATCACTCTTACTCTCAATCACTCTTATTCTCATTCTTACTCTTACTCTCACTCTTACTCTTACTCCCATTCACTCTTACTCCCAATCACTCTTACTCTCAATCACTCTTACTCTCAATCACTCTTACTCTCAATCACTCTTACTCTCATTCTTACTCTTACTCACTCTTACTCTCAATCACTCTTATTCTCATTCTTACTCCTACTCCCAATCACTCTTACTCCCAATCACTCTTACTCTCAATCACTCTTACTCCCAATCACTCTTACTCTCAATCACTCTTACTCTCAATCACTCTTACTCTCAATCACTCTTACTCTCAATCACTCTTACTCTTACTCACTCATACTCTCAATCACTCTTATTCTCATTCTTACTCCTACTCCCAATCACTCTTACTCCCAATCACTCTTACTCTCAATCACTCTTACTCCCAATCACTCTTACTCTCAATCACTCTTACTCTCAATCACTTTTACTCTCAATCACTCTTACTCTCAATCACTCTTACTCTCACTAACTCTCAATCACTCTTACTCTCACTCTAACTCTCAATCACTCTTCTTGAGGTTATCTTGAGATGATTATCTCATTATATATCTCTTACGCACTATTACTCACTCTTTCTCTCAGTCATCCTAACTCACTCTTACTCTGTCACTCTTACTCTCTGTCACTCTTACTCTCTGTCACTCTTACTCTCTGTCACTCTTAATCTCTGTCACTCTTACTCTCTGTCACTCTTACTCTGTCACTCTTACTCTCTGTCACTCTTACTCTCTGTCACTCTTACTCTCTATCACTCTTACTGTCATTCTTACTCTGTCACTCTTACTCACTCTCAGTCACCCTTACCCATTCATACTCACTCTCACTCTTACTCTCATACTCTTACTCTCAATTACTCTTACTCTCAATCACTCTTACTCCCAATCACTCCTACTCCCATTCACTCCTACTCTCAATCACTCCTACTCTCATTCTTACTCTTACTCTTACTACCAATCACTCTTACTTTCAATCACTCTTATTCTCATTCTTACTCTTACTCTCACTCTTACTCCCAATCACTCTTACTCCCAATCACTCTTACTCTCAATCACTCTTACTCTCAATCACTCTTACTCTCATTCTTACTCTTACTCACTCTTACTCTCAATCACTCTTATTCTCATTCTTACTCCTACTCTCACTCTAACTCCTACTCCCAATCACTCTTACTCCCAATCACTCTTACTCTCAATCACTCTTACTCCCAATCACTCTTACTCTCAATCACTCTTACTCTCAATCACTCTTACTCTCAATCACTCTTACTCTCAATCACTCTTACTCTCACTAACTCTCAATCACTCTTACTCTCACTCTAACTCTCAATCACTCTTACTCTCATACTCACCCTTACTCTCAATCACTTTACTCTCACTCTTACTCATTCTGTCACCCTTACTCTCACTCTTACTCACTCTGTCACTCTTACTCACTCTCAGTCACTCTTACTTATACTCACTCTTACTCACACTTACACACTCTCTGGCACTCTCACTCACCTTCAGTCACTCTTACTCACTCTTACCCACTCTCGCTCACTCTTACTCACTCTAGTTAATAAGAACACGCCAATATAAGACAACAAAACGTTTTCAGATTCTTTCTCACCACTTTCCAGCAACTTTTATAATTTATATAAATTATCTTAGGGAATAATACATAAATTATATATTTAAACATGATATTAGTGTTTAGTGGAATGCATAAGGAGTCAAATTGTGTTAAAAAGAGCGATTTTTAGAAAATTTGGAAAACTACTTTTTTTTGTTCATATTATAACTAAATGGATTTTAAAGGTTTCACTCAGCCAATATATATCATTCACAATTTATTAATGAATTTGACAAAAAAACACCATAAATTTTATATTTAAACATGTAAAAACTATTTGTTTTACATTTGGAAGAAAATAATTGTAGAAAAACAATTTATAATTAAACCTTTGTGTTTGGATTTTTTGAGTAAAAGTTTCTCAAAGGCTCTCCTGCACCATTCTCAATGCAAATCATTCCCACACCTATGGGAAGAGATAGGCGAACGTTGTGTAGATGATTTGTGTTTGCTGGGTAATAGTCTTCTTTCCTCTATTCCTTCAAGCGTCTTCTCCACTCTCTATGTCGACGATCTTACCCTTTGCTGTCAGGGTGATTATATCCTCTCTTTCAACGCCGGCTTCAACTTGCGATTGATGCCGTGTCGTTTTGGGACACCGATCATGGCTTCAGGTTCTCTACGTCTAAGACTTGTCCTATGACTTTTAATCGGAAGCATGTTGTTCTTCGTCCTTCTTTGCCGCCCTCTGGTCACCCAATTGTGTATAAGGATTCCACTTAACTTTTAGAGTTGATTTTTGACACTCGTTTCTTTTGGTCTCCCCATATCTCTTACCTCCGTGTTGAATGCTCTAAGGCCCTTTCCCTCCTTCGGGTATTGTCCCATACTTCTTGGGGAGCGGATAGGCGAACTCTACTCACTTGACATTCCTCTCTCGTCCTGTCTAAGCTCGATAATGGTTGCCCTACTTAATCATCTGCTTCTCCTTCTACTCTTCGCCGTCTTGATGCTTTGCACCATACTGGGTTGCGCCTCAGTTCTGGTGCCTTTTGTTCGACTCTCGTCTCTCAGCTTGTATGTTGACACTAGCTTGCTATCTCTCCAGAACCGCCGTGATCGCTACTGTCTTTGCTATCTTGCGCGGTCCTTGCAACATCCTTCCTCTCTCTGTCGTGCTTTAACTTTTGCCCCTCCTGCGGTTCCTGTTCCTCTTCACCACCTCCCTCTTTCTGTTCGGTTATCTCGCTTACAGGATTCTCTTTCAGTTCGTATTTCTAATATTTCTCCTTGTGTCGTTTCTTCCCAGCAAACACAGAACATTTGTGGACGTTTTTAAATGGTGCCACAGAGGTAGTACTGTAACTTTTGACATAAATACGTATTTCTGACGTCCTTAAAACCAAAGGATATAACAAAAAACATATATTCTTGAGACAGTTTTTTAAGATTTATGTAAAAATTTTAAAATAATAGTGAATGCTATGGAATTATAATGTTTTCATGCTTTATATTTAAGAATAAATAATTTTCAGTAAACATTTAGTTTTTTTTTTTTTTTTTTTTTTTTTTTTTTTTTTTTTTGAGATATATACAAGAGTTGTTACATTCTTGTACAGCCACTAGTACGCGTAGCGTTTCGGGCAAGTCCCTGGAATACGATCCCCTGCCGCGAAGAATCGTTTTTTCATCCAAGTACACATTTTACTGTTGCGTTAAACAGAGGCTACAGTTAAGGAATTGCGCCCAGTAAATCCTCCCCGGCCAGGATACGAACCCATGACATAGCGCTCGCGGAACGCCAGGCGAGTGTCTTACCACTACACCACGGAGACTATAACAAACAATTACTGTTTACTTTATGTAAACCTATTCAATTTATGTTCTTATAACATAAATATAACATTTATATGACGTCAATATAATGTTATTTACATGACATCATTACCTTATTATGATGTTATATTAACGTATAATTCCTGTATGAAAACCAGAATATTGTATACTGAACTTTATGTTTTAAACCTTGTAAAGTTATCATAAAACTTGGAATAAGATGGTAAGCATGCTTTACTTATGAAAATATACAAACAAATCAACAAAAACATTTTAACATAAATATAACATAAATTAACTGCATGCATATATATGGGAGTTAATTGGAACTCTGTAATATTGAATACATGAACCTTGAGGTACAAACCCAGTGTATTTACCCATGCAGTAATTCTTTCCTAAATCTAAATTTTTCAAATTTTTACACTTTCGAGTTCTGTCTTGTGTTGTTACTTTTAATTTCCCATTAATGTCCCCTTTGTTATGTCCATTCATCCCATTGTGCACCTCTACCATATGTCAATCCTAATTCTTCGCCTTTCTAGAGAATGTAATATAAGCTTTGATAATCTTTCTTCATATGACAGGCTTCTAACACTTTTGCCCACTAATGACAAAGTATGGAGTCAAAATTTTAGCTGCTAAATTTCCACTAATGACGAAGAATGGCATCAAAATGTTAAATATTTGCTAATATTCAGGATTTTATCCGATTTTTGGGGGGACTGATTTTAAACTGCGCGCCAACGTCTTCCCGCTTTGAACTACTGAAGAACAAAGACTACCATTTATATAAGAATAACTATTATAAGTCGGTTTGAATGAGTGAATTGCTGCTTGAAGATAGGGTACACACCTGTGGTACTATCAGATTGCAGCTTGGTGAGCCTAAAACCCTTCAGATCCAAGGGTAAAATGCCAGTAGATACAATTGCTAATACATTGATACCAAAATGAAAGACATGACGAGAATTGAGGTAACCAAAGTGAAAAGAGTGTACACATTACATTGCTCTTGAGCGCTCTCGGGTTACTTTCTCTCACTTTCTCTGTTTCGTGCAGATAGTACGCCGTGCTTTTAGAGTTTATATGCATTTTAAACCTGTAGAGAATTCTATTGCGAACACATTGATACCAAATTGAAGAACCTAGGTCGAGAATTGAGATGACAAAGTTGAAAAGAGATTCTAAATATATCAAAAAAAGTTTCAAAAACTGTTGGCATTCTTTCTAAGATCAGATATTATGTACCTCGCACTGCACTGCTCTATTACTCCCTCATCTATCCTTATGTCATCTATGGTATCTGTGCTTAGGGTTCTACTACCCAAAATCATTTACGTCCTCTAATTACTCAACACAAAGCTGCTATTAGGACAATATCCAACTCTGGCCCCAGACATCACTTGGAACCCCTTCTCAAATCTATGAATATGTTGGATATTAAATTAAGTCACTACACATACTCTCTTGTGTATTATATATATATATATATATATATATATATATATATATATATATATATATATATATATATATATATATATATATATATATATATATATATGTATATATATATATATATATATATATATATATATATATATATATATATATATATATATAACTGAAAACTCACACCCCAGAAGTGACTCGAACCCATACTCCCAGAAGCAACGCAACTGGTATGTACAAGACGCCTTAATCCACTTGACCATCACGACCGGACAAAATGAGGTGATAGCCGAGGCTATATGAACCACCCCACCGCCGGCACTCGGATAGTTATCTTGGGCATAGCATTTTACCAAATCACCTCATTCTTTGGGGCACACGTGAGGAACACAAATGCGAACAAGCCTGAATGGTCCCCAGGACATATGCAACTGAAAACTCACACCCCAGAAGTGACTCGAACCCATACTCCCAGAAGCAACGCAACTGGTATGTACAAGACGCCTTAATCCACTTGACCATCACGACCAGACAAAATGAGGTGATAGCCGAGGCTATATGAACCACCCCACCGCCGGCACTCGGATAGTTATCTTGGGCATAGCATTTTACCAAATCACCTCATTCTTTGGGGCACACGTGAGGAACACAAATGCGAACAAGCCTGAATGGTCCCCAGGACATATGCAACTGAAAACTCACACCCCAGAAGTGACTCGAACCCATACTCCCAGAAGCAACGCAACTGGTATGTACAAGACGTGGTATGTGGGAAGAGATTATATGTTCCTTAACCATCGCCAGAGAAATAAATAAATATTTTTCACGATAAAATATCGCCAGGATCTGATTCGTGATCAGATATACAAGGCAGAGAATGAAATCAAAGACAACAAAACGCAACTACTTCATGCTACAAACGAGTGGAGAAATAGCAAAATCGACGAAAGTATCCGTACCCGCATTGAACAACTCCTCGACATCCTCACAGACCGACATCACCTCAGCACTGAAACAAGGATTATCAAGAAACTAACAACGTTATATGGAGGACCTATGGCAATTCCACGACCAAGAGATGGCTTCCTGAACCTTGCAGGAATTAACCTCACTGAGGACCAAGTCACTCTCCTAAATCTGGGCATAAACTGTCATTTTATGTCCAGACCGAGTGAGATGGCCCGGAAAGTGGAGTTGGAATTTCTGTTGGACGACATATTCGACCTCGAGACACAAAAGAAGGTCACTACCAAAGATACCTTACAAGCAGAACTTATTGCGGAAGGAGGAAAGAATGGAGGCAATTACAGAAGCACCATACTGTCCCCCGAGCTCAAAGCGGCAGCTAAAAGCCTTCATGAGAACAAGGAGATAGTTGTCAGGAGAGGTGACAAGTCGCCAATATACGTCATTCTTAAAAAAGACGAATATCTGGCGAAAATGAACCTCATACTCTCTGACCAAACTAAATTCCAAAGGGTAACGAAGGACACTACAGCCGAATTGAAAGCAAAGGTCAACAAACTGATCGAAACTGTGAACGCCAAGAAATCAGGACTCCACCTGCCAAAAATTATTGGGGAATATAAACCTGGATATGCGTATGGAAATGTCAAGACACACAAGCCTGGAAACCCACTTCGGCCAATAATTAGCCAGATACCCACACCCACGTACAGACTGGCGAAGCGACTCAACGGCCTGCTGACTCCTTATGTCCCTTGCGCCTTCAGCCTGAAGTCTCCAAAGGAATTTGTTGACTTACTGCGGGGCACACGGGCCACAGGGATAAGAGCCTCGTTGGACGTAGAATCACTGTTCACCAACGTACCTGTGGACGAGACAATCGGGATGATAGCCGACAGAGTGTATCGTGATCCAGCCTGTACTCCTCTTGACATACCAGAAAATATTCTAAGGAAACTACTCCAAGCTTGTACTAAAGAGGCACCCTTCTTGAGCCCGGATGGGCACATGTATAAGCAAGTAGATGGGGTCGCCATGGGTTCTCCCCTAGGTGTCCTGTTTGCAAACTTCTACATGAGTACCATCGAGCAAAAAGTCTTAGTCGACATGAACTTGAAACCGGCCATATACTGCAGGTATGTTGACGACATTTTTACACAGGTACCTGATGTCAGACATCTGCAGGAGCTGAAGGAGGCATTTGAGCAGAGTTCCGTGTTGCGTTTCACTTACGAGATGGAAAAGGATGGGAAGCTGCCCTTTCTAGATGTAACAGTCATGGAAAAGAGCGGAGGCTTCCACACTGCAGTCTACACTAGGGAAACGAACATAGGAATGTGCCTAAATGCCAACAGCGACTGCCCAGACAGGTACAAGAGGAGTGTTGTTAACGCATATGTCGACCGTGCTCTCAGCCACAGCTCAGAATGGAAGCAAGTCGACGAAGAACTCTGTAGGGTAAGGCAGGTCCTAGTCAACAACGGCTTCTCCAATGGTTTCGTCGAAGACATCATAAGAAGGAAAGTGAAACGCCATGCAACCTCTGAAGAGACAACTAACACAACACCTATACCCCCTATTAGACTATTTTACAGGAACTTCTTTTCCACAGCTCATAAAACGAAGGAAAGGGTCCTGAAAGATATTGTTAATAGAAACGTTATCCCTACAGACAAAAATCAGAGGATACAACTGACGATTTACTATAAAACCAGAAAAACGGCCAGCCTACTCATGAGAAACTCTCCAGACACAAAGCAAAACGCTTTAAAAGAGACCAACGTCGTCTATGCCTTCAAATGCCCTCTTGGGGACTGTAAGCTCCAAAAAAAACAGTATATAGGCAAGACAACAACATCTCTTTCTAGGCGTTTAACGATGCATAAGCAACAGGGCTCCATTAAGGAACATATAATCTCTTCCCACAACCAAACCATCGCCAGAGAAATCCTAGAAACAACACAGAAATCATCGATAGATACAGCGATAGCAGACGGCTTGACGTTTGCGAGGCACTGCACATTAAGAAGTCAACACCAGCAATCAACAGCCAATTAATGCACAACTATATTCTACCCACCTCAAGACTCTGCTTCAATATAGAAGCATCAAGAAATATGGACCAATAGGCTTTCTACAATCACTTCCATTCAATACCCATTGTTTCGTATTCTGTCTTGTGTTGATGAATTTAATACCCTATTAATACCACCTCACCCCATCCACCTCACTCAAATGTAGATATAAACAAATCGGAGATGTGTAAGTTCTATTCAGTTGTGTATGTGTAAACTGAAGTCTTTGAAAATATAATAAGTTTTACGAAACGCATTCAAGTGTCGCGTCAGACTAGAAATAAAAATGAATTTTGGAGAATTGATTTTTGAATTACCACCAGCAGTGAAAAGAAATGTACGAAAGATTGAGAAAATTCGTGTTAGAATTATTAATCTTACTTTTTCGGTCATATTTAATAATATATATATATATATATATATATATATATATATATATATATATATATATATATATATATATATATATATATATATATATATATATATATATAGCGATAGCAGACGGCTATCATAGTAGGCATAGTAGGCTGAGAAGTGCGTTCTGGCTACTAGGTACGACATATATATATATATATATATATATATATATATATATATATATATATATATATATATATATATATATATATATATGTATATATATATATATATATATATATATATATATATATATATATATATATATATATATATATATATATATATATGTCGTACCTAGTGTCCAGAACGCACTTCTCAGCCTACAATGCACAGCCCGATTTGCCTAATAAGCCAAGTTTTCCTGAATTAATATATTTTCTCTAATTTTATTCTTATGAAATGATAAAGCTACCCATTTCATTATGTATGAGGTCAATTTTTTGTTATTGGAGATAAAATTAACGTAGATATATGACCGAACCTAAGCAACCCTACCTAACCTATCTTTATAGGTTAGGTTAGGTTAGGTAGCCGAAAAAGTTAGGTTAGGTTTGGTTAGGTAGGTTAGGTAGTCGAAAAACAATTAATTCATGAAAACTTGGTTTATTAGGCAAATCGGGCCTTGCATAGTAGGCTGAGAAGTGCGTTCTGGCTACATGGTACGACATATATATATATATATATATATATATGTCGTACCTAGTAGCCAGAACTCACTTTTTGGCCTACTATTCAAGGCCCGATTTGCCTAATAAGCCAAGTTTTCCTGAATCAATATATTTTTTCTAATTTTTTTCTTATGAAATGATAAAGCTACCCATTTCATTATGTATGAGGTAAATTTTTTTTTATTGGAGTTAAAATTAACGTAGATATATGACCGAACCTAACCAACCCTACCTAACCTAACCTAACCTATCTTTATAGGTTAGGTTTGGTTAGGTAGCCGAAAAAGTTAGGTTAGGTTAGGTTAGGTAGGTTAGGTAGTCGAAAAACAATGAATTCATGAAAACTTGGCTTATTAGGCAAATTGGGCCTTGCATATTAGGCCGAGAAGTGCGTTCTGGCTACTAGGTACGACATATATATATATATATATATATATATATATATATATATATATATATATATATATATATATATATATGTCGTACCTAATAGCCAGAACGCACTTCTCAGCCTACTATTCAAGGCCCGATTTGCCTAATAAGCCAAGTTTTCATGAATTAATGTTTTTTCGTCTACCTAACCTACCTAACCTAACCTAACCTAGCTTTTTTTGGCTACCTAACCTAACCTTACCTATAAATATAGGTTAGGTTAGGTTAGGTAGGGTTGGTTAGGTTCGGTCATATATCTACGTTAATTTTAACTCCAATAAAAAAAAACTGACCTCATACATAGAGAAAAGGGTTGCTTTATCATTTCATAAGAAAAAAATTAGAGAAAATATATTAATTCAGGAAAACTTGGCTTAATAGGCAAATCGGGCCTTGAATAGTAGGCTGAGAAGTGAGTTCTGGCTACTAGGTACGACATATATATATATATATATATATATATATATATATATATATATATATATATATATATATATATATATATACATATATATATATATATATATATGTATATATATATATATATATATATGTATATATATATATATGTATATATAAGGGCGGAGGTTTCCACACTGCAGTCTACACAAAGGAAACAAACATAGGAATGTGCCTAAATGCCAACAGCGACTGCCCTGACAGGTACAAGAGGAGTGTTGTTAACGCATACGTCGACCGTGCTCTCAGCCACAGCTCAGAATGGAAGCAAGTCGACGAAGAACTCTGTAGGGTAAGGCAGGTTCTAGTCAATAACGGCTTCTCCAATGGTTTCATCGAAGACATCATAAGAAGGAAAGTGAAAAGCCATGCAACCTCTGAAGAGACAACTAACACAACACCTATACCCCCTATTAGACTATTTTACAGGAACTTCTTTTCCACAGCTCATAAAACAGAGGAAAGGGTCCTGAAAGATATTGTTAATAGAAACGTTATCCCTACAGACAAAAATCAGAGGATACAACTGACGATTTACTATAAAACCAGAAAAACGGCCAGCCTACTCATGAGAAACTCTCCAGACACGAAACAGAACGCTTTAAAAGAGACTAACGTTGTCTATGCCTTCAAATGCCCACTTGGGGACTGTAAGCTCCAAAAAACCCAGTATATAGGCAAGACAACAACATCTCTTTCTAGGCGTTTAACGATGCATAAACAACAGGGCTCCATTAAGGAACATATAATCTCTTCCCATAACCAAACCATCGCCAGAGAAATCCTAGTAAACAACACAGAAATCATCGATAGATACAGCGATAGCAGGCGGCTTGACGTTTGCGAGGCACTACACATCAAGAAGTCAACACCAGCAATCAACAGCCAATTATTGCACAACTATATTCTACCCACCTCAAGACTCCGCTCCAATATAGAAGCATCAAGAAATATGGACCAATAGGCTTTCTACAAACACTTCTATTCAATATCCATTGTTTCGTGTTCTGTCTTGTGTTGATACTTTTAATACCCTATTAATATCCTCTAATGCCACATCATCCTTCCCACCTCACTCAAATGTAATGCCACATCACCCTTCCCACCTCACTCAAAAGTAGATATAAAATCAGGGAAATGCAAGTTCTAATCAGTTGTGTATTTGTGAAGTCTTTGAAAATGTAATAAGTTTTACGAAACACGCCCGTGTCGCGTCAGACTAGAAATAAAAATGAATTTTGGAGAAGTGATTTTTGATTTACCTCCAACAGTGAAGCATAATGTACGAAAGATTGAGAAAATTCGTGTTAGAATTATTAATCTTACTTTTTCGGTCATATTTAATAAAATATATATATATATATATATATATATATATATATATATATATATATATATATATATATATATATATATATATATATATATATATATAAAATGCTGAACTGTAATGCCAATCCTGACCTCAAAAGCTTCATTGAAGGTTGTAACAGAACCCATGAGCACAACACCAGAAACAAATACCTTTTTGATATTCCAAGAGTACGACTTAATCAAACTGGAAATGCTTTACAATATCAAGGGACCCAGAATGTGGAATGACCTTCCCAATCATGTTAAAGACTGCACCTCTCTCAACCAGTTTAAGATAAAAACTAAGCACTACCTAATTAACTTCCTGTAACCTACCTTACCCCTATAATGTCAACCCATGTCTGTTATTTTTAAACAATTCTGTTTATCGACCAAATTATATTTTTGCTGTTTTCCTGCCATGTTTCCCCCTTTTTTATTCTTATATTTTCTCGACACATTTTATACTTTAATCTCAATTAGTATTAAGGTTTAGTCTCTAGTGTTTTTCCTGCCCAAACGCTTTGCGTAATAGTGGCTTTAGGCATTGTATGTACTAGCTCTATCTATAAATTCATCAATATCTGTATCACCCCTTGTATATATGTACTTTACCTAAATAAACATTTGAATTTTGAATATTGAATTTTGTATGCTCTCTAATGGAAGGCCAGGCACTGCATAGCCCACTCTTCTGGGTAACGCGGCCTTCATTCATCACGTCAGCGGGTGGAGCGCACTGCTGTTTTTGACATTTTATGCATATATTCCAGTTGGGAATTCTATTGCGAACACATTGATACCAAAATGAAAGACCTAGGATGACAATTAAGGTGACCAAAGTGAAAGGAGTGTATACATTTTATCGCTCTTATGGGCTCCCGGGTAACACACTCCCGCTTTCTCTGTTTGTTGCGGATGGCGAGCCGGGCTTTTGGAGTTTATGGGCCTTTAGTCCTGTAGAGAATTCTATTGCGAACAGATTGATACTAAATTGAAAAACCTAGGATAAGAATTGAGGTAACAAAGTTGGAAAGGGTATACACTTTTCAGTATTATTGCGCTCTGTAATGTAATGAGAGTTGCCTTGGGGTGGCCCAGCTTTCTCTTTCTGGTACCCGTGGCCTACATTCATCTTGTCGGTGGGTGGAGCGCACTGCTGTTTTTGACATTATATGCATATAGTTCTGTTGGGAATTCTATTGTGAACACATTGATACCAAAATGGAAGATATAGGTGAAAATTGAGGTGACCAAAGTGAAAAAAGTGTATACATTTTATCTCTCTTGGGCGCTCCTGGGTAACACGCTCTCACTTTCTCTGTTTGCTGCGGGTGGTAAGCCGGGTTTTTGTAATTTATATTAATTTACCCCTCTAGAGAATTGTATTGCAAACACATTGATACCAAATTGAAAAACCTAGGATGAGAATTAAGGTGACAAAGATGAAAATAGTATTTCCGACTTATACACTTTTCAGTATTTCCGTGTGCTACTGCAGAATGTCCAAAAAAACTGGAGACAGTGGAAGGGTCACTTGCCCAAAACGCGAAAGTGTTTGGGGGGATTAACTATCTTTCAGGCATCCTGAAAGAAAGCTTAGAGGGCTTGAAAAATTGCCGAACGAAGCCTTGAGGATAATCGTTGGTTGCCCTCGTACCACAAAGATACTTAACATGAGGAAGGAACTTAATATTCCGAGCGTTGTTTATCGTGTTACTGAAATTAACTGTCAAATTGGTATAAAAATGCTTAGGCTAGCTCATCGTAACCCTTGCACAGAAGCCCTCCAGAATTTCTTTATTGAATGTAAACATTGTTTCAAATGGATAAATAAAATTGGAACTGAACTCAGCAAGTATCAAATTTATAATTTGTACCAAGAGAGACAACAATAGCACTTTCCTACACTGTGGGAAATTACACCCTTTCTAATTTTAATCCCTCCCTTTCCATCAAAGGAGCAAATTAGAGATCAGCCCCAGCTTCGTTTTGAGGCAAAGCTCAACGTCTTAAGCCATATTGATGCTCTGTCCACAGAGCATTCTCTCTCTCAAATCATATACACTGAAGGTTTCCTATAGCGCCCAACGGGTGCAGCTGGAAGTATAGTTGTCCTGATAATAGGCTATGACTTATATTTTGAGTGGGGAGTCCGTATAAACAACTGGGCCTCTACCCTTCAGACCGAACTATTTGCCTTGCTCCTTGCACTGAAATGTGTACAAGTATCCAAACTTGATACATTAATTGTAAGTGACTCTTTATCATCCTAAATTGCTCTCAACTCTTTAAGACATAACTGTAACATGCACGTATCTGAAGCTAGACACAAATACAACAACATTATTAATGGTAACAAGAGACTTTGAACTAGATACCTCACAGGAAGGTGTCCCCAGTCCATACCTTATTTAATATCTTAATAAACACGCTGTTAAACTCTGTACCGAGCAAACCCAACGTCCACATCATTATAGCTATGTTGATATAATGATACACACCACTGTGTATGCTGATGATATAATGATACACACCACTGGGTATGCTGATGATATAATTATACACACCACTGGGTATGCCGATGACATAATGATACACACCACTGGGTATGCTGATGATATAATGATTCACACGACTGGGTATGATGATGATATAATGATACACACCACTGGGTATGCTAACTTGCAGAACACTCTTAATTCTGTATTAGACTCATGTCAGGACCTAGGTTTAGTCATCACAGGAAAGAAAACAAAGATACTAAATCGGCGTCCACCCAGGCAGGGAGGAGTCATTCGCAAGATGCAACTGTATTATGGATCCCAGCTTGACTATGTAAACAGATTCAAATACCTTGGCCTTGAGGTGCCACTGCATGTATGGTCCTGTTGTATTCAAACTCTGTGGTCAGTTTAAAGAGAGGCTCCAAGCTCTCAAGGCTGTTGCAGGTTATCACTCAGGCTATGGTGCCAATGTCAGAATTCATTGATTTGGCATGTTCATAATAAGGCAAATAGGACACTGGGATTTATTAATCGAAGTGTTAGTAACAAATCACCTGGTGTTGTTCTTTAGCTATATCTTGCTCTGGTTAGGCCCCATTTAGATTATGCATTTGAGTTTTGTTCGCCATACTTTTGAATGGATATAAATTCACTTGAACGTGTCCAGCGTTGGATGACAAAGTTAATTCCCTAAATTAGGAACCTATCATATGGAGAAAGATTAACAAAGCTTAAATTGCATTCACTGGAAAGGCGAAGTTAGGGGTGACATGATAGAGGTTTACAAGTTGATGAATGGACATAACAAAGGGGATATTAACCCTTAAACTGCACATGGTGTATATATACGCCCTGAGTAACATGTCCCATGGTGCGCTTGGCGTATATATACGCTATAAGGTGCCACGCCCGATTCAAATGGCCCGCGGCTACACGGGGTTCACATTAGCTTTCCCCAGGGCTCTTGTAAACAGACGCCATTTAAAAAAAATCGTGGGCAATATTCTCAGGTGTGAGAGGCACAGTATCGTTGGAGCAACCAAGGCCGGCGCACGCAGCATGATCGAACAGCATTGCTGTTCAGCTTGTGACCACAGCATCGCCGAAAAATGTCAAAATAAATATATAATTGTTATTATTTAGCGATGACAATATTACAGATGACCCCTGACTGTGATATAAATAACCAGGGTTGTGATAATAGCAGGATTGTTGTAATAATTAGCGCTGTGGGGGAGTGATGCTGAGAGATGGAGGGAGACAGCATCGTTTACTGACTGTGTGTTCACCTGTTATTGTTTGCATTCACCATACCAGCTCAGTGGTTCTCTGTGGAGAACACAAATGTAGATACTTATATATAATGTGTGTATTAGTGTAATAACAGCAAAAGGATTATGCTGGGAGGAGCCATTTGGGTGACGGAGGTGACGTCGTCTGCACGATTTGTCTAGCTGTGTAGAGGGTGGCCACTATGCTCTTTGGGCGCACTACAAGCTTAGGTGTACAGTTATGGTGCATACAACATGTAGATACTTATATATAATATGTGTATATAGGGTAATAACACTGCAATCAGTATTGTTGGGGAGAAAGTTTAGTGCGTGTGACCTTGAATGAGTGAGGGAGCCGCCATCTGTGTATAGGGACGACTCATAGTGCCCTAACTAACTATATCAGCTTAGCTGTACAGTTGTGGTGAACAAAATATATACATACTATATAACGTCTGTATATAGTGTAATAACACCACAAATGGTATTGTTGGGGAAGAAAGTTTAGTGCGTGTGTTGAGGGAGTGGCAGCGAGTGGCTGGCTGGTGTGTGGCGGTAACTCTTCGTTGCTTTTCGACTCTCAATACCAACTTAATGGTTCGTTATGGTGAACAAAACATGCAGATCATAAGAACATAAGAACAAAGGCAACTGCAGAAAGCCTATTGGCCCATACGAGGCAGCTCCTATCTATAACCACCCAATCCCACTCATATACATGTCCAACCCGCGCTTGAAACAATCGAGGGACCCACCTCCACCACGTTACGCGGTAATTGGTTCCACAAATCAACAACCCTGTTACCGAACCAGTATTTATCCAAGTCTTTCCTAAATCTAAACTTATCCAATTTATACCCATAAATACAGATACTTATATATAACCTGTGTATAGAGTGTAATAGCAGCAAAACTATTTGTTTATTGTTTTATGAACATAATAATTGAATCACTAATATGCACATCATACTTTTGAGTATAGCGATTATTCACCACTTTTATTATATAAATATATTACAATACATACTATTGAATAATATTTCTGTAAAAAAAATAAGAAAAAATCAATCGGAGACATTGAAACAATTAAGTAATAATATCTTTGTGGCAACTTCCACCTGTCAGCGCGGGTGACGCTGACCGGCTCTGACAACCGCTCTGTCAACGCCCACTTTTTGCCAGACTTCCTCGGTCAATTGCGCCCAAAATATGTCACCCACGATTTTTTTTCCCTGTGCTCAGGGGACACAAATTAATATGTTTAGAAGACGAAAAAAAAATTTTGATTTTTTTTTCTTGCGCACAGGGGTGTAAATGTCCTCAGGACCCCTGAGCAGTGGAAAGGTTAACAAGGTATTAAAAGTATCAACACAAGACAGAACACGAAACAATGGGTTTAAATTAGATAAGTTTAGATTAAGGAAAGACTTGGGTAAATACTGGTTCGGTAACAGGGTTGTTGATCTGAGGAACCAATTATACCGCGTAACGTGGTGGAGGTGGGTCCCTCGATTGTTTCAAGCGTGGGTTGGACAAGTATATGAGTGGGATTGGGTGGTTGATGAGTGGATGAGTGGGATAGGAGCTGCCTCGAATGGGCCAATAGGCCTTCTGCATTTACCTTTGTTCTTATGTTCTTAATTGTCAAAATGATTTACCTTACATCCGATCTTTAGTGCATTATGCTACACCTCTGCTTGCTTTGATGCCTGAAAGAAAAAGGTGAAAGGCGTGGAAAATTGAAGAACGAAGCCTTGAAGATAATCCTTGGGTGCCTCTCGTACCACAAAGATACTTAACATGAGGAAGGAACTCAATATTCCGAGTGTTGTTTATCGTGTTACTGAAATTAAGTGTCAAATTGGTATAAAAAAGGCTTAGGCTAGCTCATCCTAACCCTTAAACTGAAATCCTCGAGAATTTCTTTATTAAATGTAAACATTGTTTCAAATGGATAAATAAAACTGGAACCGTACTCAGAAAGTATCAGATCTATAATTTGTACCAAGAGAGACAACAACAGCACTTTCCTGCACTGTGTGAAATTAAATTACACCCTTTCCAATTTTAATCCCTCCCTTTCCAACAAAGAAGCAAATTAGAGATCAGTCCAAGTTTCGTTTTGAGGCAAAGCTCAACGCCTTAAGCAATATTGATGCTCTGTCCACAGAGCATTCTCTCTCTCAAACCATATACACTGAAGGTTTCCTACAGCGCCCAACGGGTGCAGCTGGAAGTATAGTTGTCTTGATAATAGGCTATGACTTATATTTTGAGTGGGGAGTCCGTATAAACAACTGGGCCTCTACCCTTCAGACTGAACTATTTGCCTTGCTCCTTGCACTGAAATGTGTACAAGTATCCAAACTTGATACATTAATTGTAACTGACTCTTTATCATCCTTAATTGCTCTCAACTCTTTAAGACATAACTGTAACATGCTCGTGTCAGAAGATAGACACATATACAACAAAACTATTAATGATGGTAACAGAATCCATTTCATGTGGACTACATCTCATGTTGGCCTCCAATATGAGATGGAGTCCACATGAAATGTGGCAAGCTGGCCTTTGAGCTGATGAATTAGCCAAAGAATCTGCCTTTAAAAGAGAAATTGAGTGTAACCTTGGATTGTCAATAAGCAGTCTGGAAGCAATAGTTCACCAAGAACTTTAACAAAATCTTGTAGATCTAAGGCAAAGTGAAATCGACACCAGCAACTCTATCTATCACCATACTATCATGCACGGTTCATGATTATGAACCATACCATATGGTATGGTACATTATCCCCCTACTTTAATGTAATTCATGCTTTTGATCTCAATTAGTTTATCTTAGTTTTTTATTTTTTTCCCCGTATATTGCCATCACATCTGTCTGCTTTACGTGGCTTCAGCAGACAGGCATGTCTGCTTAAGCCTTTCTGTTATTTTACTAATTTACCTGTTTTAATTATTTGTTTTCAAAGTTTACTTTTTCATTTTATTTGCTTTTTGTAGTACACTTTACTAAAAATCTTGTAATAGTTCACCAAAATATTCACCATATCTTTAACACTGCACATACAGTATATAAAAACAGCATAATATTTTAATCACAAGCAGGGTTTCCTAATGGCTCAATAAAACATGTGCAAAGTACTTAACCCAGTTATAAGTTCCAAATCATGTGTATCATATTATTAAACATCTCTTTAGAAAGCTGATTTATGTTATTTCATAGTGTTCACTACTGCTAGGTAATGATAAATATATATCTCACTGATATATTATTAATTATATTCAGTTATTACAGATGATTTTGATGCTGGTTCAGTCTTGTGACTGGTGTGTGGCACGTTTCTGTTGAAATGTAGTCTTTTCTAGACTACATTTCAAATATTACCTAACATACATGGCTACTCCCCCTCCTTGTCTAATATATCTATCTGTGTGAAATAGATTAAATCCATTTATTTGATATTCAGCTAATAGTTCTTAAATTTCTACATTCATCCATGTTTTGGTAAGTGCAATAATATGTATTGTTTCATTGCAGATAAGAGATTCCAGATCGTTCCAGATTTCCGAAGTACTGAAACGCACACCACACAGGCTCGGTGGATCTAGGTGCAACGTAAAATAATATAAATTTACTTGTTTTCGCTAATTATCAGTATATATATAATATATTTATATGCATATATATATATATATATATATATATATATATATATATATATATATATATATATATATATATATATATATATATATATATATATATATATATATATATATGCGAACAAGCCTGAATGGTCCCCAGGACAATATGCAACTGAAAACTCACACCCCAGAAGTGACTCGAACCCATACTCCCAGAAGCAACGCAACTGGTATGTACAAGACGCCTTAATCCACTTGACCATCACGACCGGACATAATGAGGTGATAGCCGAGGCTATTTGAACCACCCCACCGCCGGCACTCGGATAGTAATCTTGGGCATAGCATTTTACCAAATCACCTCATTCTTTGGGGCACACGTGAGGAACACAAATGCGAACAAGCCTGAATGGTCCCCAGGACAATATGCAACTGAAAACTCACACCCCAGAAGTGACTCAAACCCATACTCCCAGAAGCAACGCAACTGGTATGTACAAGACGCCTTAATCCACTTGACCATCACGACCGGACATAATGAGGTGATAGCCGAGGCTATTTGAACCACCCCACCGCCGGCACTCGGATAGTAATCTTGGGCATAGCATTTTACCAAATCACCTCATTCTTTGGGGCACACGTGAGGAACACAAATGCGAACAAGCCTGAATGGTCCCCAGGACAATATGCAACTGAAAACTCACACCCCAGAAGTGACTCGAACCCATACTCCCGTGGATTAAGGCGTCTTGTACATACCAGTTGCGTTGCTTCTGGGAGTATGGGTTCGAGTCACTTCTGGGGTGTGAGTTTTCAGTTGCATATTGTCCTGGGGACCATTCAGGCTTGTTCGCATTTGTGTTCCTCACGTGTGCCCCAAAGAATGAGGTGATTTGGTAAAATGCTATGCCCAAGATTACTATCCGAGTGCCGGCGGTGGGGTGGTTCAAATAGCCTCGGCTATCACCTCATTATGTCCGGTCGTGATGGTCAAGTGGATTAAGGCATCTTGTACATACCAGTTGCATTGCTTCTGGGAGTATGGGTTCGAGTCACTTCTGGGGTGTGAGTTTTCAGTTGCATATTGTCCTGGGGACCATTCAGGCTTGTTCGCATTTGTGTTCCTCACGTGTGCCCCAAAGAATGAGGTGATTTGATAAAATGCTATGCCCAAGATTACCATCCGAGTGCCGGCGGGGAAGTGGTTCATATAGCCTCGGCTATCACTTCCTTATGTCCGGTCGTGATGGTCAAGCGGATTAAGGCGTCCCTGTACATACCAGTTGTGGGAGTATGGGTTCGAGTCACTTCTGGGGTGTGAGTTTTCAGTTATATATATATATATATATATATATATATATATATATTATATATATATATATATTAGTATATTTTGGTAGCAGTCTTTCCTGTAGACATATATTATTAAATATGACCGAAAAAGTAAGATTAATAATTCTAACACGAATTTTCTCAATCTTTCGTACATTACGCTTCACTGTTGGAGGTAAATCAAAAATCACTTCTCCAAAATTCATTTTTATTTCTAGTCTGACGCGACACCGGCGCGTTTCGTAAAACTTATTACATTTTCAAAGACTTCACAAATACACAACTGATTAGAACTTACGTATCTCTGATTTTATATCTACATTTGAGTGAGGTGGGAGGGGTGATGTGGCATTAACACAAGACAGAACAAGAGGGGATATTAATAGGGTATTAAAAGTATCAACACAAGACAGAACAGAAACAATGGGTATTGAATAGAAGTGTTTGTAGAAAGCCTATTGGTCCATATTTCTTGATGCTTCTATATTGGAGCGGAGTCTTGAGGTGGGTAGAATATAGTTGTGCAATAATTGGCTGTTGATTGCTGGTGTTGACTTCTTGATGTGTAGTGCCTCGCAAACGTCAAGCCGCCTGCTATCGCTGTATCTATCGATGATTTCTGTGTTGTTTACTAGGATTTCTCTGGCGATGGTTTGGTTATGGGAAGAGATTATATGTTCCTTAATGGAGCCCTGTTGCTTATGCATCGTTAAACGCCTAGAAAGAGATGTTGTTGTCTTGCCTATATACTGGGTTTTTTGGAGCTTACAGTCCCCAAGTGGGCATTTGAAGGCATAGACGACGTTAGTCTCTTTTAAAGCGTTCTGTTTTGTGTCTGGAGAGTTTCTCATGAGTAGGCTGGCCGTTTTTCTGGTTTTATAGTAAATCGTCAGTTGTATCCTCTGATTTTTGTCTGTAGGGATAACGTTTCTATTAACAATATCTTTCAGGACCCTTTCCTCCGTTTTATGAGCTGTGGAAAAGAAGTTCCTGTAAAATAGTCTAATAGGGGGTATAGGTGTTGTGTTAGTTGTCTCTTCAGAGGTTGCATGGCTTTTCACTTTCCTTCTTATGATGTCTTCGATGAAACCATTGGAGAAGCCGTTATTGACTAGGACCTGCCTTACCCTACAGAGTTCTTCGTCGACTTGCTTCCATTCTGAGCTGTGGCTGAGAGCACGGTCGACGTATGCGTTAACAACACTCCTCTTGTACCTGTCAGGGCAGTCGCTGTTGGCATTTAGGCACATTCCTATGTTTGTTTCCTTAGTGTAGACTGCAGTGTGGAAACCTCCGCCCTTTTCCATGACTGTTACATCTAGAAAAGGCAGCTTCCCATCCTTTTCCGTCTCGTAAGTGAAACGCAGCACGGAACTCTGCTCAAATGCCTCCTTCAGCTCCTGCAGATGTCTGACATCAGGTACCTGTGTAAAAATGTCGTCAACATACCTGCAGTATATGGCCGGTTTCAAGTTCATGTCGACTAAGACTTTTTGCTCGATGGTACCCATGTAGAAGTTTGCAAACAGGACACCTAGGGGAGAACCCATGGCGACCCCATCTACTTGCTTATACATGTGCCCATCCGGGCTCAAGAAGGGTGCCTCTTTAGTACAAGCTTGGAGTAGTTTCCTCAGAATACTTTCTGGCATGTCAAGAGGAGTACAGGCTGGATCACGATACACTCTGTCGGCTATCATTCCGATTGTCTCGTCCACAGGTACGTTGGTAAACAGCGATTCTACGTCCAACGAGGCTCTTATCCCTGTGGCCCGTGTGCCCCGCAGTAAGTCCACAAATTCCTTTGGAGACTTCAGGCTGAAGGCGCAAGGAACATAAGGAGTCAGCAGGCCGTTGAGTCGCTTCGCCAGTCTGTACGTGGGTGTGGGTATCTGGCTAATGATTGGCCGAAGTGGGTTTCCAGGCTTGTGCGTCGTGACATTTCCATACGCATATCCAGGTTTATATTCCCCAATGATCTTTGGCAAGTGGAGTCCGGATTTCTTGGCGTTCACAGTTTCGATCAGTTTGTTGACCTTTGCTTTTAATTTGGCTGTAGTGTCCTTCGTTACCCTTTGGAACTTAGTTTGGTCAGAGAGTATGATGTTCATTTTCGCCAGATATTCGTCTTTTTTAAGAATGACATATATTGGCGACTTGTCACCTCTCCTGACAACTATCTCCTTGTTCTCACGAAGGCTTTTAGCTGCCGCTTTAAGCTCGGGGGACAGTATGGTGCTTCTGTAGTTGCCTCGATTCTTTCCTCCTTCTGCAATAAGTTCTGCTTGCAAGGTATCTTTGGTAGTGACCTTCTTTTGTGTCTCGAGGTCGAATATGTCGTCCAACAGAATTTCCAACTCTACTTTCCGGGCCATTTCACTCGGTCTGGACATAACATGACAGTTTAATGTTCATGTCATAACATGACATGAACATGTCAAACCTTACATGACAATGCCCACTTGGGGACTGTAAGCTCCAAAAAACCCAGTATATAGGCAAGACAACAACATCTCTTTCTAGGCGTTTAACGATGCATAAGCAACAGGGCTCCATTAAGGAACATATAATCTCTTCCCATAACCAAACCATCGCCAGAGAAATCCTAGTAAACAACACAGAAATCATCGATAGATACAGCGATAGCAGGCGGCTTGACGTTTGCGAGGCACTACACATCAAGAAGTCAACACCAACAGTCAACAGCCAATTATTGCACAACTATATTCTACCCACCTCAAGACTCCGCTCCAATATAGAAGCATCAAGAAATATGGACCAATAGGCTTTCTACAAACACTTCTATTCAATACCCATTGTTTCTGTTCTGTCTTGTGTTGATACTTTTAATACCCTATTAATATCCCCTCTTGTTCTGTCTTGTGTTAATGCCACATCACCCCTCCCACCTCACTCAAATGTAGATATAAAATCAGAGATACGTAAGTTCTAATCAGTTGTGTATTTGTGAAGTCTTTGAAAATGTAATAAGTTTTACGAAACGCGCCCGTGTCGCGTCAGACTAGAAATAAAAATGAATTTTGGAGAAGTGATTTTTGATTTACCTCCAACAGTGAAGCGTAATGTACGAAAGATTGAGAAAATTCGTGTTAGAATTATTAATCTTACTTTTTCGGTCATATTTAATAATATATGTCTACAGGAAAGACCAAAATATACTAATATTAAAGTGCACGACCCAGCAGCAAGGAATCAAGCCTTCACGATAAAATATCGCCAGGATCTGATTCGTGATCAGATATACAAGGCAGAGAATGAAATCAAAGACAACAAAACGCAACTACTTCATGCTACAAACGAGTGGAGAAATAGCAACATCGACCATAGTATCCGTACCCGCATTGAACAACACCTCGACATCCTCACAGACCAACATCACCTCAGCACTGAAACAAGGATTATCAAGAAACTAACAACATTATTTGGAGGACCTATGGCAATTCCACGACCAAGAGATGGCTTCCTGAACCTTGCAGGAATTAACCTCACTGAGGACCAAGTCACTCTCCTAAATCTGGGCATAAACTGTCATGTTATGTCCAGACCGAGTGAAATGGCCCGGAAAGTAGAGTTGGAAATTCTGTTGGACGACATATTCGACCTCGAGACACAAAAGAAGGTCACTACCAAAGATACCTTACAAGCAGAACTTATTGCAGAAGGAGGAAAGAATCGAGGCAACTACAGAAGCACCATACTGTCCCCCGAGCTTAAAGCGGCAGCTAAAAGCCTTCGTGAGAACAAGGAGATAGTTGTCAGGAGAGGTGACAAGTCGCCAATATATGTCATTCTTAAAAAAGACGAATATCTGGCGAAAATGAACATCATACTCTCTGACCAAACTAAGTTCCAAAGGGTAACGAAGGACACTACAGCCGAATTAAAAGCAAAGGTCAACAAACTGTTCGAAACTGTGAACGCCAAGAAATCCGGACTCCACCTGCCAAAGATCATTGGGGAATATAAACCTGAATATAAACCATACATGCGTATGGAAATGTCAAGACGCACAAGCCTGGAAACCCACTTCGGCCAATCATTAGCCAGATACCCACACCCACGTACAGACTGGCGAAGCGACTCAACGGCCTGCTGACTCCTTATGTTCCTTGCGCCTTCAGTCTGAAGTCTCCAAAGGAATTTGTGGACTTACTGCGGGGCACACGGGCCACAGGGATAAGAGCCTCGTTGGACGTAGAATCGCTGTTTACCAACGTACCTGTGGACGAGACAATCGGAATGATAGCCGACAGAGTGTATCGTGATCCAGCCTGTACTCCTCTTGACATGCCAGAAAGTATTCTGAGGAAACTACTCCAACCTTGTACTAAAGAGGCACCCTTCTTGAGCCCGGATGGGCACATGTATAAGCAAGTAGATGGGGTCGCCATGGGTTCTCCCCTAGGTGTCCTGTTTGCAAACTTCTACATGGGTACCATCGAGCAAAAAGTCTTAGTCGACATGAACTTGAAACCGGCCATATACTGCAGGTATGTTGACGACATTTTTACACAGGTACCTGATGTCAGACATCTGCAGGAGCTGAAGGAGGCATTTGAGCAGAGTTCCGTGCTGCGTTTCACTTACGAGACGGAAAAGGATGGGAAGCTGCCTTTTCTAGATGTAACAGTCATGGAAAAGGGCGGAGGTTTCCACACTGCAGTCTACACTAAGGAAACAAACATAGGAATGTGCCTAAATGCCAACAGCGACTGCCCTGACAGGTACAAGAGGAGTGTTGTTAACGCATACGTCGACCGTGCTCTCAGCCACAGCTCAGAATGGAAGCAAGTCGACGAAGAACTCTGTAGGGTAAGGCAGGTCCTAGTCAATAACGGCTTCTCCAATGGTTTCATCGAAGACATCATAAGAAGGAAAGTGAAAAGCCATGCAACCTCTGAAGAGACAACTAACACAACACCTATACCCCCTATTAGACTATTTTACAGGAACTTCTTTTCCACAGCTCATAAAACGGAGGAAAGGGTCCTGAAAGATATTGTTAATAGAAACGTTATCCCTACAGACAAAAACCAGAGGATACAACTGACGATTTACTATAAAACCAGAAAAACGGCCAGCCTACTCATGAGAAACTCTCCAGACACAAAACAGAACGCTTTAAAAGAGACTAACGTCGTCTATGCCTTCAAATGCCCACTTGGGGACTGTAAGCTCCAAAAAACCCAGTATATAGGCAAGACAACAACATCTCTTTCTAGGCGTTTAACGATGCATAAGCAACAGGGCTCCATTAAGGAACATATAATCTCTTCCCATAACCAAACCATCGCCAGAGAAATCCTAGTAAACAACACAGAAATCATCGATAGATACAGCGATAGCAGGCGGCTTGACGTTTGCGAGGCACTACACATCAAGAAGTCAACACCAGCAATCAACAGCCAATTATTGCACAACTATATTCTACCCACCTCAAGACTCCGCTCCAATATAGAAGCATCAAGAAATATGGACCAATAGGCTTTCTACAAACACTTCTATTCAATACCCATTGTTTCTGTTCTGTCTTGTGTTGATACTTTTAATACCCTATTAATATCCCCTCTTGTTCTGTCTTGTGTTAATGCCACATCACCCCTCCCACCTCACTCAAATGTAGATATAAAATCAGAGATACGTAAGTTCTAATCAGTTGTGTATTTGTGAAGTCTTTGAAAATGTAATAAGTTTTACGAAACGCGCCCGTGTCGCGTCAGACTAGAAATAAAAATGAATTTTGGAGAAGTGATTTTTGATTTACCTCCAACAGTGAAGCGTAATGTACGAAAGATTGAGAAAATTCGTGTTAGAATTATTAATCTTACTTTTTCGGTCATATTTAATAATATATATATATATATATATATATATATATATATATATATATATATATATATATATATATATATATATATATATATATATATATATATATATATATATATATATATATATATTATTAAATATGACCGAAAAAGTAAGATTAATAGTTCTAACACGAATTTTCTCAATATTTCTAATGTTTCTTTTCACTGTCAATGGTAATTGAAAGATCAATTCTCCAAAATTCAATTTTATTTCTAGTCTGACGCGACACTTGAACACGTTTCGTAATAACTTAATACATTTTCAAGGACTTTTAGTTTACACACACACAACTATAACCTGCAAACACTAAACAGAGTTCTTACTATGCAATGATTTAAACAGCTTTCATTTTTCATTTTATACCCGCATTTTGGGTGAGGTGATATGTTACAACAGTTTTGGATGAGGTGAACAAAACTTTCAACACAGGATAGAACACGAAACAATGGGTATTGAAGGTAAAAATGGAAGTAACTGCAGAGGGCCTATTGGCCCATATTTCTTGTTACTTTTATATTGGAGCGGAGTCTTGAAGTGGGTAGAATATAGTTGTGCATTAATTGGCTGTTGATTGTTGGTGTTGACTTCTTGATGTGTAGTGCCTCGCAGATGTCTAGCCGCCTGCTATCGCTGTATGTATCGATGATTTCTGTCATCGATAGAAGTCAACACCAACAATCAACAGCCAATTAATGCACAACTATATTCTACCCACTTCAAGACTCCGCTCCAATATAGAAGTATCACGAAATATGGGCCAATAGGCCCTCTGCAGTTACTTCCATTTTTACCTTCAATACCCATTGTTTCGTGTTCTATCCTGTGTTGAAAGTTTTGTTCACCTCATCCAAAACTGTTGCAACATATCACCTCACCCAAAATGACTGCGAAACTCGGAAAAATCCAGATGACATCTACAAACAAATCCCCTTTTCCTAGTTTTGAATCTCTCCTTTGGTATAAATTTTGTTGGGCCTTTATCATATTTTCACAAAACTTGACATACGTCTCATTTACTTCATTTCCTAACAGCAAGTGTTTGTCAAATTCCTTAAGGAAATATCTGAGTTAACCATAATGATCTCTCCACAAATCAGGTCTTTCAACTGCTTCAAGCTTATTTTCTTGCAGATTATAATGCATTGCATACTTTATCCCCAAAAAGACATGGTCACTTTTACCCAAGGGAGGGAGGAACTGAATGATAAATATCTCCTCCTCTTTCCTTGTAAATATAACATCCAGAATGGAGGGAACATCCCCTTCCCTCATCCTCGTAGCTACGTCGTAGCTACGTATCTCTATGTCAACCTCACCAGTAATAGACTGGAGAATCTCGTCTTCACTCATCACACCTATCCTGGGTCATTGTCATCTTTTTCAAGCCAATCAACTACATCCTGTCTTTCTAAGTTTTCACCGGCATTTCTAAACATTCCATGGATTTCATCTGTAAATCCTTCAAAATCCGTTTCTGCATCCTCCTCATTGCTGACCGTAGACGTGAGGAGTTTTTCCCAGGAATTTTTCAAAGTCGATTCCTTTAATTCACTCCACACCTTGGCCCAGTTATAGATGGCTTCCTTGATTGTATAATTCTTCAAATTCTGAAGTTTGTTTCTAGCCCTGTTATCCACACCGAGTTCAATATCTTCCGGAAGAGGCAAAACCACCAAAACTTCGTTTAGCATCTTTTTGGTGTACAACCTCTCGTAGCACAGATAACTCCCTGATCCATAGGCTGAATGGGAGAGGTTGTGTTAGGAGGAAGTGCCATACACGTTATCTTGCCATCTTGTGAGGTTAACGTGTTAATTTTGGGGTGGGCAGGCGCATTATCACGCAGCAGCAAAGCCCGAACTTCGCTTGGCTTTACTTTGAATTTCTTAACTTGATAGGCACGAACCTTCCCTGCAGAACACGTCATGAAACCAGGAAAGAAAGATCTCTTGTGTAAACCATGCATTTTGTGAGCTATAATATTTGACTGGCATTCTGTCCATGCAATGTTGCAAGGCTCTTGGTTTCTTATATTTGCCAACAATTGCACACGTGATTCTGTCTGTGCTGTCGGCATTCACACCCATCATGACCGAGAGCCTGTCCTTGTTGACCTTTCGTCCTGGCACACAACCCTCACTCCTCATTGCTAGAGTTTTTTCTGGTAAACTCCTCCAGTACAACCCAGTTTCATCTGTATTATAAACTTGATACGAATATAAATTATTTGCCACAATGTATGCTCTTAATTTCTGTTTAAATGGTTCTACACTGCTTTCATCTGCACTCAATATTTCACCGACAATTTTCCTCTTCACAATATTGTTCCAACCCTTGAACCTTGCAACCCACCCTTCACTCGCTTCGAAATCCTTTATTCCAAGGCTTGCAGCAAACCTGCTTGCAACATTTTGTATTTCTGGCCGCGAATTGTCACGCACGCCAGCTGTGCGGTGCTGAGTAAGCCACCTGTACACATCCTCATCCAACTGTACATGCGTCGAAGTTTTCATAGTCTTTCTACCACACCCTCTGCAAGTGCTTGCACCTTCACTTTCACAGGTTGAAATGAATTTCATAAGATTCTCTTTTTGTTTCCTTATGTCAGAAACAGTACTAGTGCCTATATTAAATTCCTTGGCAACACTTTAGGTCGACCGGCCATTTTGACAAAGTTGTATAACACGTAGCTCATCCTTAATTGTTAGGACAGCCTTCTTCCTCTTAACACCTCCAGAACGATTCATGCTGCTACCAGACAGTCCTGGCCAAAAATGTTCAAAGTTACTATGAAAATAAAAAAAGTTATTTAAAAAAATATTTCACTAATGGCGCGGCACTGTGGTGTAACACGAGGGCAGAGAGCACATGGCTTGAACAGGCCTGGACAGGTCCAGTCGGGGCAGGGAGGAGGCACATTACGTAGGCCGCCATGAGGAAAAAAAAAATTGGAAGGAAACTTCAGCCTGTGCAAATTGTTTTTAGGAAACTTGTATGGTATTTTTTATTACATAATTACTAGTATTTCTTTTGACTTTGGCTATGATGAATTGTTCTAAAATCGAACGTAATTCCTGTTCTGTAGTGTATAGGCCGCTCCCTATCCCTTCAGGTGGACCCTCTCAATGCTCCTCTCTCTCCCCCGACACCACCGACCCACCCCACCCCCTCCTACACCATGCGCCTCGAGCCACAGGCAGATGGGATTAATACGGTACAGCCCGCCTCATGGTTTTCATATACGAACAATTCCATGATTATCCGGCTGACTGTCTGGATAGTGTAACATCAGCAGGAAATTAACAGGCTTCGATATTTTATCCGGCTAAACCAGCTTTTACCCGCCATTAAATAAAAAGGTTTTTATTTTTAGTCATAGAAAAACAAGTGTTATGTATACTCGGGAAATTTTACTTGTTTTAGTTTTAAGTAACAATAACTGCTTGTAACGTACGTCAGACTGATTTCAGCATGATCTCAGACTGTCTCAGCAGCTCTCTCTCTCTCTCTCTCTCTCTCTCTTTCTTTTTTTTTGTCTTTCTTTTTTTCTTTCTTCCTTTCTTTCTTTCTTTCTTTCTTTCTTTCTTTCTTTCTTTCTTTCTTTCTTTCTTTCTTTCTTTCTTTCTTTCTTTCTTTCTTTCTTTCTTTGTCGTGACGCTGAACCCTGGTTCATTCCAAACACAGCGATTACACAACACATAACACCTTGCCTCAGCAACCGTTACTACCACCTATACTCCTACACACACCAGACCCTTGAGGCGTACCACTAGGTTTGTACTGGAACACAATGAATGAACATATGGAAGGTATTTAAAGGCCGTCGGGTTTTGTTATTTAATTACAAAGAATAGACTCTGACAAATAATAACATATTAACATACTCTATTAGGTCCATACACTTCCAATACCCATAGACCACTTGACCTCCGCGATCACCACCCACACTCGTAACTTCCGCCTAAGTCCCTAATACGGAATGATTACTACAACGCTCCACACCCGGTTAGTCTTTCATTCAATACTCACATACTGCAGACTTAACTTGGTCACTAAGATCACATCAGGTTCTCGCATAGCTGTCTGCTACACTTCGCTGCTGCCGCAAACGGAGATCCAGAGGACTTCTCAGTTCAACTCCCACAATCAGACTGACTCCAGTCAGCCATCTACCTCAACCATTTCACCCCGCCTCTCAAGGAAGGTATAATCCGATTAACCTTATCCCTTGAATCGGTAATCTTGTTCCTAGAAGCCTGACGAAGAATAATTCCTCTTTCCAGGAATTATTAATTTGGCTAAACAGCTTCGGTCTTAATCCATTGACTTTTCTTAGATATGTGATCCATAGTCTGTCTACTTAACATGTACTTCCAATCATCATTCGTTAAGTGTTGTAGTAATGATCCTCTAGCTAATAATTCCTACTAACTTGTGGATTATAACACCACTCCCCTCCTTAAACACGCATATGTCCCCATATGCATCATTGCAATGGTTCCATTAGTGCAAGGACCTGGAGGATGCACCCACCATATGTGTACAACTAAAAAATCATCCAATAAGTTCATCATACACACGATGAAATAAATTAAAATTTTCCCCGACATGACTCACAACACTTCTCCAACATATACATTATATTCACATCATAGCACAGGTAAAATGGTCTGTAATAATTTTTCCCATCTCCAACAATGCACGTATACCTAAACTGCTGACATATAATTACATACAAACATAACCATAAAATTATATGGACCAGAATGCTGGCACTTAAACAGAAATGACACTAGTCATTAATATATACACAACACATATATATCTAAGGTTCTTCATCCTTAGTAACGAGTTAATAATAATTTAACATCTTGCCCTGTACTGTTGACATAAGGGCTTACAATGATCACACAATGTTTCACTGGCCTCCTCCACAATTGGCAGCATCACTTCTCTTGTCTTCGTGTCCCATGGTTGCTAGGTCATAGATCCTCCATGACCCAGACAAAACCCAGGCTGTCCAGCCTGGTGAATGTTGTCAATGTCCCATCGTTGCTCTGAGCTAACGTGATCCTGGCCTCCAGAGCAACGGAGATTCCTACCCCAGGGTCATATTCCCTCGGGTCTGTGCTGACGTCTCGTTCCAGGGCACCAATCCCAGAACGCTGTAGATACCTCACGGCTCTCTGGTCATCCTTCCTTGCTGTGCTCACCACAGCTGTAGAACATTACTCTAGGCCCATCTGCCCAGAGTGTGTCCACCTTTATCCACACCTTCCCGACCGCTGTACCTGCAAAATATTCCCTCGGAGCCCCCTGGCTCGATCCCATTATTACATAACACCCCCTCGGCTCCTTACTCTCTCCCCGTATATAGCCTGAGCGCAGCTGCAAAGCAATTGCAGCTGGCCCTTATCCCTGCTTTGATGTCAGGGGGCGAATTCCGCCTATAACGTCACGTTGGCTTCACTTTCTCCCCCCTTTTTTCTGGAATTATTGAGTGTAGCCTCATGGCTTCCCTTCTACTCTACCTGAAGCTCTGTGACATGATCCCGGGGGACTTTCTCAAGCCTAACAATCAGTAATGGTGCCGATGAGGTAATATACAGTATATCCATACACATACATTATCACAATAAATACCTCATTAACATAATTTCCAACTTATGTCACTAAAACATCATACTGCCACTGGCTCGCCTCTAGCGAGATTCCTGTAACAACTTAATAAGAAATTAGTATATCTACTTCGCTCGCCCACTGCAACCACCAACACCTGAAATTTTGAAATTCTACCTTGTAATCTTATCCATAAGACTTACCCACTCCGACATAATTAATGAAAAATTTAATGAGAATAATGAATTTTTATTAGTCTTTTATGAGTTTTGCTAGATATATCGACTTGGCTCGCCTACTGCAGCCACCAACTCCTGCAATTATCCACATTTCATCTTATCCATAAGACTTACCCACTCCGACACACCATTACCTCTGGTCATCCCAACCACTGATGACCTCAATATAACGCAACACATCCCTACTACCACTTCCTGCGTCCTAACGCACCGACCTTGCTACGCCAATACTCACCTTACCGACCACTACCTGGCGCCCCTGCGCCACCATATACTCCACAACACCACACTCCATACCAGGCGTCCAAACGCCCCTACACTACACCACCCAATGGCGTCCCCAACGCCCTCAACACAACACCCGGCGTCCCCAACGCCCTCAACACAACACACGGCGTCCCCAACGCCCTCAACACAACACACGGCGTCCCCAACGCCCTCAACACAACACACGGCGTCCTCAACGCCCTCAACACAACACACGGCGTCCCCAACGCCCTCAACACAACACACGGCGTCCCCAACGCCCTCAACACAACACACGGCGTCCCCAACGCCCTCAACACAACACACGGCGTCCCCAACGCCCTCAACACAACACCCGGCGTCCCCAACGCCCTCAACACAAAACACGGTGTCCCCCAACGCCCTCAACACAACACACGGCGTCCCCAACGTCCTCAACACAACACACGGCGTCCCCAACGCCCTCAACACAACACACGGCGTCCCCAACGCCCTCAACACAACACACGGCGTCCCCAACGCCCTCAACACAAAACACGGTGTCCCCCAACGCCCTCAACACAACACACGGCGTCCCCAACGCCCTCAACACAACACACGGCGTCCCCAACGCCCTCAACACAACACACGGCGTCCCCAACGCCCTCAACATACACACAGCGTCCCCAACGCCATCAACATAACATCCGGCGTTCCCAACGCCATCAATACAACACCCGGCGTTCCCAACAACCAGTAACGCTACACGTGCTACACTTTGGCGCTACAATGCCAACAATGTCATGCACTATACTAAATCCTTGATATCAACAATCAAAACATGCACATTTCACTATAGTAATTTGTATGAATTACGCTGGCGTCTAATACGCCACTACAAATGCATTACACTACACACCCCAGCGTACGCCAATACACAACCATGCACTACACTCGGCGTCCAAACGCCAATACACAATGCGTCGCCACCTCCGGACGCCACACACCCCCACCAACAGGACACGCTCCCCGTGTCCCCCGTTAACACTTTCCATAATGATACCTGCACCCACAAAAAAATCTCCATGGACCTCTCCACGGTACTCTAGACGTCGAACCCCAGACGGCAAATTACGCATCGCTCGCTATGCCCAGTGTGACGGTGTTCCCCCCCTTATAATTCTCCCACGCCTGCAGTAAGAGTCATGTCTGCTTTTCCCAAGCGTTCTCTACGTTGCAGGCTACAATTTGATATATGGGAGAGAGTGAAGTGTTCTCGGAGAGCCGAGAAATTTGTGAAATAGTAATATTTTGGCCTGTGGTTTAGGCCCTTTAGGGAGCCAAGATGGCGCTTACCTCTCTGATCTCCCGCCAAAACCGTGTGACGTCAGTGGCACCGGATTGGTCACCGGCAGCAGTGTGGCACCGGGAGCCAATGAAAACCTCCCATAGTAAAAGTGACGTCACGAAGGAAGGGGGTCCGGCCAGCGCGCCGGGCTGGCGCCAGCAGTCAGACACGACACGTCATAGAGGTCGGACGTGCGACGAGTGGTCCTGTCTGTCGGACAGCTGTTTCCCACTACCGTGGATTTACGCGTCACCTGAAGTCCGCCAGTACTCTGAGAAGTCTTCCCTAGTTCATGTGTTGAACCAGAAGAGGGAATTGACGGTTATTTGAGCAAGAAGTGCTCCAGTCAGGTACTGTGCCAGTAGCAGTGAAGCCGTGCAGTGACGTATGTGGCGTCTATGGCAATTCACCAGTTCGTGACAGCGTAGTGGCAGACAGAGCCACTGGGTAGCTGAGGAAGAGAGGACTATTTGGGGAAACCGGACGACTGTAGCTGAGACGTAGGCGACAGCCGTTGCTGGGAGAAGACGACGGCCAGGAGACCGACTCCAACCTTCAAGGAGGAGGACGGACCTGCAGTGAGGAGGCACGGAGACGACGCGCTAAACGGTGGGACGACGAGAGGCTCTGGTAGGACACGACGACGTGTAGTGTGGGGGCGTTCCCGACACGAGGACCAGGAGCTACATCTCGACTCTCATCGGAGGATAGGGTGAAGTAGGTGGTTCTAGTTCCCTCCCCATTCCCCTTTAGTTAGCTATATTATTTGGCTATATTATCTAGCCCGAAGATTTTATATGTCGTGAGCAAGTCTCACCTATGTCACGGTAAAGCACCAGTGTGCTAGACAGTACTATCAAGAGTACTTGTAGTATTCATGTTGATTATTGGTGTGTACAGGCACCAGGAACCAGTGATAAATTTACTGTGTTGTGTATATCTTTCTATAGATTTTGATATGAACATATAGTGGTGAATTATATATAATATTATGCCAGTATTCGGAGGTTAGGCTATGTGCCCAGAAACTATTTATTTTCCATGTATTGATGATTGATTTATATACCATATATATGTCTATGTTCATTCAGTGAATAATCATTTGCGAGTACAGTGAATTATTGCGTTATCACCCACGAGAGAAAGTACTGAAAACTCCCGTGTTAATATTTCATAATATATTGTTGGATAAATAACAGTGTAAGACCATTACAGTGAATCATTGTAGAATTGATTGTAGAAAAGACTGTTTGAGCCTGAGTACAGTGTAACTAAGTAATTCGGTTTATTTGTGCCAATATCGAGTGTGCGAGTTTCTAGTAATATTGGAGAATTTAAAGAAACCGCGCGCGTGAATCTAGCAAACAAGCAAATTTCGCGCGGAGAGTCCATTGCGATCAGCTGTTCTTGACACTTGATGAGGAGGGGGAGGTGTTGCCACCTAATGATCGCGGACTATTCGTGGGAACTTCCGGCCGCGTCAGGATTTGCTGATTTATTTGTTGTTGTGACATCTTTCATACATTTTAAGTAAAATACAAAACTATCTTAGTGTTTTTATCATTCCCTCCATTGATCTTGTGGCTATATTATACTGGTAAACATAGAGTGATAACAACAAGTACCTGCCTGATTCCTGATCTTTGAGTGTGACCTTGCCAAGGCTACCACTGAATACACCAGTCCACTGATGGTGTTATTGGCCACCTTAAACACCAATTGGCGACTTTGTGATTAACCGTAGAGCCCTATTGTTGGGGAGGGCACACGACGGTCGATGTGATCGAGTCGTGTTCTCACTCTTTCTTAATAAGAGGCCGTTAAGATTGACTGGGAGACTCTCCTGGCGTGCAGTGGCGCCGTGAGGATCGAGGGAAGACCCGCAGGGCTACGGTGAGTTACCTTGAGCATAACTATTGCTTACCCCAGAGTAAGGGTAGAGAATAATAGAGAGGTGAAACCCCAACATTGGCGACCTTGCCAGGATTCCGATCGAAGTAAAGGTTGCAGTGGTGGTACTTGGCAGTGGTGTTAGAGATCAGGTGCAGGTTAACACTCATAGCACAAGATGGAGGATGATAAAGTAACCAAGTTTATTGACTCTAGAGACGAACAGGTGCTGGAAGAGTGCACCAAGGCACAGTTACAGGCTATAGCGGATCATTTTGGAATAAAACTGAAATCTGCCCGAGTTGGCGAAAGAAGACTAGAGATAATGGCTCAGCTCAAGGCTCGAGACGAAGCTTTGGGGGAGGAACGGCCCCAAACACCTGCCAGTGAGGGTGAACACCTGAGTATTGGTGGAAGCAGCAGGGGATCCAGCGGCAGCAGGCTCAGCATTAAGCTGGAAATAATGAAGCTGCAGCTAGAGGCACAGCAGCGCAAAGAAGAGCGAGAGGCACAGCAGCGCAAAGAAGAGCGAGAAGCACAGCAGCGCAAAGAAGAGCGAGAAGCAGAAGCGCAGCTGAGGAGAGAAGAGGCACAACAGCGCAAAGAAGAGCAAGAGCGAGAAGCACAAATGAAGCGTGAGGAGCGAGAAGCACAGATGAAGCGTGAGGAGCGAGAAGCACAGATGCAGCGTGAGGAACGAGAAGCACAGCTGCGCCGGGAAGAACGAGAGCAAGAAGTTAGGCTGAGACAAATGGAAATAGAAGCCAACCAGGAGGTAGAGCTGAAGCGAGCTGAACTGGGACTAGGTGCCCCTGCCCCGCCACAGGAAGACCGACGAGTGAGGGAACGAGACCTGCCGGTCTTTGTGCCTAGTGAAGCCGAAAGTTTCTTCGATCACTTTGAGAGAGTTGCTGCTATGAAGAGGTGGCCGAGGGCGGAGTGGGCGGAGTTGGTCCAAGGGAGGCTCACAGGTGAAGCTCGCCAAGCCTTCACTATGCTCGACTTCCAAGAATGCACTAACTACGATGCGGTAAAACGAGCTGTGCTCCGTTCCTTTAAGCTCACGCCAGAGTGTTACAGAAAGAGGTTTAGAGAATGTACCCGGTCGCCAGGAAAATCGTATGCGGAGACGGCGAGGGACATGGAAAGAAAGTTCCTTAAGTGGATGGACTCTGAAGAAGCGGGGTCGGCCGAAGAAATCAAGGAACTAATGGTCATGGAAAAGTTTATGTCTGTGCTCCCTCCTGAGATCAGGATGAGGGTAAAGGAGGCGGACATAAAGGACCTGAGGGCCGCAGCCGACCGGGCCGACATGTTAGAAGAAGCCCTACGCCCACGCCGAGAGGGACAGAACCGACCACCCGCATACGTCGGAAACGATAGGAGTTATAGAAGGACGGATGGATGGAGGACAGGAACGAGTTCTCCCAAGTCCCATCTCTCAAGTTGAAACACCCGAGGATCAAAAGGTGCTATAGAGCCGATAGGGGAGAACCAAGCTGAGAGCTCGGGAACTGTTACTGCAGGGAAAGAAACGACAAGTGAGGCGGGAAAGACACAGGGTGTGACGGTCTCTGGAGGCAGTGCTAAGGCGAGCGGTGGCGGATGGTCTCCGCCGAGGGGCCGCTGCTACAACTGCGGAATACCCGGACACGTCGCGCGGGAATGCAGACGCCCTAAGCAGCGGGGACACGTTGCTTTAGTGATGTTCGAGGACCAGAGGGCCGAGGGAGTGCGGGATGAACCCGTGCTGAATGGGGAGAAGAAAGTTCACCCATTCATGTGTCAAGGAACCGTAAGGATGGGGGTCGCAGACCCCATCCCAGTGAAGATGCTAAGAGACACCGGGGCTGACTTTACCCTGGTAAGTGAAACCCTGTTCCCCGAGGGTTACGAAAGTACCAGTGTGGGGGTGGCACGGGTGGCCACTGTGGGAGGCCCAGTGAGGATGCCCCTACACCAGGTAACTTTAAATTCCGAATATGGCTGCCAGACCCTAGTGGTGGGAGTCTGTACATCAATGCCCAAGATGGAGGCGCAGGTCATCTTGGGGAATGACGCGTGTGGAGGATATGTCCTCCCGCATCTCGTGAAAGGCGAAGAGTGCCCAGAACAACACGAGGAGACAGGCGAAGATTTGAACGCCTGTGGGGACGAGAAGGGAATCGCACCGGTGGCGATCCCAGTTTGTACTGTGACACCGAGACAATGCGAGGAACAAGGAGGTTGCGGATCTGATGGGGCTGAGGAGTCGACTGACAGCCTGGGAACAGATCACCTCTGCGTAGGACCCAGGGAACGAGTGGAGGGCGAAAGTAGCCCGAATGGTGAGTTGCAGGTGACCCTCACCAGTTCTCCAGGGGTAAACCGCGCTCGTCTCGGAGAGTTACAGCAGGAGGAGTTCCCCGAATTGGTTAGTAAGGCCGAAGGAGGACGTGTGGGTCCTGAGAAGGCTTACTTTCCATTTATCTATATTATATATGCCATGCTATTCATGATGAAGGAACGATGGACTCCAGGAGCGACCGTGAGGACGGTGAATAAATATGTCCAGAAGTTCAAAGAACGTCTCACTCGAGCGAAGGAATTGGCTAGGAAACTCCTGAAGAAGGCGCAACGCAAGATGTCGGAGTGGTACGACAGGGGAGCTGCGCAGAGGAATTTTCAGGCCGGATCCAAAGTAATGGTTGTGCTGCCAGGTAAAGGAAGAGCGACCAAGACGCGGTTCAAGAGACCGTACCGAGTGCTGCGACGATTGGGTCCAGTGTCGTACGAGATTGGGAAGCCGGATGGACCCCGGAAGAAACAGGTGTGTCGCATGGACCGCCTGAAACCTTTCTTCATTGTGGAAGGAAGAGCCGACAAGCAGGAAGGAACGATGTCCCAAGAAACCCAGCGTAAGACGGGTCTGAGTGTACCGAGGGACCGAGAACTCCCGGAGGAGGAAAGTAAGTGGTCCAGGGCGGACGGCACCAGTCTCACCCGCACTGAGAGTCTGACAAGGATCAAGGTCAAGCACATCAAGGGGAAGGACAACGTAGTAGCGGATGCCCTATCCCGCATCCACTAACCAGACATGACTCTTATTTTAAGGGGAGGGGTATGTGACGGTGTTCCCCCCCTTATAATTCTCCCACGCCTGCAGTAAGAGTCATGTCTGCTTTTCCCAAGCGTTCTCTACGTTGCAGGCTACAATTTGATATATGGGAGAGAGTGAAGTGTTCTCGGAGAGCCGAGAAATTTGTGAAATAGTAATATTTTGGCCTGTGGTTTAGGCCCTTTAGGGAGCCAAGATGGCGCTTACCTCTCTGATCTCCCGCCAAAACCGTGTAACGTCAGTGGCACCGGATTGGTCACCGGCAGCAGTGTGGCACCGGGAGCCAATGAAAACCTCCCATAGTAAAAGTGACGTCACGAAGGAAGGGGGTCCGGCCAGCGCGCCGGGCTGGCGCCAGCAGTCAGACACGACACGTCATAGAGGTCGGACGTGCGACGAGTGGTCCTGTCTGTCGGACAGCTGTTTCCCACTACCGTGGATTTACGCGTCACCTGAAGTCCGCCAGTACTCTGAGAAGTCTTCCCTAGTTCATGTGTTGAACCAGAAGAGGGAATTGACGGTTATTTGAGCAAGAAGTGCTCCAGTCAGGTACTGTGCCAGTAGCAGTGAAGCCGTGCAGTGACGTATGTGGCGTCTATGGCAATTCACCAGTTCGTGACAGCGTAGTGGCAGACAGAGCCACTGGGTAGCTGAGGAAGAGAGGACTATTTGGGGAAACCGGACGACTGTAGCTGAGACGTAGGCGACAGCCGTTGCTGGGAGAAGACGACGGCCAGGAGACCGACTCCAACCTTCAAGGAGGAGGACGGACCTGCAGTGAGGAGGCACGGAGACGACGCGCTAAACGGTGGGACGACGAGAGGCTCTGGTAGGACACGACGACGTGTAGTGTGGGGGCGTTCCCGACACGAGGACCAGGAGCTACATCTCGACTCTCATCGGAGGATAGGGTGAAGTAGGTGGTTCTAGTTCCCTCCCCATTCCCCTTTAGTTAGCTATATTATTTGGCTATATTATCTAGCCCGAAGATTTTATATGTCGTGAGCAAGTCTCACCTATGTCACGGTAAAGCACCAGTGTGCTAGACAGTACTATCAAGAGTACTTGTAGTATTCATGTTGATTATTGGTGTGTACAGGCACCAGGAACCAGTGATAAATTTACTGTGTTGTGTATATCTTTCTATAGATTTTGATATGAACATATAGTGGTGAATTATATATAATATTATGCCAGTATTCGGAGGTTAGGCTATGTGCCCAGAAACTATTTATTTTCCATGTATTGATGATTGATTTATATACCATATATATGTCTATGTTCATTCAGTGAATAATCATTTGCGAGTACAGTGAATTATTGCGTTATCGCCCACGAGAGAAAGTACTGAAAACTCCCGTGTTAATATTTCATAATATATTGTTGGATAAATAACAGTGTAAGACCATTACAGTGAATCATTGTAGAATTGATTGTAGAAAAGACTGTTTGAGCCTGAGTACAGTGTAACTAAGTAATTCGGTTTATTTGTGCCAATATCGAGTGTGCGAGTTTCTAGTAATATTGGAGAATTTAAAGAAACCGCGCGCGTGAATCTAGCAAACAAGCAAATTTCGCGCGGAGAGTCCATTGCGATCAGCTGTTCTTGACACTTGATGAGGAGGGGGAGGTGTTGCCACCTAATGATCGCGGACTATTCGTGGGAACTTCCGGCCGCGTCAGGATTTGCTGATTTATTTGTTGTTGTGACATCTTTCATACATTTTAAGTAAAATACAAAACTATCTTAGTGTTTTTATCATTCCCTCCATTGATCTTGTGGCTATATTATACTGGTAAACATAGAGTGATAACAACAAGTACCTGCCTGATTCCTGATCTTTGAGTGTGACCTTGCCAAGGCTACCACTGAATACACCAGTCCACTGATGGTGTTATTGGCCACCTTAAACACCAATTGGCGACTTTGTGATTAACCGTAGAGCCCTATTGTTGGGGAGGGCACACGACGGTCGATGTGATCGAGTCGTGTTCTCACTCTTTCTTAATAAGAGGCCGTTAAGATTGACTGGGAGACTCTCCTGGCGTGCAGTGGCGCCGTGAGGATCGAGGGAAGACCCGCAGGGCTACGGTGAGTTACCTTGAGCATAACTATTGCTTACCCCAGAGTAAGGGTAGAGAATAATAGAGAGGTGAAACCCCAACACCAGGCATCCATAATTCACTGCGTCTGTTTTCTGTATCTACATCTGACAACGCCGGAACTCGCTCAAATCTTTACGTAATATTTAATTATCTTTAAAATATTTGATCTACACTTTACATGATATTTAATTGACTTCAAATTACGTAGTTTTCACGCTTGCTTTGTCCTTAGCAACGGTTTCTCACTATTTCCGCCATACCGACGATATATAACAAGCCCCAAGGTGTGGCTCGCTTGGCCCACCCATCGCTTGGCCCGCACGTGGCCGACACTGGCCCACATTCACCCGCGCTAGTTTCCCTCGCCACTCTGTATAATCCGCACTACGAACACTGCACTTGTTTTGCCTCCTGATGATTCAGTGATCCAGACTTGCATCTTAGCCGTCTCTCGATGCAGGAATCTGGAAAGAAAGAAATAAACCCCACATATGCCCCACAATGGTCTAGTGCCTTTAATTACCTAACTCCTCTGACCTGGTCTCACCTGACCCTTCTTTCCTCCGTCTAGTAACCACCATTCTCACCACAACCCGACGTCTACCATTTCCCGAACATTCCCTCACCAACTAAACCAGAACCACACTTCCTTCATCTCGCACAGT